>NC_133619.1:123014331-123614331 GCF_048593235.1 Sminthopsis crassicaudata | reverse complement strand
CAAGTCCATTATATTTTTAACCCTGGAGTAATCTTAGAATCTTCTCTTTTCCTTCAGCTTTTCTCCTTCATATTAGTCAATTGCTTTTTCTTTTTTTCTTCTACTTCCACAATATCACCTGTATTCACCTCCTTCCCTTTACTTATATAGCTACCTAATTCAGGTCCAATTTAATGGTCATCTGCACTATTGTGGTCATTTCCCTGCTTGATCTTGTCACTTTATACTCCATTTTCCAGGGATCTGCCAAAGGAATATTCCTACAGTACAGCTTTGACTATGTCACTTCCCCCCCCCCCCAAAAAAAAAAAACTGTTATAGTTTCCTGTTGGCTCAAGGATAAAATGCTCCCAAAGATTATTTTAGCTCATGTTTCTAGCCTTATTTTACATTATTCTTCTTTATGTACTCTATGTTCTAGTCAAAATGGACTATTTGCTGTTTTCTATAAGTAACAATCCTTTTCATTTCCCTGCCTTTTCATTTCATTTTCCATATACCACAAACCCCATTTTCACCTTCTTCTGATAGAATCTTTAGCTTCCTTCAAGACTCAGCTCAAGAATTAACTTCTATACCAGGTTTATCCCTCTGGTTTCTAGTGCCCTCCTCCCTATATAGTACTTTCGCTTTACTGTAGTACCTCTTCTAGCATACTTTCTTGTCATCCCAGAATTTAGATGTTAGATCCCCAAGAAAATAGTTTCTCCTATTAGTCTACATAAATGTAGGGTAGGGACACACTTGGAAGACAAATTAATTCTTCCTCTTCCCACCATTAGAACTGAGACTGTTCCTGGGACTATGGGCTCTCATGGGTAAACTTTCATTTTACCTTTTATTTATTAATTGATTAATCTACTTAGAATCAGATTGACATGATATTTCTTGGCCGTATCCAAACTACATCTCCTAAACATTGAATCTCTTCCTCTTCCTACTATCAGAACTTGGATTTTCATTCCAAAGTTTGGCACTCTGATGCCTGAGTTTTCATCTTATCTTACCTGGAATCAGCAATCACACCCTTTACCAGACCATTTCTATTCATTTATTCATTTGCTCATTATATCTTTCGCTACTTGTACATGTGAGTATTAGGGGCAGGAGATATAACAATGTTTCCCTACCCCAAGTTTCTGACCCCAAGCATCTCTTTTACCTACCCCAGATTATCATTATGGTATTAGAAAACCTCCCAGATTCATAGTCTTCAGTTCTAATTCCAGTCTTTCAAGTATTCTGTGTAACTCACTTAATCTTTTGAAGCTTAATTTCCTGATTTATAAAATGAACAACAAATTAGAACAAATGACAATAAGGACAATTCCAACTTTGAACTCTAAATTTATGATCCTAGGGCCTACCCCATACTGGCTTGCTATGAGTAAGTATTTTGTAAACTGAAACATGTCAGACATGAGCAATACATCCTAGAAGAGTTACATAGCTTGTAGAGAGGATGATGTTTTCCAATTGTATCTGCCCCATTCTTCCCCATCTTACCACTACTTGAGTGAATTTCATTTACTAGGTTGATACCATTTAAAAATCTGATAGCTTTAAAATAGCAATGGTTGAAGAATTAGGAGCCTTGAATTCTAGTCTTGCCATTAAGTAGATGTGAAACCTTAAGCATCTAACTTCACTTTTCTGACCCCCACTTTAGTATTTTTATGAAATGAAAGCATTGGACTAAAGAATCTAAAAGCTTCTTCCAGCTCTGAGATTCTGTAATTCTACAAGTAAAGCCCCTAAGGAAAATAAATAGATAATTGTCTAATGTAAGGGGATGGTGATTTTTTCCCTCTTAGAAACAACTTTGTCATTTTTCAGATGAAGGTTTGCTGTTACTTTGTGACATCAATTACGATACTCAGGAAACTAGTATTACAACAGAACCACTTAACACATTATTATCTGACCCAGAGAATCTGCAAAACATGACCTCTATCAAGTCATCACACATGGTCATCTCAATGAGTACCTTATACTCCTTTCTGCTGTATTGCCAAGTCTGCTTTCTTATACAAATTATGAGGATTATGTACTTATTTGTGTTATTTTTTTGCAAATCAAATTACAGGACAAAGCCCATTTCATTAAAGCAATAAATAATAGGAACTCAAAGTTATCAAATCTGGGAGAAATTTTATTTATAATTCTTCCTATTAAATATAGATCTTTAAGGGATATGAGCCAGCTGGTTATTTAAGGCAGTAGCATTTGTTTGGATTATGTTAATGTAATATGAAAAAGAGAGTTATAGAAAGACTACAATATTATGTTACACAAACCAATGTAAATATACTTGTTAGATGCTCTATAAATGAAGGCAGTTTGCCACAGCAAACTGAAATAATAATAATGTCATAGGTTCTCATATATTAAAACAAATGAACAAAAATCATAATCTGCACAAAATTCTGAGTCACATAGTCCAAATAATGTCCTCAATACCCCTGAGGAAGAATGGACAATGCTTATAAAATTCTGCCAAAGAGGCACATGAATGAATCAAACTCATGTGCTCAGAGTAACTCATAACTCTGAAACTGAAAACTTTGATATCTTCTTTCTGTGTCAGGAACTATTTCTTGGTGAATTATAATAACAATAAAAAACAACTAGACACACACACACATATATATATATATTTATACATACATACATACATACATACACACACACACACACACACACACACACACACACACACACATATATTACTTTAAGTCAGGGGTTCTCAAACTACGGCCCACAGGCCAGATGCAGCTGGCTGAGGACATTTATGAGGCCCCTGGGTTATGGGAAATGGGCTGAGGAGCGGAGATAGAGTGTGAGTTTTTGTTTTTACTATCGTCCGGCCCTCCAACAGTCTGAGGGACAGTGAACTGGCCCCTATTTAAAAAGTTTGAGGACCACTGCAAGGAATGCAAAGCACCTTACAAATATTATCCTTATAAATCTGGGAGGTAGACATTATAATTGTATTCATTTTACAAGTGGGAAAACTGAGGCAGACATATTAAATGACTTGTTCAGCATCACACAGCTTGTAGGTGGTTTTCCTGTCTCTTGTATTGACTAGATGCTTCTATTTCCTTGATTTTCTGCTTTTAATCTGTTCCTCTTCTCAACCAAACTTAATTCTCAAAAGCAACCATAGAATCTACGTTTTTTGGTATCAAGTTTAGCTGACGCAATTCTAGAATCTGCCCTTTTATCTCTCTTGCTCTTCTTTCGTTTTTCATTGTTCAAATTTTAATCAGATAAAATCAATTCGGTCCAAATCATGCAAAAGGTCCTTATGTCTTCCACATATAACAGCTTTTCAATCAAAACTAATAAACCATTGTCTTAAAACTCTAAATCAGAGAACATCTGCTTCAAACTTTTTAAATAGAGGGCCAGATTATAGTAAAAACAAAAACTCACACTCTGTCTCCTCCCCTCAGCCCATTTGCCATAACCCGGCAGGCTGCATAAATGTCCTCAGCCTATTGCATGGTAGTTTGAGAACCCCTGGTTTAGATAATCTTTCTCTTAGAATCTTGAGCAAGGCTTAAGTCAGCAACATACTTTAAAGGTACAGTATATCACATTTAGGTAGGTCTTAAATTGGTCTTGAAGATACATCAATTTCCAGAGATTTTAGTCACTATGTAGAATTTTGAATGGGATTTTTTCCAATGAAAACATTTTTCACATAAATTGCAATGGAGCTAGCAATTCTACTTTCTTACATGGCATTATTTTAAAGTAAGTTATTTTTAACTACTTTAAAAAATGTTGAACATGAATAATATTTTACCCTAAGGAGGAAAGTTGTATGAAATATATCTTTCAGCATTTCTTATGTTTCAGTGACTGAACTAATAATGTACCTTGGATATAAAGTAAAAAAAAAAAAGAGAGATGCTAATTATTACAAGTCCACTTTGGTGTCCCATTTTTATTTTTTTTTTTAAATTCCAACACTCAGGAAAATTACATTTTTATTTTTGAATGAGTTGTTGCCCTCTAGGAGATCAGAGTGGATCTAAGATTTGGGTTTTTAGAGAGCATCTAGGCTAACTCTCTCATTTTACAAATGAGAGAATTGAACCTCAGAGAAGACAAATAAATTGCTCTAAGTCACAAAAGTTGTATGTAACAGAACTAACTTGCAAATTGAATCCTTTTGACTCTAAGTAAGTCCAATATTATTTCAATTATATCCAATGGGACTACTTTGCTTCCAATGAGAAGATTATAAAATCTTCTAGAATGTCATGACAGGGCTTAATTTATAGGACTTGAGTGGAAAGTCTAAGTAATGACTAATTTAAAAAAGCTTCACTATATAATGCTTTCACATTCATCATCTTTCTTCAGTCTCAAAATAATGTTGGGAGATATTCAACAATTCAATTCAGTAAATATTTTTTAAATGATCCTATATTTGGGATACTATTAACTTTTGGGAATATAAAAACAAAAGCAAAAAATCCCTGACCTCAAGTATCTTATATTCTATAGGGGAAATCAATTCACAAGTAAAAGTAAATTATGTGATATTTGACATTTATGTGTGTGTGTGTGTGTGTGTGTGTGTGTGTGTGTGTGTGTATAAAACTGGATTATTGATTTAGTTGTAGGAAATCTGGAGAGGAAAACCCAAAATACATAAAAAATTAATAAAATGTAATTTCAGAAGAGGAACTGGACACTTAGGGGATTAGGATAGATGTCTTATAGAGTTAGGATGTGTTTGGGGGTATCTAAGAAGAACTGTGAAGGAAGCTAGGGATTCCAATGTGTAGAGGTAAATAGAGAGGTTATTCCAGAAATTGAAGATAACCTAGGTAAATGCTTGGACACAGGAAATGGCATGAAAACTCAAAAAGGACAGTTTGACTAGCATATAGAGTGTGTAACAAGCGTCATGGGTAGTCATCTGGGAAGGTAGATTGGAATTTGATTGTAAAAAGACTTAAATAATTAAAAGAGGAAGGACAATAAAGAGACATGGAGTTTCATAAGCAGTAGAGTGACATGTTCTGACCTGTGATTTAGAAACATTAATTTGGCAGATATGCAGAAGATATATTGGAGTCAGAGAGAACAATTGCAATATATCAGATGAGAGATGAGGACCTGAACCAGAATGGTGATTGTGTTAGTGAACAACTGCCAGACATTTTGTGGAAATAAACTAGACAAGACTAAGCAAATGACTGAATATTGGGGATAGGGTGAGAGTCAGTGAAGAATCAAGGATAATTCTGAGACATGGATGATTGGTAAAAAATGAAATGGTTCCATCCTCAAGGAAATTACATTCTATCAGATGACAACAAGTAGACAAAAGTAAGTTAAAAATAAAGTAATGCAAAGTAATTCCAAAGGGGAGAGAATGCTAATGATTAGGGAGATTAGAAAAATACTCATGTGGAATATGATGCTTGAACTGTTGTATGATCTGGAGGTGAAAAAGAAATGTATTATAGATATTCTCTACATTCTGCCAATGAGGAAATTGAGTCTCAGAAAAGCTAAGTGTCAATATTCCTTGTCTTGTGATAATACAATAGTAAGTTGCTTAGAGTAGTTTTGGTATGCTATGGGATAGAAAGCATGGAATCCCTAGAGGAAGGAAAGATAATGAATCAGTGGAGATATGAGTTTGAGATGGGGAATGATTCTCAAACCCTACTTTCCAATTTTGTTCGGTACCAGTCCTACTTGGCAAAAAGCCAAGGACAGTTATCTTTTCTCACCTCACTTTAGTCTCCTATCCTATCTCATTTCACCTCTTCTGGAAATGTACCAAAATGTTGGTTAATTTACAGATATTTTAATAATAACAATTATATAAATAACAAAACAATGACTAGAAGTCACATAGCACCTCAACATTTGCAAATCTCTTAAAAATAATAGCTTTTTATTTTCAAAATATGTATAAAGTTTTCATCATTCACCCTTGTGAAACCTTGTTTTCCAAATTTTTTCTCCCTTCCTTCTTCCACCTCTCCCCTAGACAGTAAGTAATCTAATCTATGTTAAACATGCAATTCTTCTATACCTATTTCCACAGTTATCATGCTGTACAAGAAGAATCAGATAAAAAAGGAAAAAAATTTAGAAAGAAAACGAAAAAGCAAGCAAACAACAATGAAAAGATGAAAATATTAGGCCTGGTTTCACATTCAGTCCCCACAGATCTCTTTCTAGATGCAGATGGCTCTCTCCAACACAAGTCTTTTGGAACTGGCCCGAATCATCTCATTTTTGAAAAGAACTACCTCCGTAAGAATTTATCATTACATAATCTTGTTGTTGGTGTATGCAATGTTCTTTTGGTTCTCACTCCTCTTAGTATCAATATCAGAATATTCCATAACATTCATATACCATAATTCATTCAGCCATTCTCCAACTGATGGGCATCCACTCATTTTACAATTCTTTTCCACTACAAAAAGGGCTACTACAAATATATTTGTACATATGGGCCTTTTTCCCTTTTTTATGATCTCTTTGGGATACAGGCCCAGTAGAGACACTGCTGGATCAAAGGGTATGCACAGTTTTATAGCTGTTTGGGCATAGTTTGAAATGATTTGAAAATCTTTAAAAATATTTTGTTTTATCCTTACAACAATCCTGGGATATAGGTACAGATGAGGAAACTAAGTCAGATAGAGGTTAAGTGACTTATCCAGTCATAGTACTAGTAAGCTGGTTAGTATCTGAGGCTGAATTTGAATTCTATTTGCTTTGACTCTGACTTTTGCATTCTATCCATTGTGGCAACTAGATGAAGGTAATAATATCTCTCTGGGCAGTCTGATTCTGAACACTGTGTATAGATAGAGTTTTGAAAGGTAGGGTATAGTTTGACATTTTATTTTTTAGTTAAAAACTCATCCACTTATTTTTGAAAAGTGAATGTTAGATCAATTTAGAAATTATTTGGTTTTCATTTTTATCAGACTGATATTTTATATGGGAATATTTTACATAAGAGAATAGCAATACTACTAACATTTGTCCTCTTCTAGAAGAGATTGCTTTTAGGGTATCTGAAGTGTTCATTCTCCATAAAATCACAAAATGAAAGGGTGTATTAGGTCAACTGGTTCTGCCTCAGGCTTACTTAACTCATCCAAACTTAAGCTCTCCTCTAGTAAATTAGGGCATAAATCTCATTCTGGATGATGAGATAGCTGCAGGAAGAAATATAGCTGAACTTAAAACATAGATAAAAACATCCTAACAATTTAAAATTTTAAATATGGAAGTACAATTTTGGTTTTGGAACACGATAATTAAGGATAATATTAGAGTATCTAATTAGAATGTAATTTGTAGGGGCAACTAGGTAGTTCTGAAGGCAGGAGGACCCGAGTTCAAATCTGTTCTCAGATGCTTAATGCTTCCTAACTGTGTGACCCTGGGCAAGTCACTTAACTCCAACTGCTTCAGCAAAATAATAATAAAAAGAAAAATGTAATCTGTAGTAAAAATGTTTGTTTAACTATATATTTATACACACAAATATAGGAATTTGTTATAAATAGTATAAACACAAGTAAATAGGCAATAGGTGATGAAGTAGATAGATTGTTAGACCCAAAATCAAGAAAACCTGAGCTGAAATTTGACCTCAGACGCTGACTTTGGACAAGCCACTAAATCTCTGTATTCTTCAGTTTTCTCATCTGTAGAATGGGGATTAAGATAGCACCTGTTTTCCAGCATTGCTATGGGATCACATTTGCAGAGTACTGTAAACTTTAAAGCATTATATAAATGCTAACTCTTAATAGCATTTGTTAAGTGCCTACCATGTACCAGATTCTGTGTTAAGGGCTGGGGATACAAAGTGAAACAAAAGATATTCATTGTCCTTAAGGACATCTCAATCTAATGGGGTAGGCAAACATGTATAATCAAGCTGTAATTGGGATATATAGGAAATAATTAAAAGATGGAAGGCATTAGAATTAAGAGGAGTTGGGAAAAGATGGGAGAGGTTAGTAAGAATGGAGGTGGGGGAGAGCATTCTAGGCATGAGGGATAGCTAGAGAGAATGCTTGGTGCCTAGAGGGAGGATCTTGTTTATAGAATGGCAAAGAGGCCCATGTTATTGGATTGCAGAGTACATGGTAGACTGCAGAGTAAGCTCTAAGAACACTGAAAAAGTCAGAGAGAGATAGGTTATGAAGTACCTTGAATGACAAATAGAGGTTTTGTATTTGATCATGGAGTTGGTTTAGAACCACTGGAGTTAATTAGTGGGGTGATATAGTCTGATCAATATGTTAGGAAAATCACTCTGGTGGCCAAATGAAGAAAGGATTTGAGAGAGCCTTGAGATAGGGAGCAAGCTATTGCAATCTCCAGGTAGGAGGTGTTGAGAGTGTGCCCAGGAATGGTGTGTCAGGAGACAGAAAGGAGAGTATTGGAGAAATGTTGCAAAGGTGAGAGCAACAACCTTGGCAAAAGTTTGCATATGGGAATTGAGAGAAATAGTGAAAAAGTTCAAAATGACACCTAGGTTTCAAACCTGAGGGGTAAGGAGGATGGTACTATGTTGATTTATATAATATAAGCAAATCTGCCTATTTTTATCACACATATATAAAACAGAGCACATATCCATATGTTAAATGTCTATGAGATAACACAAATATATACATATATATACATGCATTTAGCAAATCTAATCACATGTATTTACATAAATATAGCAAGGGACTACAACTTCTATGCTTTCAGGTATGATCTCGGTGAGAGAATTGCTTTCTGAGAATCAGTCTGCGTTAGTACTAGTAGTGGCATATAATGTTGGCTCAGTACCAGAAGTCTGGCTTCTTAGTGAAATATTCTTTAGTCATTGTCGTTCAAATCCAGAATGTACTTGCATAGATATATTCTCTCTACAAAAAAAAATGCTTTGTGTCCCATTTGTATAGTACAAGAGGCTAAATGGGAACTCTCCTTCTGTTCATATGCTGCCAACATCCAAATGTAGTATTAACTTGTATCATAGCACATAATCACATAGAATGACACATCTTCAGAAGTGGTGTAAATTTGATTTACGTATTATGAGAAGCACAAGTGTGTTTGAGCTAATGTTCTGCCTAATGCAATCTAGTGGTTGTTATCAGTACATCATCAGCTCATCATTCTGCCCATGATGTAATATAAATGGATAAACCTTCAGTGCTTCCTAGATCACCAGAGGATTGCCCTTGTACCCCTTTGGGGATTGCCATTGAAGACAAAGGGCAGACAGCTGGTCCTCATATATCAATAAGACATTTGTTATTTGCTTTGCACTTAAACAATATACTGGCATGGGGCAGGATTTGTGAACATTCAGCTGTGTTTTCGGGACTTTGTTCTTAAAAAAATGAACAACCTTTGCTAGTATTTGTGATGAAATACATAATGAATAAAAATAGAAAAATAATGTTATTTAATATATCCAGTCAAGTTCTGAGTTTAATAAGGCAAGTCCTCAGTCATTGACTCTTTAAACCACAGGCATCAAGAAAGACATTGTTGTAGATCTAAAAATATTTATTGTTCAAAAATTATATTGCAACTTCTACCTCCAATTTCTTCAAAACAACTATTTTTTCCTGCTAATTATATTCTCGGGCTGGCAAAATTTTATTTGATTTATAATCAGCATTCTAGCATTAATAGCTTCAGGAACACCTTCCCTTTTACTTTTTCATTGCCTTAGCAATAATGAATTTATCATAGCTGATTTTGCTTTGGGATATAGAATACTGGAGAGAATTGGAATATTTTTTGAAATTTGACAGAACCTTCTCTGATATGTAGGTTTTATGTAATGTTTTCTTTTTCAAGCTATCCACACACACACATGAAAATATTAAAACAAGATTTTTAAGTCAGTTTAACTTTTCAGGTTTGAATCAAAGTTGGAAATGCCACACTCAGTTTAAATCATAGTCAGCCTGGACTTTTTTAGTAACCCTTCCTTGTCAAAATGGTGCCTTTAGTAGAACAAAAGATTCTGTTGAGATAACTTCTCCAAATAGTATTTAATAGTTACTATGCATCACCTCTCAGCTAAATAGCCGAATTTAAACCAAATGATATTGAGTCCCTGGAAATGTTGCTACATAGATTGCTCAATGATATCTCTATAACTTTGAGACAAGCATGTGGATTAGCTCAGATTTAAAAACCTAGGAAAAAATATGACATCAGATGAGGACAAAAAGAAAACATACTGGCTATAGGTGGGTCATCATGATAAAAATTCATTTCTTACATTGAGATTCTTTACAAGTTACTTAACATATGATCTCATTTGATCTTTATGTTTGGCTAAGGCAAATATTACAGATAATTCCCATTTTACAGAGAAAAACAGACTCGAGGAAGTTTACAACTGACCGACTTAAACTGGTAGAACTAGTAAATGGATAAGCTGGGAGTCAAACTAAGGACCACTGACTTAAAATCCAGTGGTTTCAATATTATTATAATGTTGCTATTTATATCTGCCTTCTTTTAAAAATTAAAAATATAGTTCATATTTCTAGTAAAGTGACAGTCTAAATCACTTTCTAAATATTGGATACTCTTTAGAGTACTGGCAAGCAAGAAAATAGCCAGTAATATTTTTGTGGGGTCAGTAAGACATTTTTGTGGTCTGAAAGTCTTTTGAAAGTTATCTGCAAAGATTGTTTAATCCCTTTATTACAAAAAAAGGACAGTGAATATTCATTTTAATTTTGCCACATTTTAATTTGCCTGGATCATGGAAATAAAAATGGAGATCTAAAATAAAAAGAATTACATATAATTTGAATTTGGAATTTTATGAGGGTTTGAATAAATTGGGGGAGAAGACAACAAAGGTACACTTCTTTGACAAGTATGCTCTGCCAAAAACACAAAGTGCAGTTTGTCCTTTATTTCCCATAATCCTTTTAGTTTGTCTAGTTTGTAAGAGATGGTCCTCAATTAGTTGTGTTATGTTTCCTCTTGCTTGCTAAGCATTTTTGGTCAAACAAGTAATGCCAGAGTCCCACAATTAGATCAAAAGATCAATCCTAATGTACCATTTTCTCCTCACCCTCCTGCTGTAATAAAGTGGCTGCAGTTCTCCAGGGGACAACTCAAAATCCTAGGACTGATATTTCTAAATTAGCTGACTCTCTGACCTTGCTGGTAATTGCGTTAGTTTATCAATGTTCCACACAATTTATTACTCTCCAATATGTACCAAAGTGTTTATCTCTCAACACTAACAATATTAAAAAAATCTAAACTATCTATTGCTGCACAAAGAGGTAGCCATTCATTAGGGAAAAATGCATAAATAAATGGACAATGTCACATAATTGGCCCCCAGCACTGTATAGTTTAGACTCAGAATTGTAGGAAGGCAGCTGCTGCCCTCTTTGCTTTCAGAACCTTATTCACGGGAGCTTGGAAAGCAGAGAAATTTAATCTTCTCTCTCTCTCTCTCTCTCTCTCTCTCTCTCTCTCTCTCTCTCTCTCTCTCTCTCTCTCTCTCTCTCTCTCTCTCTTTCTTTTTGTGATACCAGAATGAACTAAAGCTTTCCCAGGTACTATCTAATGAAATTGTTCCAGCAAGAAGAAATGGAGCTGATAAAAGCTTATCAAAGCATTTAAAAGTCATTTGGGCACATTGATTACAATTCACTTTGAAATTAGACATTAAATTTACATAGCCAAAAAGCATCAAATTCATGGGACCTGATTTTTACATGCAGAAAACAAATAGCAACAATTCATTAACCTCATTTTGTTCACTCTGTTATGTATTACTTAAAGCTTGATTACACAGAGAAAGTTAATAAACTATAGGTAAACTTACTATAAATTTAATGACTTTGGTCACTTTCTTCTAAAGTTCCTTTAAGAAAGGGTGAGATTCATTTCATATTTGCAAGGGATATAGAAAGTGGTGTGACTTAGCTATGAACAATGGCAATGAATGACTCAGGTATTACCAAGAATGATAAAGATCAGTTCTGTCCAACTTTAAATAATGGCATGCCTTTTATCTCCCTTAGCCCCCTTTTCAAGGGCTGACCTATTCTCTGATATTTTCTTCTCAAATTATGTAGGGGAAGAACACTCTGTATAAATCCATCTACTTCTCTCCACACATCCCACATGAATAATGGAGTCCCACTTTTTGTCCCCATCCACCCACAATTTACCTTTGTCTCCTTGACTTGCATTTGAAATTCTCAAATGGACAAAAATTAAATAAAAATAAAATTTTTAAAAGTTGAGGAGAAAAGAGAGGAAATTTCCTCCCTAAAATATATATGTTCGATTACCACTTCTTGAAATTCCTGAAATCCTTAAACTGTAGCTAAGTTTTTACCATATTATTGGTACTAAGCAGTACGATGTCCTTGAGGACATCTGACAGAAGAATGACTTATTTATGTTATTTTATCCACTCATTTTAACTATAAAGTTAAAAAGGTAAAGATTCATCTGAGAAGGCATCTATGAGTTATATCATCTTTTATAACAGTGGTTCCAAACCAAATCATGCCACTAAAATATTTAAATTCTCTATGTAAGCCTGTCATGGTACCCTAGCTTTCTATAGCTCAAGGAGTAGGAGCAGATACAAGACAGGAGAAAACCTATCATTTCATGATTCCCCTATGATTTGGGAGAAGGAAAAAAGGAAAACAGAGAAAGAGTGAATTTCTAAAAATATTTGTAGATTTCTTTTAAAAAAAACCCACTTGAAAAAATAAACTAGCATTTATTCCACACTGGACTCTGTATCAAAGTTGAAAAAAAAGGAAAATAAACTCTTGTAAAAGATTTGCTTAGTCAAGAAAACAAATTTATATATTGGGCAGCTTAAAAAAATGGATGTTTCATTCTGAATCTTGAGACCAATGTCTCTTTATCAGAAACTGGGTAGCATGCTTGTTCATCATTCCTTTGAGGAGTTTTTAATTTTAAAGTTTTAATTTTCAAAAAGTTAAGTTTTTCAGAGTGGTCAGCATTTGTTATAGATTAGCAGTGGTAGTCAGGGACATTGTTTTATGCCCACTCTGGATCTTTATTTAGTCCTTAGAATCTCAACTATGAAAACTTTATTGTTTTAATAGAGACTGGGAGATACCTTTGTCTTGAAAGTCCTGTAACATCTAGAATTGTTGAAAAGAAGATGCTTTATATCTACCAAAGGAGATATAATATAATGTGTGATAGAATAAATGAGAGATCTGAAAGAGTTGAAAGGGACCGAGTGCCTACTATTAGAGTTACTTGCCTAGCTAATATTAGGTGTTATGAACATGAAAACTGAATGATTAATTTTTAGTTAAGCTGTATGCAGTAAGTTCAGTATTGCTTTCCAATCTTAAAATTGTAATAATGTAGCCTGGTTCCCTCAGATATGTACTCCTTAAAAATGACTTTGGATTAAAAGCATGTCTTGAATCAACATCTGTTAAAAATCCTTAGCTCACAAGCTACCTTAGTGATTTACTTAAATGTGATTTACTCAAATCACAAAGCATTTAACCAAACAACACAAAAAGATAAAAAAAAAAATTTCTCCCTGTCTGTGCCCCCATTCCCTGCCCACCATCTCCAGATTCCAACCACCAAAGAAGGGAAAAATGCTTACTATGTAGTTAGGGGATATGTGTTTCTAGGGCCAAATATAAGCTTTATATTCTCTCTGCCTCTGACATTTCTTCTTGTTTTTTTCTTGTATTATAAGCTGTTATGTTCTCTGTTAGACTACAATTTGCTATGCTGTCATCTGCTACCTCCTTGATCAGTTGTTCCTAGCTGATTCTCTAGTTCTCTACTGCAATATAGCTGCTATGTGAGCTCATCTATGCTGAAAGGAGCCAATCAACTCTTTCAGCTCATGTCCTTAGAGATTATCAGCTATTTTATGAATCAGGCTCATAGCCACATCCATCTAATTAGCAAAAAGAAGTCTATTAAACAGGCACACCTTGCCTATGTATTTTCATAAATCTTATCATGAACATACGAGCAAATGTCATACCAGGTGATGAATCAGAGGATTTAGAGGATATCTCTGAAATATATAATTAAGTCCTATTTAGAATGGTCAAAAGATTGAGAGCTCAAAGATCATCTAATCCAAGTCTCTGTTTTATAGACAAGGAAACTAGTTCAAGAGATAAAGTGATTTGCTCAAAATCACATGGCTAGTCAGGAGCAGATCTAGGATCTGAGCCAAGACTGAGCAGATTTTGTCATTAGGTTTAACATCTCTCACTAGGTAGGGGGCTGAAAAATTTGTAATAATAGTGTTTATATGTTATATATACACATATATGTATAATGTTTTAAGGTTTATAAAGTAATTAGCTGACAACAACGCTGTTCGATTCAGGTGGTATGCTATTATGCCTATTTTATTGCTGAGGAAACAAGATTAGAGAGGTGAATATCTTGCCACAAATTGGTAAATATTGGATCCAGAACTCATATTCTGCTGTCTATTTTTCTGCTTCTCATTATCTCATGCTGCCTCCTCTTATGTTATATAGGTACTGTATTGTGACGGTGAATTAGTTATGTTTATGAAATATGTTTGTGATAATCCATTGTAAATTAGAAAGTAAGGAACCTTTTCCCTTATACTTTTACTGTTTCACTCAGCATTTTGCACATAAAACGATCTCAATAAAAATTGGTTGATTGATGCATGTATTTTAAAAAATGTAGTCTATTGAAAGTGCCCATAACTATGAACTTTAGAATATTCATTAGTAAATGAAAAGTCAATTTCAGAAGAAGGAAATGAGGATAAAATAAAATTGGTTCTATTTGTAGCGCCATTACCGGCTCACTGTTTGATTAAAGACAAATCGTTAACCTTTCACTGATCCTACTTACCTCTATTACATAATGACCATAATCTCCAGAGCCATTGAAATCTGGATAAAAATTATGTAATTTTATCACATTCCTCTTCTATTTCAGGAACTCCAAACAAAACCAATGTCATAGGAACTTGAAAAGACAACACACTGTTGGGAAAAGAATACTTGAGATTTGACCTTGGGCAAGTCGGTCAATTTCATCTTCAAAATGATAATTTTGGGCCTAAGTGGTCTCAAAAATTCCATATAGCTTTGGATCTGATGAATAATGAACGAGGAACATTTATGTTTATAAGTTTTAAAGTGTTAGTGAAAAGCCCCCTGAGGTTGTGAGAACTTTACTTTGCAGAAAATTGAAAGTACTAAATTAACTAGAGTGAACATTAGGAATGTGAAATTTGAAATCTATGTAAAATCAAAGCCATTTATTTTAAAATTGCCTATCATTTAAACTTTGGCCAAATGAAACACTTGAGATGAAAACAGGGTTTTCTTTAGCAGAGAATTAGATGAAGAACTCTTAATGATTTGATCTGTGATAAAGCCATGTAAAATTGGTTTTCTGTGAAGAAAGTGAAGGTTGAGTAAAAATCAAAGCTTAATTAACTTATTAGTGACTTTAACATTTTAAAATGATCACTGGTTAATAATTGTAATTGCATTTTCATATCTAAAATAAAGTTTACCTTTGTAATTTTTAACTTTCTGCAATGACCTTCCTTAAACCAACATGTTAATTGTTCTTTCATCTATTCCTTTCCTTCTGTTTATTTATATTGAAATTATACCAATTTTAAAATTTTATCTAACTTTCCTCATTTATATCCTATTCAATGAACTCTACCTAATCTTGAACATAGGGTGATTTATTCTTAATGAGTTTTAATTCTTCATAATCTTCCCTTGACATGATCCAGATTTCTTTTTATTTCTTTTTTCCTCTCTCCCTAAAGAAAAAGATTTTTTTTTTGGCTTTCAATACTCATTGCCTTTTGTAAATATTAAGGCAACGATTCAATTTAATTTTTAAGTAATGTCTTTCTATCTTTTCTTCTGTCAATAAATTACCTTGGCCATCTTTTAAAAGCTGTATTGTCTCATAATTTTCTTCCATGCTACTGTTGCTCTATTTTGTTGTTCCCTTGAGTGGGTAAGGATATATATTGATATAATGAACAATGTGGAAATAAAAAAACAAGAAGAATTTAGAGTCATATTCACATTCCATTGTGTTTACTGGTGATCTATTTGGAAATAAAGCATATATTTTAGTGCTGATGAATCAAATATTTAAGAAACATTTTTTACATAGAGAAATACACATGTTAAAAGAAATCATCATTGACCTTAAAGGCCTCATGGAAAGATCCTGGCCATAGATGATTTAGCTCTAATTTCAGTCTCATCTTCTCTTACTAAGGTCATTGTTTTGAACATTGCTCACAGGGGTTCTGGGAATATAAAAGGGGGTCAGAGATCAAAAAACAGAAGATATAATATTGGATAAAATATTAGTAGCTCTGGAAATATTTATAAAATCGTACTTTACTTCTATTCCATGAAGGAAAATAAAAATAGAGAAACACATGGGCTATCTTCTTTTTATTAAAAAATTAAAGATATAATTTAAAATCATGAATTTATACAAGTAGCCATTAACATAGTTTTATTAGATCAGATATTCAGAATATTAATATATGAAGAATACCACTTTAATAAAATTGCATTAGTAAAGTACATATTTTTATTAAAAATTATTTATAGAACTACATAACAGTTTTGATTTATCTGGTAAGTCAATATTAAGCCATGTCTATGGAAATTGATATTTTCCTCTGTCTCAGAATTGGAAGGGACTTTCTGTGTGACCTTGAGTAAATTTCTTGACTGGACACAAAACTTAATTTGGAAAATGATAAGATTGGATTAAATGGCTTCTTAAATCCCTTCTAGTTCTAGATCTTGGGATTGTATCTAAACATGACAACACTGACAAGTGGTCATCTAACCTCTATTTGAATACTTCCTATGATGAAAAGATTCTTAACTCTATCTTAATTTATCACAATTTTCATTGTTTAAAAAAAGCTTTTCCTTTTATTACATACATGTCAGCCTCCCTGGAATTTTCACCCTTTGTTCTAAGTTTGATCTTTTAGGCCAAAAAGAAAATAAGTCTAATTTTCTTATAGCCATTCTAATGATGCCTCTCATTTTGAATATTAGGGAATACTTCCTATTTGTGAAGAAAAGACAGAAAATTGGATAATTAATCATCTGTGTATTTATTATAGTTTTTTTGGTAGTTTTTGAAAAAATAATAATTGACAGTTCTGGCTCACTTCTCTTATATTTGATCTGTCACTTTGTGCTTTTTTCCCCCTTAATTAAAAAAAAAAAAAGAATGAGAGTAAGTTACTATTGAATGAGTGGTTCAATGATCCTATCCTTAATGGAGTTTTAATTTACTATGCAGACAAAATATTTTTCTGTTATAAATAATATTATAGGAAAGAACTACTTTGAAAAGGAGACTCAGAAAGCAAAATAGAAGAAAATGAATGGAGTAGACTGGTTGTTATTGGTTTATAGAAATGTTTTCATTGTTTCTTGAGCTAGTGGCATGTCTGTTATCCTAGCTGCGCCAAAGATTGAAAACCAGTAGACATTCACTTGAGGGTACACATTTAAAAAGAGTTAAGGAAAAAGTCCTAGGATTCTTGAGGTAAACATATAGAATGCTAAACTCTAAAGAGAATCATGGAATGCTAGCCTTGTTGTAGCAGACCATGTATTTAAGAGAATTTTAATGGTATTTTGTAGTTAGTAAAATATTTTGCTCACTGTAATCCTGTGAAGTGCCCACTTTTATAAATTAAGAAAATAAGGCCAAATGAGATCGAATTATATAATCACACAGCTAGGAAAAAAATTTCTACCTAGATCTTCTAAGTTTAAATCTAGTTACTTTCTCCTGGGGGAGAGGAGGACATCCCAGCTTCCACAGTTAAGCTCCTACCCTAGATTAAAGGTACTCTATAGATCTTTCTCCATTAAAAATCATAGCTCATGAACTTTACAACAAACTTCCTTTTTCTGGTCAGAGGGCAATTCATTCAAAGCAAAGAAATTTATTTAAATACCATGGCAAGAAAACTAACAATAGACTCCCTCTAAAACCAATGTGGACATTCTCCTACAAATATTATTACTGAAAAGAAAGGATATGCATTGGATACATTTGGATGGGCACACATATAAAAAGCATATGTGGTCAGCACATAGGCATTGAGAGACATGTCATGATTATTTTATCTTGCCCTTCTTCCCAGTGATACATTTAAATAGTGTCTTTTATACAGCTTTTTTTGAAAAATTTGTCCTTGGCAACATGTTATAGCTAACTTTTTTCATATACCATGACTCCCCATTGTCTCTGAGTGATATGCGGTTTCAGTTCTTAGGAAACTAAATAGAATTCCATGACTTGTAACTTTACAATCTTAGAATAATATTGGTATTTAAAAAGATGGGGGTTTGCTTTAGGAAGAAGCTTGTGGTCATTAAAGAAATTGTACATTATCCCAAAGGCAATTCAGTCTGCTTTCCTTTTCCTGTTCAATACTTGGCATAGCTCTCACTCCATTTTCAGAATCTGTTATTTTTCTTGTACAATTCCAAATTGCTTTCCAAAATGGCTGAAGCATTTTATAACTATATTGGTAATATGTTACTGTAACTATTTTCCCTTAGTCCTTCCAAAATTTAATTAAATATTTTTTCACCTTTTATCATTTTTAGAAATTTTAAGACAAAAATATAACATCTCAGATTTATTTTAGTTTATATTTATTTTTATTAGCAATTTTGAACCCTAGTACTATTATCATTATTATAATTTTATAAATATATTTTTATTGTTTTAATTCAATCTTTGAAATTCTTGTTATTCAGAATATTACTTTTTATCCTTTATTAAATCTGAATCTCTTGTCTATATCTCCTTTATTCAATATTATTTTTATGTGATAGTTTCTAAAAGATGTGCTTACTTCTGCCTTCCTGTATTTATGAGTTTCTTATATGAGTACTATCAATTTTTTGTAAAACTCTAGCTTGAGTCTGAAAAATTAATATCTCTTAGATTTCCATTCATTTGCTCCAGGAATCTTATAATTCCACTTTCCCCAGCATTCTGTGCATTTAAGTTTTCCTTCTTGTTTTCCTTCTGTTTGATTTGTCATGTTCTAAAAGAGGAATGCTAAAGTCTCCTAGAATTATTACCTTACTATTCAGGATATTTTTTATTTCTATTCACTTTTCATTTTAAATATTCCTTTTATATAGAATTGATAGCTTCCTTTCTGACTCTGTTTCTGTTGCTCTCTCTGTCTCTCATAAACATACATAGGATTTTTATTGATGTTGATAATTATTTCAGTGTGTAGGGAGTACGAGACATATTTTTAAAAAATTCAGCTAAGGCAAAATAAATTTTATTCCAGTCCAGAAATTTTAAAATCTGTATATGTTTTCCTGAGGCTAGATGTGCATGTACATGTGTCTGAGGCTAGATTTGCACTCAGGTTGTCCTGACTTCACTCTATCCACTGCACCACCTAGCTGCCCCAATTTCTATATAGTTATTAATTTGTATCCCACCCCATTTTCCCTTCTTCAATTGGTCTATTTTTTCTGATCCTTTTTTGCTGAATGGGTCTTTACACAAAACTTAAGCATCCTAATGCTATTTATTGAAGGATACTTATTTTTATCATTAATGAAAGTTCTCCTGGATTCATAGATGAAAGATCCTATTCTGCTAGACAGCATCTTTTGTTGGATTTGTGGTTTTATGAAAACCACCTGGGTTTTGTAGCACTCTTGGTTTCAGATATATTCATAGAGATGATATCACAGAAGAGGCAGTCTTAACTTGCTCTTATGATATTTAAGAATCCTTATGAATGCAAATGATGTTTCCTCAGTTTTGTTGTTCCCAAGGATTCTAGAAAAAATGATTGTCTTAATGGTGATTTTAAGTATATAATAGTCACCTCCTTCTGAGGTTTATGTCCTCAGATACAAAATCCCATCTTCTATAATTTCTGGAACTAAGGTGTCCAATTATGCTGAATGGAATAGTGATGATAATATTAAAAATAATATTTACTCATGAAACACAATACTTAGTTTTACAGAACTACAAGTTTGGGATAAAAATGATTTTTCCTGTTTTTCAGTACATTGTATTCTAGCCTTTCCTTTGTTTCTAGTTCTCACTGAATAATCCTTTAAAATCAAATTTGGAAATTTTTTTTGTATGTTCCATAATCCTTGTAAGAGCCTTTCTTTCATTTGTTAATTATTTAAAAGTTTTTCTCAGATAGTGTTCTGTGGATTCTTTGGCACTTTCCCCCTTCATCTCTTAATTAATTTCTTTGTATGATTTCATTTGATGCAGAGATTTAAAAAAATACAAAAGTCCTTAATGTCCTTAATCCCACTTTGCTTTTGTTATTATGAGAATAGGAAATACTAAAAATTGCACAACTTTTAGATTATCTATAAACTTTAACTTAGTTGTGGGCATTATAAATAAGGCACCTTTGTCCAATGACCAGTGAGTGGACCTACTAATAAAGGAACTGAATTGTATTAATCTTGATATTATCACTATAAGCAAACCCCCCCCCAAAAAAAAAAGAATTTCCAGCTAAATAGAATGGCTCATAGTTTCACAAAAATGAAATGGATTATATTTTTGTAGATGATAAACTACTTATGACAAATGTTTAATTATTCCTGAATCAACAGTTATTATACTTAATCTATTGACTTTTAGAGTAAAGATTAAAATTAATACAAAACTACAAGAATGAAAATAAGAAAGAAAAGAATAGACAATTCCAAATGACTCTAATATGATATATTTATACTACTCACCTTACAAAATAGGAAAGGAATTTGGTAAATGAAATTAACCCAAATTGTATTTTTTTAAATACAGAAGTTTAATTTATGCAAATATAAGAAAATGAAAAGAAGCTACAGTTAGAAGCTACTTTAGTGGTCTTTCACCAATCAGGATAACAGAGCCCTAGAGCAGAGTAGGCAAGGGAAAAACTAGTTCATAACATAAACTCATTTGTAAAATATTACAATGGTAGAAGATTATGGGTAGCATCACTTTATAACACAAAAAAAGCTGTGGAGAGAAAAACAAGGTTAAAGAAAGCTTAGCAAAACACCCAGCTAAGTAGGCATATAAATAATTTTTAAAGGATGAATGAATGATAAAACATTATTGCTCCATACTATGCATATAAATGCTTGGAATACAAATGTAAACAAACAAGCAAGACAGTAAATATAAACACATTATGAAAAGAAGTATATGTATAATTCATATGAATCTATGTGTATATATACATATATACACATTTTCACATATATTTGTATATACTTATATTCAAACAAATACACATATATATGTATATTCATCTTTTCATAATTAAGGACAATGGAGTCAATACATTTGAACTTTAACAATACAATTTTAGATGTATTTTGTATAGAACTGAGGTGGCATTAAAAAGATAAGAAAAGCAATTAAACTAGATGAAGTCCATGTCAGAAGTGATATAGTTTTTAGGACACAAAGGGATTAATTCTTTAGGTATGTGAAAGAGATGATTCCCAAAGCAATACAAGAAATAATTGAACTTAATGGACCTTTTTTTTTTTAGAAAAAAGCTGCTGAGGAAATAATAAGCTCTGATCCATATTTCTATTTCTAAACATAGTTTTTTATTAGAATATTTTACATATTCAGTGAGAATATTGTTTATGAGGAGATATATGTAAATAGATTATCTTTTGTATGTGATTTTTAAAATCTTTTTAATAACACAATCAACTGATCGTATAGAGACTCAAAATCTGGCTTAGATTACTTTTGTTGACTATTTAAAATGTTGATTTGATAAAGCAAAGTAATGCCTTAAAGGCTTATATCCAACAGGATATCAGTATTATATATGACACTTGGAAATGTGCAACAAATATAATTATGTTAAATGATTATCTGATTAAAAAAGGGAAATGTGCTGACAAAATTATTTGTTATTGTCATGGAAAACTAACATTGCAGAGTCCAAATCCTATTAATAGTTAGGAGGTCCAGAGATTTCAATCTCTAGATAACATTATTGACATAAGACCCAGATCATTTCAGAGCCTCTTGAATGTGACTTATAATCATTAGTCAGATCTAGCTAATTACAAGGGAAAAATGCATGGGAAAATTCTTTATTATTTATACTATGATACACTGCTAAAAAGATAACCTATAAAGCTCATCAGTACATATATCTTAGAGTAGTTTTCACTTAGACAATGAAGTAGATCCAGAGCTAAGAGGATAAGGAAAATGGGTTAAATTAGAAAATATGCAATGTTTTTAATGACTACAAGCTTTTCTTTAAAACAAAGCCTTATTTTTAACACAATATTCTTCTGGTGGTGATGTATGTCTTTGAGTGATGTAATGTTATCTCTGAAGAACTGAATTTTCAGGTCACCCAAAGGACAATGGAAAGGCATATAGAAGGCATGGATTGACTGTATCATATAACAACAATAACAAAAATTACACAGTGGAAGTGATATGAAAGTTGTTATTACAGTCTGATTCATGGTTTATGCCTGTTTTCTTCTTTCTCTGCATCCCTCCTCACCCTCACTCCATTTTTCTACCTTGAGATCTTAGATCACAGTTATCTATATTGATTCCAAAGGGATTGGTTTCCCTATATGGCCCCAACTGTGTGTCAAAATAAAACTACTATAGGGAAATCTCTGAAACAAGCCTTAGGTATAGTTCATGTTGAGGGTTTTCCCCATATAGGGGCAATAGCTTCTCTTCCTGCAAAAGTACTCACTATATCCAGTGATATCCAATATAGGATAACCTTTATTTTTATAGGTACTATATAAGATACATAGGGCTCAACTATATATATAAACAATGCAGAACATAGAACTCTCAAATCATCCATTACACTCATTATACTGCCCTGAAAGGTAAAAACTGTTTGTGAGGCTGCTGAACAGATATACCTCATTTACTTTGGGCTTGTACTGTCTGAATGATTGATAGCAATCTTCTTGGAGGACTACCCAGATGCAGATCTCCTGTCCAGCTATACAAGACTTTTCCTTTTGTTATAGGATCCTCCTGTTACCTTATTTCTACATATATATATATATATATATATATATATATATATATATATATATATATATATATATATATATATATAAAGGAATCTTAATTACCCAGCTACCTAAATGTAGTTGACAATTTTGGAAGTTGGGAATTTTTGAATGTTCTTGATGCACCTCTCAAGACTTGAAATATATACTGGCCAATGACATCTGTTCATAAATGAAAACAGAAAGGCCAGAGAAGGCAGGCAATAACTCAAAATGCAAGAATTTTGGTCTCAGGCTAACTTAGACAAGTGTAGTTTATGCTTACCATGTGCTTCTCTTCCAAACTGTATTTTATGCTGCTAGTGAAGAGAAAGGAGAAATCATACTCTGTTTGAGACAGATGACCTTGCACAGTCCGCCCCCACTTCAATCCAATTCGTTTGCATGTCATGGTATCATCTCCCTGATGTCATAGCCCGTTTCAAAACTAAAGGACAAAGATGAACAATTCTGGTCTAGAAGACCGGAGAAAATAACATTTCATAGGTAATGTCCACATTGATTAAATCATAGATCTATTTGATAATTTAAAGTGAAAGGGATCTGGGCTCAGTCATAATCACTTATTTGCCTATTGCTCCAGAACACCAGTCCTGGGGTTTTCCGATGACCATCTGCAGTAGGGGAAAATGTTTGTCTTTTCTAGTAATTGTCTGCCATTCTTTCCCTCAAATTAGACATTGTGCCATTACCAGCTAAGGCAGGGTCAAAGAAAATGAATTTCTCAGTGTTCAAGGGTTGCCTTAAGCTTGACACTTATACAATTTTCATGGAGCCTGTGGGAAATGCAACCTCAGGAGCCTCTGGGATACTTCTCAGACCCCCACAGCTTCAGGATGTACATTGTTGAACTCTGAGTTTGAAGGAAAGAATCAAACTAAATGCAAATTTACTTATTATCATTCAGCTCTAATTCTATCATGGGGATGTTGAGGAGTTAAATTTTGGTTGATAACATAAAAATAGTAACATCACTTTTGCAAAATGATGTCACATTTAATATAAATTGATGTAGTCCCTTTCTTCACCAATCATGAATTTATTTCAGAAATAATATTAACAAACTGAGCTGATAATGGTCATCAATATGACAGATTAATATCAGGAAAAAACCCAATTTGGTAGCAGTTTTATATACTTATTGTAGAAAAAGTGACCATGTAATGAAGGTTTTGAAAATTATTTTTAATTTAGAATGACAATCTTGGAGAAAAATAAAAATGTAATAACTATATCACTGTATCATAAAAATTGTATCAAAAGCGCTTATTAATCAGGCAATCTGTTCATGCCTTATATGAAATGCTCCTCAAAATATGTTAAACCACCATAAAACCTTCTTCCATAAATCTGTGGGTGTAGAATCTATTCCTAACACAAAGGACAGGCCTGGGAGTTGCTCTAAGAAATCTATTTTAGGATCAGAGAATTTAGAGCTGGGAGGGATCTTAGAGATCATTTAGTCCAATTTCCTTCATATTTTTAGAGAAATAAATGGAAGCCAAAGAGAGGCTAAATGATTTCCCCATAGTTACAGAAATGGTATGGACCTGAATGGTAGTTTGAACACTGTTCTTCTAAACTCAAACCTAGCACATCATATTGCTTTCTGAACATAGACAATCTTGGGAGGGTTAAAGAAAATCTGGGAGAAGGGGTTGAAAGAATTTCTTGTAGTGAGTCAGTATTCCTAGAAAAAGGGTTGGTGGCGGTGGTGGAGTGTTACACTAGATGAGGTCCTTGACAGAAGAATTTAGTGATTCAGCTTCTGCCACTCTCAGGTAGGTTTGGTCCTGCTGAAAGCAATTTTGAGAATCGATTTGCTCTGGAGTTATCTTGGGATATTCTAAATCGAACTAGCACCCTGGGACTTTCCCAAGGTTTCCCAAGATCAAGAAATAGTTTAGAATTAACTCCCTCAGGATGTTTGGGATTGGGCCAATTTTGCTTAAGATAACTAGCTTTTCTTGGCACTGACCTAAGCTTGTGAGGAGAAAGATGCTACAGAACTTTTCTGATGTCTCAGGGTTAGTTGGTTAAAAATATTTCTTAAGCATCTATCTGAGCAGCTTGTTCTGGTAAGTACTGGTATTAGGGAGTATGAATTAGATTGATTTAGGCAGCTAGGTAGTATAATGGGTAGAACATTAGATTTAGAATTAGAAAGACTCATCTTCTCTCTTCATAACTGGCCTCAGACATTTGCTAAGTGTTTGACCCTGGGAAAGTCACTTAACCCTTTTTGCCTCAGTTCCTCATCTGTAAAATGAGTTGTTGAAGGAAATGGCAAACCAGTCCAATATTTTTGCCAAGAAAATGCTAAATAAGGTCATGAAGAGTCAGGTGCAACTTAACAACAATGAATTATCTATCTGTCTGTGTCTATATCTCTCACCATCTAAACCTATATCTGTCTATATCTAGATAGATATTTAGATATGTAAGTATGTATGTATGCACATATAGATATATGTGTGTGTATTAACTTCTTTATGGTCAAAAGAGTATAAGTTTAGAGCTAGAAGACAAAATAAGATTTTGATTCCAGTTACTCTCACTACAAATATAGGGCTACTGCTTCTTTCCAGATTGATACTCAATCTACCAATTCCATGCATTTTCATTAATTTTCCTTCATGCCTGGAATGAATCCCTTCTTGTCACTGCCTTCTGTCTTCCTTCAAATTCAGCCTTCTGTGAGAAGCCTTTCTAGTTTCCCCTAATATGAGTGACTTCCTTCTGTGATTATCTCCAATTTATCCTGTATATATTTTGTTTTCATGTTGTCTTTCCATTAGATTATGAAATCTTTGAGGATAGTAGCTATTTTTACCTTATCAAAGTGCCTGAACAAAGTAGATACCTAATAAATATTTTTGACTACAAAGCCTCATCTACTCCAAATTGCTTTCATCTCTTCCATCTCGGAGAACTAAGGTGAAAACAAACTTCATTAATTAGAAGCAAAGTCAGGAGAAGCGATTGTAAGGGAAGAGCTAGCAAATTAAAATTCATTTAAATCTTGTAACCCAGAGCAATGAAAGGACATGCAAGATACCTTCTAGTAGTTATTTGATTTATCTGTACTGGAAATCATGTGCCATAGTATGGGGTGAGAGGGAGGGATAAAATAGTTTTCAGAGGATTACCTTCTAAAAATACTGCCTTGGTATTTTGATGCTTTGATGTACTAGTGATTTCAACTGGTGTTGAGATACTTGCTACAGGTATAGAATTACAAATCTTCAGTTTTGGAAGAAATTTCAGAAGCACCTCTATAGTGTTTCCAGAAAGTGGTCATCTTCTACCACTTAAAGATTTCTAGTGAGAGATCCATTACTTTCCATAGCTGTCTATTTCATATTTGGAGAATACCAATTATTAGGAAATATTTTCTTATATTGAGTCTAAATTTATTTTTTGTGACCTATTTTTATTTTTTTCTATAATCATAGTAGATGAAATTTAATCCCTCTTCCTTGTCATAGCTCTTTAAATACTTAAGGACAACTGTTCTGTATTCCTTAATTTTCCTTCTCCAGGAAAAAAAAATTCTCAAGTCCTTCAATGATGACTTATAGAGTATTTTATCATTCCATGGATACCTTCCACCTCATTAATGTTTATCATAGTATATACCAAGATATGTTGTACCACAGCTCTCTTTTATTGTTCTGACTCATTTTCCCTCAATTGTTCTGCCTCAGTTTCCCTAATTGTCCTGACTCAGTTTCCCTAAATTGTTCTGACTCAATTTCCCTAATTGTCTTGACTCAGTTTCCCTGATTGGTTTTCCTTCAATCCCCTTAGTTGCAAACCCCTTCCCTCTGGTTCATGAAGACTGACATAACTCAGGGCTATTTGCTCTAAAGTTATAAATTGTCAATATATAAACTCAGAAAGTGGGGCTCTAGACTTTGTGTCTGTAGTCAGACACTTTTTAAACTCCCAGTTTGTTAGAATTTATGGTCCCACCCCCTCGGTCAGAGCCGAGTTGATGCTTCCTGCCTGGAGATTCCTACTCACCAGAGTTTGGACTCCACCCCCGTGGATCCATTTGGTCCCAGTAAATCTCTCCCTTTTAAATAATATTAAAAACTCTCTAATCTCTATCTTGCCTCAGTTTCTCTAGCATTACAGATCAACTCCAATACTCAAATCCAATGATATCCAAGATATGAATATAACAAAATATTACTGAATCATAAAAATATTGAAAGGAACAATTTTAGAAAAAAAAGTAAGACTTGTAAGGATTGGTGCAAAATGAAGTAAGAAGAACTAGGAGAATAATTCATATGATGACAACATTATATAGACTGATGACATCTTTTGCAATAATCTATACAAGAGTTGATGAAGACCTGAACTAAGTTGATAACTCTAGAATAAAAATTAGAGATTGATTTTAAGATATTGAGAATAGAAGAGGTAAGACTTGGCAATTAATTGGACCGATACAGTGAGGGAGATTGAAGAGCCCAGGATAATGCTAAAGTTGCTAATCTGGCAGACTAGAAGTATGATGATGCCTTAGAAGCAGAGGAATATGGAAGAATACAGGATTGGTGGAAGACTAATACTGATTTTTGTTTGGGGTATGTTGTGTTTGAATCCAATAAGCAATTGATGATGCAGAGCTGAAGGTCAGGGGAGAAATTAGGGTTGGTTTTAATAATTACAAAGTCATTTCCATAGACATGATAGACTCATGAGATGATATGAATTTAATGAGAAAGTATATACAGAGAAAAGTCAAGAGGGTCCAGGACAGAACCTCGAAGAATAACCATTGTTGAGAGGATGATGTGAATTATGAGTTAACAAAAGAGAGAGAGAAGGAACTTCTATTTCTTAAGTGATTCAATTATCAGATGTAACATTTCTCTGATGAGATACTGTGTTGTTAGAAATAGTTATCATATATAACTTGTTAATGAAATCATCTCTAAACATATACTTGACAATTGCTTTGATACATGATAAAATTAATTTACTCTAACAGTATGAGCTTGCTATTTTTGAATATTTTCAGATCTTGTCCTTTTGACTTAAAAAGTGTACTGAATGAGAATTGATGTTTTGTTATTGTTGAGTTAAAAATTTTTAAGCTGCTTTGTATAACTTTTTCACAAATTACACATTATAGTCATGAATTCATTATCTCCAAGAAACAAAAAACACAAATGTAATATATTCTTTGTAATCTTTTCCCTTTATCATGTTTATTGAAATATAGGTATGTCTAACATTTTGTGCATTATTTCACAATTGTGACCTAGAAGATAACTTTTTTTTTACTGATTTATTTTTTGTTTATTTATTTATTTTATTTTTTATTTTTTTTTAATTTAGAATTTTTCCTTCCACAGTATATATGCATGAGCAATTTTTAAATAATATTATCCCTTGTATTCATTTTTCCCAATTATCCCCTCCCTCCCTCCACTCCCTCCCCCCGATGACAGGCAATCCCATACATTTTACGTATGTTACAATATAACCCAGATACAATATATGTGTGTAAATACATTTTCTTGTTGCACATTAAGTATTAGATTCCGAAGGTATAAGTAACCTGGGTAGATAGACAGTAGTGCTAACATACATACATACATTTTTACATTCACTTCCCAGTGTTCCTTCTCTGGGTGTAGTTGTTTCTGTCCATCATTGATCAACTGGAAGTGAGTTGGATCTTTTTTATGTTGAAGACATCCACTTCCATCAGAATACATCTAGAAGATAACTTTTACTGTGCTGAATCTAATATTTTGAGATTGCATATAAATATATTTTTCAGCATTCTTCTTTATATACTTCTGGTCTTTATCCAATCACCCACTGAGGCTGCTAAAATGAAAAAAAAATTCTATAAAGTTTCATTTTTATATTCAATATATGTTAAACATATAACAATGCTGCATCAGTACAATTGATGCAAATGTATATTCCTTTGTCTCATAATAATAAGCATTGAGATATCTTCTAAAGCTAAATACTGCCATTATAAGTGCTTACAGACTCTAGAAGAAATAGCTTCCTAACTAATTGATGAAAATGAATACCTACTAACTGTGCAAAATACTTACTTTTCTATTGGCTAATCTTCTAAGGAAGTAATCTCTTCAGGGGCAACTTTTTTTTTTCTTTTCTGTACAAAGGTCATCATACTCTTACAAATATTTACTGCAAGGTGATGGCAAATTCATTCAAAAATCTGCTATATAGAGAAGTATTAACATAAGCAGACAAGTTTAAATTAGAAAAAACGCCTTTGTGCTTCAGTGACAATTAATATAAGTTTTCTTCTGCAGAATGTTTGTAATGGTCCATGGTAAGTCTGACTTTTATATGATTGCAAGTAGACAAATGAGCAAATGCAGAGTGATGATGTACATATTCATTATCAACAATTTAGCCTAACAATGAACACTAAGAACATAGGTTCTCCACTAGCCAGCACCATATCATCCATATGTGGAACCATTGTTTACGGCTCATGGAGAAAGTTTTGAATGGTGTGGATAAGTTCACTTACTGTGGCAATATATTTTTCATAAATGTGCATATTGATAATGAGGTTGACACATGCATTGCCAGAGCTAGCTCAGTTCTTGGAAGGTTCCAAAAGAGAGTGTGGAAGAGGAGAGATATTAGATTGACCAGCAAATTGGAGGTCTGAAGAACCATTGTGCTAATCTCATTGTTGTATATTTGTGCAAGCTGGACAGTATACCAGTGCCATGTCAGGAAACTGAATTGCTTCCATTTGAATTGCTTTAGGAAGATTCTAAAGATCATCTGGCAAGATAAGATACCAGACACTAAGGTTTTTTCTCAAATAAAACTGCCAACCATTCAAAGTCTATCTCAGAGAACACAGTTCCATTGGACTGATCACATTGTTTGAATGCCAAATGTATACTTGCCAAAGAATTCACACAGGGCAAGCCCTCACAAGGTGATTAGAAAAAGCAGTGTGAGGACACTCTCAAAGTATCTCTTAAGAACTTTAGAATTGATTGTGTGACATGGGAGATGCCAGCCCAGAACTACTCAACATGGTGAGCTCTCATCAGTGAAGGGGCTATATGCTCTACAAGCAAAGAACTGAATTAGCTCAGAAGAAATGTGAGATAAGTACAGTTAGAAACCACCCCAAATGTTTGTGTCTGACCTGTGGAAGAGCATATAAGTTCATATTGATCCAATCAGCCACAATCAGACACACTGAAACTTATCTCTAACACAGTTATCATAGTAATAATTTGACTCTAGCATCATCATTTTGATCTTCTTTGAGAATGAGGGACAACTACAATTATGTTAGGTACTGGAAGAGAAAAAAATTATCATGTGGTTATTTATAAGACGTAATATATATAACTACTTTTGTGAAGCTTATAGTCTAATGGAGAGATAATACACCAAAGAAAATTAACAATAATGAACAACATTGCATTTTAATCATGTAAGAGTACTGCAAAGCAAAGTCCTTGGGAGAAAATCATTATCAGCTAAACCAATCAGGGAAGGTTTTTCCCTTTATAGGAAAGCTTTTTTCCTTCCTAGCCATATTTTATATTACTTTTATTTCAACATTTCAGTAGAATTGACTTGTCAATTATTTTCTTAATTTTATGACCCTTTCCTACTAATGTGCATGTGTACAATAAGCCTTCCTCCACTCTTAGACTACATTTTTTCCCTCATCTACCTCTGAATATTCTTTCTTTAAGACTTAACTAGAAATGAGCAGGACCAGGAAATCATTGTATACTTCAACAACAATACTATATGATGATCAATTCTGATGGACGTGGCCCTCTTTAACAATGTGATGAACCAGATCAGTTCCAACAGAGCAGTAATGAACTGAACCAGCTACACCCAGCGAAAGAACTCTGGGAGATGACTATGAACCACTACATAGAACTTCCAATCCCTCTAATTTTGTCTGCCTGCATTTTGGATTTCCTTCACAGGCTAAATGTACACTATTTCAACGTATGATTCTTTTTTGTACAGCAAAACAACTGTTTGGTCATGTATGCATATATTGTATTAATTTATACTCTAACATATTTAACATGTATTGGTCATCTGGGGAGGGGGAAGGAGGGGAAAAATTGGAACAAAGGGTTTGGCAATTGTCAATGTTGTAAAATTACCCATGCAAATATCTGATAAATAAAAACTATTAAAAAAAAAGACTTAACTCAACTGTTAATTCCTTTCAGAAACCCTCCTTGACTTCTCCAGTTGTCAGTGTCCTCTCCCTCCTTAAATCTTATATTTATATACTTACTTGCTTATGTTGCATACCAACAATAAAGTATAGCTCTTCAAAGGCAGGGATGTTTCCTTTTTTTTTTTTTTTTTTTTTTGTTCACGTCCTAAACTGCACATAGGAGATACTTATTATATGTTTACTGAATTGAATGTAGCTATACATTTGAAGGAGATAATGTGTCCTGAAGAGATGCAGGTGGAACTGCTGATAGAAAAAGTTCTCCTGATCCTGCCATTGCCATTATGCACATTATTAAGCTTCAAAATATAAAACTTGTAGAGGAAATACTGTATAATTGTTGAGGCAGCAAGTTGGCTCAGTGGATGAAGTGCTGGGCCTGAACTCAGGAAGACCTGAATTCAAATCCAGCTTCAAACACTTACTAGCTGTGTGACCCTCCTCAAGCCACTTAACCTTAATCCATTGGAGAAGGAAATAGCAAACCACTACAATAACAAACTCCCTGGATGGGATAGTCTGTGGGGTCATGAAGAGCTGGACACAACTGAACAACCAAGCAGCAATAATTATATAGTTGATAGGACACTGGATTCGTACTCAGGAAGAGCTAATTTCATCATGTCTCAGACAATTACTAGCTGTAGGAGCCTAGGATAATCTCTCAACTTTTCTGTGCCTTATATATAAAATAACATGGACTTGATGGCCTCTAAGGTTCCTTCTATCTTTAAATATATGATCCTTTGGCTGCTTCTAATACCACAATCTTATCTTTTTTTCATTGTGGTCTTATTTGTTGGTAATTGTTGTATTTCACCCTTCCTTTTTGAAAAGAGGGTTATGTCTTGACTTTCAAATGAACTGGATTTAAGTGAGGCAGGGCTGGGCAATGGCCATTAGTCTCACTTTCTCCTCCAGAATCACTTTAGTCCAGTGGCAAAACATAGGTCAGGGTGACTGAACATGGCCCCAGATGCAGTGAAGAAAACTTGGTCTTTTTAAACGAAGTCTGTCCTATTTGTTAGTTTGCCTGAGACAACACCCATTCAGTGATTCAGGGATTTGAGACTAAGTGGGAAATAAGACAAAAAGTGACCTAGTTTTCCCAATCAAAACAAATCAACAAACAAAAAAACCAAACCCAAACAATCTGGGAAGGGAAGACCCTCAGGATTCCTGGCCAAAACAAAAACAATTGTATTTACACTCATTGGGAGCTTTCAGAACCCAATGACCATGTGGGGCTGGTGTTGGGACCTATTATTGGCCAATAAATAAGACCCAGAGTGATTTGCGCTGAAGGCATAGTCCTTATATAAACACAGTCAGGGAAGTGTTGTGAAGTGAAGATATGGTAAAACATGCTCTAGCTTTTTCCAGGACAAGATGAGGACAAAGAGAATGCTAATAACATGGAGCCATCCTGTTCACCAAGAACAAAAAGGATCTCTACTTTACTTCATAATACAGTAGTGGCAGATGTTTGCCATTACCTTCTTAGAGACCTCCCTATACATTTACTGTAGTTTTTAATTACTAGTAGCTGTTAAACCAGCAGGGACATTCAGGAAAGTCTCATATGTAGATTAAATCATCAAATCAATGATTTAATCATTGAGGAGGCTCATAACTGCTGTGAAACTTCATATAGAACATTAATCAAGTTAAAAAAAGAAATGCCATAGTGAATCTTATTAGAAAGTATGCAAAATCTCAAAAAAGTAATGCAATAGAATTAAAAAGAAAGGATGAAATAAAAAAGGACAAACTTTTGTTGTTCATTGGATACATTATAATCAATGAAATTATTATTCAATATAGATTTTCATTGTATAAGCTATCCCAAAAGTCTTGGTGTAGTTTTAAAGCATTAAAGCTTAAACCTGTACTAAGACTTTTGGGATACTATATTTTATCTCTTCTAACTTTTAATGGATATTTTCATACTAAATCAGGCATTGATATTTCAGGGAGTAAAAAGAGGTGGGGGAAGAGAATCACACCCAAAGCATCATAACCAAACAGCACATCAAAAAAAAAAAATAGACAACCTAAGTAATTTTCCTCATCCTCAACTTCTGTAAAGAATCAGGAGAAATTAACTTCTCCTATCTCTTCTTTAAGGCAATGCGAAGTCATTCTAATTTCACATCATTCAATTTTGATAATTTTATTGTTGGTCCTCTTTCCATTTACACTGTTATAGTAATTGACCATTGTTTTTCTAGTCTCACTTACTTCCCTTTACCTCATTTCATTTCACTTCATTAAAATGACCCAGAATTCAGCATCTATCTCCCAAAAGAAGTCACTATCAAATACAAAAGCCCATATACATCAACATTTTTATAGTAGCATTTTTTATACCAGGAATAAACTTTTAAACAAAGTCCATTGAATGAGAAATGATTAAAGTGTGGTTTGCAAAAGTCATGGAATATTGCTATGCTTTAGTAAATAATGATGACTACTGAGATGCACAGGAAAATTCATATTAACTGATGTAAAATGTAATATTCAGAGTCAGGAAGCTAAATATTGAAAGTGTTTTTTAATGTTAAGATTATACTTAAAACCTGTGTAGAAACATTGTGTTCTGTTTGAAATGTTCATTAATTTTAGTTGTATCTGACTTTTCTTGACCCTGTTTGTATTTTCTTGGTAATAATACTAGAGTGGTTTGCCATTTTATTCTCTACTTCATCTTACAGATGAGCAAACTGAGCCAAACTATATGACTTGCTTAAGATCACATAGTAAGTGTTTGAAGCAGGATTTGAATGGGTTTCCCTGACTCCATGTCTTCTATTCTCTCTCCTATGTCACCCAGATGTTTAATAATGCCAGTACTGATAGGAGTCTTAGAATGTATGTGAGAATACAACACAGGGAATGACAACTCTTGCTGAAAGATAGTTGTAAAATAGACACCAGTGAACCTGACTAATTCATACTGGCAAATTCATTTTTTCCTACCATTCTGATCATTTTAAGCCATATTTTTTGTTTCCTGGGCCTTTTTGCCCGTGTCCCTTTAATCATTTATTCCCAGTACAGGAACAGTTATAAGCCAAGTGAGGAACTAATGAAGTAACAAGTTTTTCATTTCAATATTCCAAGTTGTGTTAAAGTAATTTATAATATTAGATCATAAAAGACAGTTGTTGAGTTTGCTACTAATAGCAGATATAAAACTGTCCACACATGAATTGTGTACTATAAAGGGAAAGTGTGCAAAGTAATCATCCTTTTTATAGAACAAAGGTTTTTTGTTTGTTTTTTAGTATTTTGCAAAGTGATTTTCTGCAAACTGAATCAATTTCTGATATTGCCTTCTACTACATTAAAAAAAGATTCATGTTCTGAGGAAAAATATCCCCCAAAGAATTACATTTCTGATAGGAAGTGGAAGATATTTGTTGAATCCAAATTATGGTGGTGTGATGACAAATATAAAGTGTTTTTGGGCAATGGTTTGGATTAAAGAAACTTCATTAAAATAAATACAAATGAACATAGCTTTCCTTTTTTCTTTTCTTTCTTTTCTTTTTTTTTGGTGTGTGTGTGTGTGTGTGTGTGTGTGTGTGCATACATGACGTGTGTGTATGTATATGTGTGTCCATTGCTTCTGAGCATAAATTGAGTATGGATCTTCTTTTTGGTAAAATGTGGTATCTGATAACATAGAGGGAAACATCTAACCTTACACTTAAAAATGGTTTCAGGACAAATAAAGAATAGATAGCAGGAGCATATCTGCATCATACTAGAATGAAACAACTCCCAGATGCCTGAAATGAAAAGCATTTCATGCTCTGGGAAGGGAATCATTTGTAGCCTAGGATGTTAGTGTTAATATTTGTGATTTTTTTCAATATACATAAGTATATATACACGATTTCTTTATGTAATGAGAATAATGGAAGCAATAACAAATGTCAGAAAGGACATAATTGTGGCTCGAATGATGATATTCTGTTGAAAAGATAGTGTCTATGAGAACCCAACTCATTAGTCTGAAGCATGTCTGCTCTGGCAGTCTTCTTTATTATTATTATTTCTAGCCCTTCCTAGACTTCATTCTTTTAGATAAAAACATGCATATCAGCTTTGCAGTTTGATTGCCTTATGGGCATAAAGCTTTGCATATTTACTGCCCATGAATCATACCCATATGTGAAATCCAGTGAAGATTCAATTTTTCCTGCTAGATGCACCTCCAGCCGTTTAATTAAAATATGTATTATTAATAAAACTATATTTAAGTCATATTTTTTACAGATATGACTGAAACATTAAGTGCAAATTGTTTCATACTTTCCTAGTAATTTGCTTTTAACGGTTTGTACCTTAATCAAGGTAACACTGGTCGAAGGTTTATTGTATTCAGGACTTCTCAGTGCTTAAGTTGAATAAAACACATTGAAAGCAACGATTAATGGAAAGTCACATTTGCTTTGACTACAGATACATAGATTTGTTGTACCAGGGATCTGCCATAACAGGGAAATACAATAATAGCAATGGTAGGGAAAATATTCAGCACGTATATTTCTATGCCCAGTTACTACTCTGTCCATCTGAGTGAGAGCATGCTTGGAACCAAGGCTATATTTAAGCCTGGCTCTCTGCCTTTAGATGTCACAGTTGTTCTTCCAGTGACTGCCTATGTTTAGCTTGGTGCTTTCCAAATTCTTGTAATTCTCCAGAAATCATTTATATTTAGCAATCCTGATTAGAGATGCTACAGTTCACTTGCATAAGTCTTCATGAGGGATAAGTACAAAAGAGCATTCTGGAAATGAGAACTTGAAACAAGAAATGTAGCTAAGCTATTTTCTTTAGACATTGCTATACCATGTCTTAGAAATATAAGAGTGCTGGACTAGAAATCAGAAACCATGAATTTGAATCCTACCTAGCTGTGGGAATTTGGATAAGTGTCTCTTTGAGCCACAGTTTCTCATTTATACAATAAGGAAAACACTACATTTCCTGCTGACTTTGTGGGGTGGCATTAAGAGCATAGGCTTTAGAGACAGATGACTGGGGTTCAAAAAATAGCTTGCTACCTGTGTGGTCTTTAGCTAGTCATTTAGCCAATTTGGGTTACAGGGCCCTTGTTTGAAGAATGAAGGAGCTGGATTAGATGTTCCCTAAGGTCCTTTTCTACATCAAAAGTTTATGATTTTATAATCTTAAGGGTTATTAAAATAAAAATGCTAATTGGCTGACTAGAATAATATATGTGAAAGATCTTGGTAATATTTAAAACACTATAGAAATGTAAAAGAGTAATATGTCAAGATTTAGTATAGAGAAGATGGCAGTGCCATTAGAAAAAAGTTGGAAGGGGAGGGGAGAAAAAGGAAGAATAAGGGACCAATATAAATGAAAAGATCTGTAATTCATTCACTTCTCTGCGACTGAGAATGATTATGTTAGAATTATACATCTATGGGGCATAGATGCCCCATTTTGATGAATATGAATAAAATTTTCCAGGCAAGTCTGACTGTGTTACTTGAGTGTGCAAACAGTGCATCTCAACAATTAACAAGGGTTTGCTATGGGTAGCAGAAGACCGCAATGGATGGTTTCTGGAATAATATTTTAAGAGGCTACAATTTACTTAATAATTTCACTTTGCAAATACAATTAGATGACAAAAGACTGTCTTTTAAAAATATTGTTTACCTTAGGATTTGGAAATATTGTGCTTTTTATTCCAGTTTTTCCCCTTTTTCTCTCTCTGGCTTCCAGGAAGATTAACTCTTTTGACTAAAGATTTACTAGGATATCATTAGTCTGAGTAAGGTAAGAGAAAAACTTAAAAGAGCCTGTGGATGATAGGAAAAAATAGTTCTAACCCTTCACAGGATCTTAGCTTGTTAGAGACATTGAACATTAACTAGTTAGGGTTTTCCATAAGTGAAGTATGAGGATCAGAGAAAAACCACATTCTGCAATAAAATAAGGAAATGCAAGTTAGGGCCAAAAAACAAAAGGAAAAAAATGGGGATTGTTGGTTCAGAAAAGAGAAAGCTGAGAAAGGACAATACTAGTTTTTAGGTAGACCCCTAGCTAAAATAAAGAAAATCACAATCAGCACTTTTTTTCCCCCTCTGCTCAGAAGAGCCTAGAAGTTTGGTAGTCAGGAAGATCTGATTCTGCCTCTGATAAGTACTAGTCATGTAACCCTGGGAAAATCACCTAATTTTTTGACACTTCAGTCAACTCTAAAAACATAAATTATAGTGCAGTAGCTGATCTCCATTGATTGAGAGAGGTGCTCACTGAGAGTTTTCATAATAAAAGAATTCTACCTTTACTCCTGCCCTCAAGATGAAAATAATAATCACAAATTGACTATATGTAATACAGGTGTCCCAAAGATCTTAAGCACTTTTAAACATTAAAACTATTAAAAACTTAAAACTCTAATAAGGCTTTTGAGACTTCCCATATATGATGTTATGCCTCTTATGTGCACACATATATGTATAATCCACATATCTATAGATGTGTCTATATTTATCTATGTATATGCATGTGTATATACAGGTATGCATCAGATATATAATATATTTCTCATGGTCAGAATCAGAGGAGATACTTTGATCATTTTAAGCAGGGGATGTTATCTTTTCCTGTTTTCCACTTGAAATATGTACTGGATAAGGTACATATAATATTCTTTCAGAATCAGCTGGGTAGGTAATGTTGCTATTTATGATCTAAGATTATACAAGACAGTTTTTGAGTTTTTCTATTAGTGATGGATAAAGTAAAAATTCCCAAATATTAATGATTTACTACAAAAATTGGAAAGGTATTTGCAGGTAGTCTTCATTTTATGGATTAGATGAATGACTTTTCATAAAGCTGACTGCAAAGTGATTTTTTGTAAATTTAATCCATTTCCTCCAGTGACTTCTACAATAAAGGACAGATATTTTCCTAGACAAATTATCACTCAGAAGCTATTTTTTTTGGCAAGAAATAGCCGACAGGTTTGTAAATCCAGTTTGTGGTAGATATGGTATTAATGAAAATACTTTCCCATCATTTTATAATTTGGGAGTGATGCTGATAACATTTATGCTGTTATCCTCTGCCTTCTTTGGATTACTCTCTTCCTGCTCAATACTAGTGCTTTCCAGGGAAAAAGCTCCAGGGACTAGGATTCTAAAACTAAAATGTTCCTGTGGCCATCTCATCTCCCTTCTCAAATAATAAAGAATAATTTGCTTCAAAGTTATTCCAATATGCTCAAAGAGAAAGGAGGCAGGTAGAGAGGACAAAAAAATAGAATTCTTCCTTCTCTCAAAGAACTCTTTCTCCCTCTTCCTGCTCTTCCACAGGCGTCTCCCTCTTCCCCTCCTCAATCTAGATGTTCTATATAGAACTTGAGAGGCAACTAGGTGTAGTAAATTGGGAAGTGGACATAGAATCAATTGGTCTATAAATATTTATTAAGTGCCTACTGTGTTCTAGCTACTGTTCTAAGTAAGAAGATCTGGGCTCAAAACTACTTCAAGTAATTACTAGTTTGGGTAAATCTCTCGGTCTCAGTTTTCTTATCTGTAAAACTAAAGGACAGGGCTCAGTGATTTTAACATCTCTTTCTGCTCTAAACCTGAGAGAACTGGTTTTCAAAGTGTTCTGACAATTCCCATAATTTACCTTCTCTTTGCAGATTTGGGCTCTATTTCTGTTTCCTTTATCCAAATTCAATTCAACATGGATGGGATCTTGGATTGAAAACTCAAAGGGCCCCTTGAGATCATTTTACTGAACTCTTTTATTTTATAAATGAGGAAAATCAGACCCAGCAAGGACCTGGCCAAGCTTCTGAATCCAGGTGCTCTGACTCTAGATCCCATCTTTTCATTGCACCAAACTGTGACAGGAGAAGATCTTTTTTTTTTTTTTTTTTAAATGCTTATTATATACAAATCACTTCATTTTCTTTCTGCTACATTCTCTCTTTTTCCATATTTTTGAAGCACTAAGTTGTGATAATAATTAATATCTATTTTGGTGAATATCTAAACATTGGACCTGACAGTCTTCATGTATGTTTATGTTTTGAATTAAATTAATTTATCAGAATTCTTTGTCCTTTTCACTAGAGGTAGGACCAAATATGAAAATCAGTTTTCAAAAGGGTTAATTTTTGCTCTTTAATGGTAATTTGAACACTCAGTTTGACACCACTTCTTGTTACTCTTCCCAAAAACTGACTTCCCAGATTCATGAGTTTCTATCAATCACAAATTATAAACTGTGTCTGTCAGAAGCAAATGTTTCAAATGTTCTGTCCAGTTTGTAGTGTTTAGCTAGATATCAACAACATATTTATTTCATACATCAAAAGTAAATGAATAGACTTTTTGTTTGAAAAATAGCTGTTATTGTGGTACAGAGATCTGCAAATAAAGGTGGAAAAAAATATAACAGTTTTGTGTGGTGGCAGGACATGACTGCTCTTTCCCATTGGAATCTATGTTTGCTGATATGTTGACAAAACACAAAACCCTCTGGATTAAATCATTTCTCACTGCTCTATACCGCACACAGGTGTGACAAATAAATCAGAAATTTTAGTACAGCACCTCTTTTTCTCCTTTTGTTTCCCCATCTTGGTTTCAAACTGCTGTCACTAACTATGGAAACTACATCAAGCCTCCTGGTACCCTCAGAATGTGGATTCATTTTCTTCTTCTAGCCAGGGAGCTATTTAAGCTTCTGTCAAAATAAAAACAAGTTTTGGATCTGTACTAATGCTCAAAAGCTTCTGAGTGATATGAAGCAAGAGCAGATTTATAGCAAACTTGCAATAGGGCCAATTCAAACCCAGAGAGAGCTTCAGAAAAAGCCCCACAAGTGTAGGAAGGAAGCCTGAGAGCCCCCCAAAGTACAGAACCATCAATACAGAAAGATGAAAAGCCAAATAGGAAATGCTAGATCCCCGAGTCCAGCCCTGAAGGATGCCAGGGTGGCTGTGTACTCTCGCCCAGGCTTTCCTTAGCATTTATGGAGGGCCTTTCATCAGGGGCCTCGGGAGAGAGAGAATTCCACTAGTACCATAGAGCAGCCTAGTCTCTTCTCAGAGCACTTTGAACTAAAATTAACCACATGCCCAAGCCACTCCACGTTCTGGAAAACAAACAAAGCAAACTCTGGGGAACTTATTGATTATATTCGACTCCAAATGTAGGAATGGGGAATGTGTGTGTGTGCACATGCATTTGTGCATTTATAGCAAATGCCTGGCATGGGATTGGTACTTAATATATGCTTGCTGATTGATTTGTGGTATATTCAGATTTAAGTTTGTAGTGTACATAATTAGTGCAGTGTTTTGCACAAGGAGATACTTAAATATATGAATGCATCATTGTCATTGTGTATGATATATACATATATGAAGTATGTCTTCATGTTTATCATGTAGGTGTATGGTTTATAGACATATAAGTCTTAATGTACATTTGTGTGTGGATAAGTCTGAGTTTTTGATGTATATTGTGTCTAGCATGCATATTTGTGTTTTAGGTGATATCTACAATGTGCAATGTGGAAAAGTACAATGGATCTAGAATCAGGGGATTTGAATTCAAATTCTTGCCCTGTCATTTACTACCTTTTCTGAGTGTAGGAAAACTGCTTCTCTTCTCTAGGTCTTAGTTTCCTCATCTGTAAAATGAGAACTAGATGATCTTTTGAATTCCTCACGAGTTTTAATTTTTTTTTTAATTTATAAAACTTTATATTTGTGTACAATATGCATTGTTTTACTACCTTTTGTGAGCCTGGGCAAAGTGTTTCTCTTCTCCAGGTCTCAATTTCCCATCTGTAAAATGAGAACTCCATGATCTTTGAGTTTCCCATAAGCTCTAAACATTTATTAAAATTTTATAATAAATTTTTATACATGCAAAGATAGTTTTCAGCATTTGTTTCTGCAAATCCCTGTGTTCCATCCCTCCTCACTTCTCCCCTCTCTTAGACAGCAAATAATCCAATATAGGTTAAACATATACAATTCTAAACATATTTCCACATTTATCATGCTGCACAAGAAAAATCAGATCTAAATTTATAATTCTATAACTTTCAAAGTAAACTCAAGATCCTAAGTCAGCATACTCCATACAAATTCCAACATACCTGAAGTAAACTTGATTCTTCATAATACCGGACTTCCACAAACTCTTGATTTTAAATGAGGGAAGTAAGGCAAGAGACAAGTCAGGGATACTTTAGTCCTGAAAGGAATGAACTATGGAGAGACCTTTTTGTAATGGCAGCTAATAATAATAATTAAAATTATTCATAACAACAATAATAATTATTATTAACATAAAATTTAAAGTATTTCTTTTATAACATTAGTACCATATGGTACAGTTGTGCAAAGCTTGGATTCTGAAAACATGGCTGGATTAGGTGAATTTTTCCCTATGTGTCTCATTCATTTTGAAGACAGGGATATCCCAGGAGAAATTTGTGCCTAAAAATGACTGATTTTAATTAAACAAAACTTTGACTTTTTTTCTTTAAAAAAATTGGGACTATGAACCATCTTGTGGATTTTTGCAATAGTTTTGTGTAACTAAGAAAAATGTTAAAAGGTTTATTCAAGGAGATGTTTGCTTGAAATTAGATGTATAGGTTATTAGAATAAGTTTTAACATCAGATTTTACATAGTGATTACCAAATCTTTGTTTTCTTTAAATGTTTTTCTTACATGGTTATATTCATTGATCCCAGATGATTTTTCCTAAAAGCCTAATCCAGGGAGGAGACCCAGAAGTCATTCAGCAAATATTTATAGGTCATGAGGAACTGAGCCTTTATTATGTTTCATTTTTAATTAAAAAAAAAAACCTTTTTAGCAGCATAAAGCTATGGTTCACATTTATAGTCAGAGCCCCAGATTTTCTGGTTGTCTAAAGTGGCCTGAATCACCACACTCTTTCCTGCTAACTATATGTCTTCTGGTAGAGGACAGTCTACCCAAGCTTAATGTTTTCTAAGTGTTATTTCACTGAAAGGCTAAGTAAACATTTTCTTAACTATTGAATGAACATGAATATCATTTCTTTCCAACATTGCATCTATATCATTAAGGGATTAGCCTGAATCAAACTCAGCCTCCAACAAGAAACTTTAAGTAGTAGTCTATCACTCATAGCAATTTCATAGTCTCTAAAGAAATGTCCTACGGACTCTTTTCTCTCTAAATTTTCTTAGCAATCTAATTGTATTCATGGGCTCAGTCATCATTTCTATGCAAATGATTCTAAATCTATGTATATGTCTAGTCCAAAATTTTCTCCTTAACTTTAGTTCTATATTGTCATTTACCTTCTGGTCATCTCCGTGTAGATTTTCCATTAGCATCTTACTTAGATCAATAGGAAACAATGAAGTACAAATAGTTGAAAAAATACTGAGTTCAAATCTTGGCTCTGTTGGATTTCTGTAATTTCTGTAGGTTTCTGCTTTCTTATCATGTGTGATACGTTCTTTCTGGTTCTAAATTTTTGATCTTATAACCCAAGAGGAGCTTAAATTTCTCTACTTTTATCAAGGTTACTATCATCCTTCCAAGTTTTATAATCTCAGATTATCTTTTACTATTCCTTATATCCTATAAATTGCTAATTTTTTTTATTAATCCTAGTTCTATAGTGTCTCCTACATATGTCTCCTTCTTCCTACTGATATTGCTTCCAGCCTAGTTCAGGCCCTCATCATATTTTGCTCTGACTATTGTAATAGTTTCCTAATTGGTCTCCTTCTCCCTTTCCCCAGTTTATATTTTAAAAGCTGACAAAATAGTTTTCCTGAGGCATCAATCTGATCATGCATGTTGCTCCTTTGCTCATACTCCTCAGTGGCTCCCTACTGCCTATAGGATAAAATAGCATTTAGAGCCCTTTACAATCTGGTTGGAATTAAACTTTTTTTTTTTTTAAGTACATTACTAACCTTCACCCAGCCTTCATTCTGGTCACTTGTTACTTGAACTTGATATTCATTTTTCATTCCAGCATCTCATACCTGTTGGTGGTTTTCTCTGTTTGGAATCCAACCATACCATAAGTTTTCTTCAAGGCTTTCTCCTTTGCAAAGTCTTTCATGATTCCTCATGTGCCCATTCATTCTGCCTCCTCCAATTATTTTTTATGTACTTATCTTTATTCTCATTGTATTATTGTATAGAATGTAGGCTCCGTGAAGCCAGGGATCATTTTATTTTGTATGTGTTTCTATTTTAGTGTCTGGCACAGTGCCTTGAACATAATAGGTACTTAAAAATGCCTACTTGCATTAGGTAGTTTATGGAAGAAGTGGTGAGAAAAACATCTTATGCCATAATCTTAGTTTTTATTTATCCTTTAAAGAATAACAAACTGTTGACACTTTATAAGATATTTTCTTCATAGTCAACAAATGTATTTGTCTCTACTTTATAGATAAGTGAACTATGGCTGAGAGAATTGGTAAATGTTTGAGCTAGAAGGGATTTCAGAGATTAATTAGTCTTATACCCTTGGTTTATGGATGCAGAAACTAAAGTTCAGATAAGCTAAATGACTTATCCATTTTTGTAAAAATAGTCAATTGCTAAGAGAGAAAAAAAAAACACCTCATAGTGTTATTCCTTGAGTATATTTCCCAATCTTATCAAGATAAGCAGAGACATAGCTAGCACAGTCAACTGGAGCTTTGTCCCAGTGCACTAGCATGAGGAATGCATCCTTTATAGGTTTTGGACTTTTTTTCTTGGGAAGGCATGTTTCCAAGCCTGTGCAGAGTTGTTGCTGTTTGCCCTTCATTTTAGTAGAACAATGACATCATGAGTAAGTGATGTCTTGACTTGTACATAAATAAGATTTAAGTGAAGCAGTGTTGCACAAATCATCAGCTTCACTCTCTCTTCCCAGGTCCATTGCAAGACAAAAGTCAGGATTACTGGTGAGGACCTGCATGCAGTGAATGATTTTGGTGTCTTTGATGTCTGACCAATCTCTAAGTACCCCATAGCACTTATTTCAGAAAATCCTTAGTAAAGGATTTTCTGCGCAATGTCAGCTTCTTCTCATTTCCTACTATTCTGCTACCACATAATACTGTCATTTATATTAAAGTACAAAGACCCTCATCTGATGTGCAGTTGGGAGAGACCACAGAATCATTTAATCCAAAAAACTCAGTCCCTTCATTTTAGAGATGAGGAAATTTGGACCCAGGAAGATTAAGTGCCCAAGGTCAAATTTGGACCCAGGTCCTCTGACTCCTGAACTGGTACTTTTCCCACATTGATTGAGAAAAATATATGACAAAAACCTATAATTTCAAATATGCTTTGAAGTGACCTTGTATTTTATTAATTCGCAACAGCAACTATGTACTCTAGAAAAATAGTGAAACATATATGTGTAAGACACATTATTTATTTAGTCCACAGAATGTTTGCTTATTATAGTGAATCTCACTGCAGTTTTAGTTGGAGCTAAATAAATATCAAGCTGGTAATGCTTACTGTGCACATGAATTCATACAATCCTTGCTTTAGGTTCACAGTGCCCCAAATTGGAAATTCTGATCCTTAGCTAGGCTGCCTTCACTGCATTCACTTGTTGACTTATGGTGAATCTTTTAATCATAGTTCCTTGTTTTTCTCATCCAGGAATGAGAAAACCAATTGTCCAGGTACATTGTATGGACTGGGCTGACATATATATAAAGGTTCATAAAGTCTGTGAATTCAAGCTTTTCAAGGGCTAAGTGGTGCTGTTAAATAGAACAATAGTAATGTCATTGAATGGTATGATCCAGTGTCAAAAGCTGAAATTGAAACTGGAAAGAACTACAGGCCCATATACAATATAGGTTACTTGAGGTTAGAGAAATAATAACCAAAGAATAAACTCTTCACAGCAATTGGCTGTAACTTCACATAAAGCCTTATTTATGGGCCTCAGAGAATTACCTAAGTATTGTTTCTGCAATTTTAGGTCCAACCAAGAATAGCAGGAACAAATCCCTTGGCTACTTTCAGATTTTCTTTAAGTAGATGGCCCAGATAGGCTGAGGGGAACCTCTGTGAGTATGGCCTTCACAAAACACATAATGCTCAGCTGAAAAAGCTGAAGACCATCCCCAACTGTTCTTTAAGTGAACAAAATAGGTTATATGAGCCCTTTCAATAAAAAAGAGATATTAAAAAAATGACATTCTAGCAATCGATCGCCCCGCTTGCATTATTTTACTTTATCAGCAACTCACCTTTCTGCTGAGTTTTGCCTGAAATGGTTTGTTTCTGTCCGGTCAAAGCCACTCAGAAAGGCTTTTCATAAACTACTGGATGGAGAGACAACGAAATATCCCAAGCTCTGTAGGAGCTCAGGGCCTCCTACCAAGTGAAATTGGTGCTACACAGCTTAAGGGAATAGCAAGCAAGGAAGAAGGGTTTTCCTTTTGTCTGTCTGTTTGTTTGTTTACCCTTTGAATCCTGGGCAGAACAGACTTAGAAGAACCATTTGTGGATCTGCTCTTGAATTGAAACTTTTTTTTTTGTTCCCCTCCTGCTTCCACTTTTCAAAGAACATAATGATGAAAGCACAAACTTAAAAAAAGCAAAAGCCATGATATAGTCCATCACCTTATACTACTCCTCTCTGAATCAGCTTGGGATCTACCCTTCAGATCCCTTTTACTACTATCACTAAAAATGAAACTGCAATATCTTCCCTTCCTTTTAATGTGAGAATGGATATTGAAATCAATGACTCATTTTATCTTTAACAATCAATCAATAATGTACTTATTAAATACCTATACAATAGGCATTGCATTTTAAGGTTACAAACACAAAAATGTAATAATTTTGGTGTTCGAGGATCTTATATTCAATTGAGACTTGTACAGGTCTATATATATACAAAGTATACAAGAGTCATAGAATGTAACTTCAGGGGAAGAGAGGAATGTTCACATAGTAGTCAAAGTATATTATTAATAGACTGCCACTGAATCCAGAGGACATGTGTACCATACCCAATCTCTTCTCCATTAAGAAGCCCTTTTGCTCAGAATCCATGCATGTAATACACACTGGGTTTAGTCTTGAAGGAGCCTGATTTCTAATGAGAGGAAAATGTCTAGTCTTCCTCTTTTCATGTTCTTTGGGTTATTAAACTCCTTTTTTGATGTCTTAAGTACAAAATATATCTGGGGTGATACATATCTAAGATTTCCCCAAAAGAGGAGAATGGAAAGGTACTCAATGAATTATATTAATCATATATGGTACAGGCATTTATTTTCTATATACACAAAAACATTCTAAAAATCACAAAATATTTATAGTAAACTTTAACAACATTGGAAAAGATCCTGATGTTAGGAAAGATTGATGACAAAAGAAGAAGGGGATAACAGAGTATGAGATGAATAGATAGTGTCATGGAGAAGAATGAACATGAACTTGGATAGACATCAAAATGTAGCAAAGGTAAGAATGAGGTCACAAGGAGTCAGACACAATTGACACCCTGACAAAATTTTTAATTCAATATTTAATAACAACTTTTTATGCTCTTTAGGAAGACTAATACTTAAATATTGTCAGAATATAAAGTAATTTGCAGGACTCCTGAAAAGGCACTATCACATTTTGCCTCACCTGTACAGTCTTAGTTTTGTTATCATTCTTTAATCTGTGTTGTCTTCTCTAAGAGGTTTGGGATAATTGTTCAGTATTTTTCCCTTATGTCTAAGTCAGCACCAACCAAAAGGATCAAGGATAGCTGCACTCCTCAAACTCATAAGGCCTGAACAAATCTTATATTTAGCACAGTATCTGGCACATAGCGGGCTCTTATTAAATATTTATTTATTGATTGATATTGAATGATTGATCTTAGAATAGATACAAGTTCATCTAAGAAAAAGAAAGAATAAATACAAAAGAGGTAGTACAAAATCCAGATTCAGGCTTAATTAGATAGTTTGTGTGATTTATATGTCATACAGACATGGTCAAATGGTGGTTGTGGAGGGGAGAAAAGGATAAACTGTCCCTTTTCCACCATTTGTAGGAAATGTCTCAAAAAAGTCCTGGTAGGAGCTGAAATCATAAGGCAAGATAATATTGAGTGTGGAATCACTCCCTTTTAAGGTCCCTTTTACTTCTAAATCTTTGAGTCATTCAGCATTTACTGTGCAGTGTCCATCTTGTAAACTTGGTATTTACTGCCTCATTACCTCAAAACGCAATAACTTTTTATCATGTTATGAGCAGATGATGTTCTGAGTTGAGGATGACTCTAATTGCTAGTAATGTAGGTTCTGTACTGCAAGAAAAGGAAATGCTCATAGGTTATTCAATAATCTCCAAAAAGGGATTCAACAAAGATAAACGCTGAAAAACCCTTGGGGTGGTTTATCTTAGTGAAGTTCCCATCATGGTTGAACATCTGAGAGCTCCTCCCCTTTCTCATGGCTACATTATACTCAAATGATGAGGAAGTAGCACTAATCATTGGAGATTCTTGATTCTTTGAGCCAATCAGGTTTTAAGGAATATCTCAATACTTTTTTAAATTAAAAAAATTTAGTTCAAATTTTCTTCTTTTCACCCCCTCTCCAACCCAATGAGAATGCAAGAAATATGATGCCCATTGTATATATATGAAGTCATGTAAAAATATTTCCACATTAGCCATGGTGAAAAAAAAGGCAAGAAAAATAAGGTAAAATATGTTTTAATCTGTATTCAGAGTTCATTAATTCTCTCTCTGAAGGTAGAATTTTTCATATTGAGTACTTTGGCATTGCTGTGGATCATTGTAATGATGAGAGTAGCTAAGTAGCTAAGCTGTTACTTTGTACAATGTTCTAGTTCTGCTCATTTTGCATCAGTTCATATCAGCCTTCACAGATTTTTCTGAAATCCTCTTGTTTGTCATCTCTTACATAACAATACTATTCCATCAAAATCATATATCACAGCTTCTTTAGGCATTTTCCAGTTGTTTACCTCAATTTCCAATTTTTTGCCACTACAAAAAAACACTTGCTAGGTCAAACCATACACAAAACTTTATAGTCTTTCAGGCATAGTTCCAAATTGTTGAAAAAGCCTTGGAGCTAAAAAAGATTGGATATTAAATCCTGCCTCTGGCTATTACTGGTTTTGTGATCTTGGGTACATTAGCTTTTATAATCCTTAACATATACATCTATAAAATGGGGGTGACAATTAGAGTCATTGCCTCATAGGGATGTTATGAAGAGGAATTGGGGGATGCGTATGCATTGATTAGTAAGTTCTAAAGTTCTGTATTAGCGTATATTTATGAAACTGGAGGTTTCTTCCAGTCATGTAGATTTGCAATTCATCTGTAAATTTTAAACTTAAAACATTGCTGAGGAGCTGAAAAGTAAGTGATTTGCTCATGGTCATAGAACAAGAATGTGTCAACATCAGAGCTTAAACTCAGGACTGGTCCTCAATTCACAGTGCACCAGTATTTCCAATTGCTGATGTTATACTACTACTGGTCGACTTCATGTTTACAGTACTCAATGACATGTTCACCATTCTGGCTCCTTTTCTCTTGATGTTCAGCTTATCAGCATCCTACCTAGGAAGCTAGATAGTACAATGGTCCAACACTGGATCTGAAGTCAGAAAGACCTGAATTCAGATCTGCCCTCAAACATTTAATAACTCAGTGATCAAAGGATAAATCACTTAACAGCTGTCTGCCTCAGTTTCCCCATATAAAAATGTGAACAATAATAGTACCAAACTTCTTAGGTTGTTGAGAAGATAAAATGATAGAATATTTGTAAAGTGCTTTGGAAACCTCAAAGCATTATATAAATGTTGTTACCTAAGATATTGTGCGCAGACTAAATACAGTGTTCCTGGAGTATTACATAATACAAAAGGACTATCAAACTCTCTAACTTCTGGCATCATAGTTCAGTTAATGCAGCCTAAAATCAAATTAATATTTTTTTTTGGCTATCATCACATTGTTTACTAATATCAAAACAGTTATAATCTACTAAAATCCTTAGATATTTTTCAGATGAACCACTATATGATGATGAAATTAATTTTTAAATCCAATCCTTACATTTACTTTTTAAAAATTTTATTCTATTAGATTTAGATCAATGTTCTGATCTATTAAGATATTTTTGGATTTTCACTGTTATCCACCAGATATTTTACCTATGGTTTTCAACAGATGATTACTTCAATCAGAAACTTATGGTCCGTTTGCTACTTTGATTTTTTTCATGAAGCATTAATTATTTGATCATTTTCTCTAGAAAACTACTGTTGTTATAAGCAAACATAGCTACACACAAATAATTTATCATCAGATACTCATTCCCTGAAAAAATTTGCCATAACTTCAATTTAAGATAATTTTACTCAGCACTTATATACTTGAGATAAAAAGCCAAAAATAGAAAACTTGACTGACTTTGTAGTATGTATTTACTTCACTATGATGTTAAAATTCTTACTATTTTGTCAATATCTTTATTTTAAGGAATATCACCTAACCCTGATTACCTCTAAATTGAATAATAATAATAATAATAGTAATAAAAAGAAATGCTATTCTTTTAAATAGAATTTTCCAATCTCATAAAAAGGGTGGTCTGCATCAGATATATATTTGGACAGGTAGAGTAAAATGTATAATCTTTCTTGTAGTTTTTTTCAAAGCACTATGAATTTACTGTTCATTGGTTGTTTTTTTTTTCCTTTCCTAGCAGTACTGCTACTTTATCAAATATCTATATTTCAGATTTCCTCCCTAGGAATCCTAGCTTGCATTTTTAAAAATGCAAGTCTATTTTGGTCCAGGACATCCTGGAAATCCAGGACTACATTAATTTTCACATGCCAAAAATGCATTTGAAAATTTTTGGAAGTGCTTTTTTCAGTATTAATCAAAAAGTACTTGTTCTTCATTCTTAGTATCTGGTTGGTTGGGTAAAAATAGTGGGTACATAGGTTTTTATTTAAAAAGTTTTAAAAGTGGAAGAAAAAGATAAATTGAACAGAAGTACCCAATAGGTGAAAAATTGACTTTTTTTTTTCATTTTTTGATATCTGCCTAGCAATTATAACATTTTGCTGAACCACCAAGCAGAGTTAGCCTTAGTACAAGTGAAAGAGCATTGAATTTGGATTAAGCAGGGTGTGAATGGAATCTTTGATACTAGCTGGATGACTGTGGGCAAGTCACTTAAGCTCTCAGCCTCAGTTTCTCTATCTGTAAAATGAAGATGTTAATATTTGGACTATTTATCTGAAGGGGAGAAACGTATTTTATAGATCCTATAATGTAATACACAAATGTTAGCTATTATTGTTGACTGTGGATGGGATTCAGCAGGCTTTGTCTCAGCTGTTAATTTGCCACTAATTCTTTTGTACTTGGTAAAGTCACTTTACCATATTTGTGAAATTTAAATATAAATGTAGATATTGCTCTCCCCCAACTCATCTTAAAGCAAGTTTACTTATAATTTTAGAGTCTGCTGTGTTCTTGGAGATCATGTAATTTTATACCTCTCCTCTTGCTTTGTATAAATGAATAAATTGAGATTAATTATTTTAGGATTACATAGTTAGGCAGCAAAACTGGAATTCAAACTCAGTTCTCTAATTCTTAATCTAGTGCCTTCTTCATGGTACTAACTTTCCATTCAAGTGATCCCTTAATATGATATTCAGTTCCCTTCACTGCTTCTAGTATCACTTCTATTTCATTTTTTAAAACAAGTCTGGGATTTCATATCATTTCATTGGTATAAAAATTTTCAAATTTTCTTTTGCCAATGGAGGGCTGTACCCATCTGGCAACTTAAAATCTTCCAGTGGTCCTCAAACTTTTTAAATAGGGGCCAGTTCACTGTCCCTCAGACTGTGGGAGGGTCGGACTATAGTAAAAACAAAACTCACACTCTGTCTCTGCCCCTCAGCCCATCTGCCATAACTGGGCGGGCCACATAAATGTCCTCAGTGGGCTGCATCTGGCCCACAGGCCGTAGTTTGAGAATTCCTGTCTTAAACTGTTGCTTAGGGCATTAAGAGCTTAAATGAGAATTTGTTTGAGTCACACAGCTAGCATGTATAGAAAACTTTACTTGAACTGAGATCTTCTTAGATCAGACCTTTATACACTATCCCATGATGCCTTTCTTTCTATAGATAAATTGATCCTTATCTTCATCATGTCATCCTATATTTTGAGTTGTGAGTATGTGTATGTGTGTTTGTATGTGAAGAACTTTGAAAAAGTCATAGAAAGTTGAAACACTAGTAAACAGATAGGTATGATATCAGATCAAGTCTTGATGAGGGCAAAAGGCAATCAATACCAGTTTGCCTTTGAGGCAATTTTGTCCTCATTTAAATCTATGTGGAATGAAGATCCCCCTCTGAGACACCTGGTTATAGAGATGAGCTGTCAACCATCTCTTTCAATTGACTTAAATTGCCAATAACCAGACCACGTCCTTGGGAAGAAGAGAAGAAGACTAGTTTGGAGAAATACGAATAGTAACCTTAACTTAGCTGATAGTGTGCTTTCCTCCATCTATAAAATTGCTAGTCGTATTACTCTATTGTCCAAATGGACTTTTGAGCTCATTGACTTGGTAATAAGGCAGACTGCAATCCATCCACATCTGTCTCTCCTATATGACTCTTGTCTGCACTAAGGTGTAGCAGCTTAATTACACCTGCCATGTGTGTCTCCATTGTTCTCCAATTGATTCTCATTTTTTTTTATTTTTCAGATGTTGAGCACATAGTGTTCCATAGCTAGAATCCATACATACATACCATCAAAATATGTTATTAAAAATGACTGTTCAAGTAGAACTTTAAGATTATTGAATGAATTTTGTTTTTTTTCCCTTGGGTAATCCAACCAATTCTTCTCTTTAACTTTTAGTCTAATTTGTCGTCTATTAGTTACACATATGCATATAACATATATATATGTAAATGAATGAATAAAATACATATTATGAAAGTATTATTTTTTAGATACTGTGCCAAGTTCTCAGGATACCATAAGTAAATAACATAGTCTTTATCCTACAAAAGTGATTATTCTATTGGAGGAAGGTAACAATAAAGAGTGACAAAATTGGAAAATGAAGAGGAAAACATCTGGGAAGTGGCTTGGGGCCCTGGTCAGGCAATAAGGTGAAAGTTCCCCTCTCAGAACCTAGAGTCAATAGGCAGAGTCTAAGATTGGATAGGAGGAGAAAAGTGATAGAAAGGAAAGTTGAGATCAAACTTCCTCCCTTTTATGACTTAAAGTTGTTTATTCATCTCTCAGACTTTGCCAAGGGTAATAGGTCTGGATTTATCAATCTTTTCTTTGCTTTTGGAAAGCTATAATATGCTTATCAATAATGTCTGGTTATTTCAGATCTCCTTCCTCCAGCCAAAAGAAGTTAAGCCTTGAGTGATTATAAAAGAGAATTCCTTTCTCTTTCTGTGCTTTCTGTGTAAATGACCACACTCTCTCCCCCCACCCCATTTTGAGCAAATGATAAATACACAAACTATAATGCTTTTATCTAAACACACTAGGTTATAGAGATTCCTTGAACAGTTATGTAAAATGAAAATTTTAAAGAAAAAGAGCTAAATTGTGGAATGGCTACTTACTCTCCTTGGGTAGGGAGAAGGAATAATGAGAGATGAAGAGCATAACCATCGTTGTTTTTAAGAAGAACAGATGGCTACCCTCACCAGACAGACTCTCCACAAGTTTGTCTCTGATAGCAAGAGAAGATTTTCCAGCCTTTCCATTTCAGATAATGAATGAAATATTCAGTTTATTTCTTCATTCTTCCCATTTGTATTATTATAATTATTATATAAATTATTTTTCAGGTTCTGCCAAATTCATTTCACATCAATTATATGAGTCTTCCTATACTTTCTTTGAATTTTTCATATTCATCTTATATGGTACAATGGTGTTCTTTTAAATTCATGTATCATATTTTCTTTTGCTTTCCCCAACTGATTACTATTTTCTTTTCTTCCAATTAGTGTTTCCTACTACAAAAATGCTGCTTTGAGCATTTTAATGTCTCTGAGACCTTTCTTTTTCTATTTACTTCTTTAGGATATATACTTAACTTTATTGAGTTCTTGGTATTTTAACCATGCTGTTTGTCTGTTTCTAATAATGGTGGGTTTAGATAACCTTAACAGATTGTTTGGAAGGAAAGCACTATTGAGATAGGCATATGTCTAGAAGCCTTCACAGAGAAGGTGGAATTGAAGCTGTGACTTAAAGGATGGATAGAATTTAAATACACAGAGATGTAGGAGAGCCTTTGGTGTATGTAGAAATAACATCAGGACAATCATAAATTTAGGAAAACACAAGATGCATCTGAGAAAGGATGAATAGAACAATTTGGAAGATAGTTTGCCTAACAGAAATATGGAGGTAGAGACAAATAGGAGTTGTAGAATGTCTTGAATGCTGGAATAATGTGTTTGAATATTTTTTGTAGGTAGATAGGAACCAAAGAAAGCTTTTGAGTATTTAAGTGATTTGATCAAAGCAGTGGTTTTGAAATATTAATCTGTGGAATTCAGGATCAAGTGACATGAAAGGTGAATCAAGGCAGGGAAGCTAAGTTAGGAGATTCCAAAGGGAATGAGATGATAAAGTACAAAGAATTAAAGAAGGGCAGAGGGTATGAGGAATGACTTGAAGGGCTTTGGTAACTGATCAGATTTTGGTTGTGGGCAAGGGAAAAAGAGTTAAGAATGATAAAAATGAAGTTTTAAGCCTGGATGACTTTTTTTGATTGTCGAGTATTGTCCCACTCCGTGATCTTGTCCATGGGAATTTTCTTGACAAAGATACTACAGTGGCTTGCTATTTGCTTTTCTAGTAGAGGCAAATGGAGGTTAAATAACTTGCTCAGAATCACACAGCTAGTAAGTGTCTGTCTGAGGCCCCATTTGAAAATCAGATTTTCCTAACTTCAGGTCCAGCTTTCTATCCATTGAGCCATTTAGTTATCTCAAAAGTAACAATAACAACATCAATGATAATGATAGTAGTGATTTTAAACTGGGGTGACTTAATACATGAATAGAAAGAGCAAAGTCAGAAGAACTTAGCTTAAGACAGAGAAGAGAACACAGAAGAACTGAGTCTTAAATATATTGGATTTAATGTGCTACCAAGACATCTAGGTAAAAAACATTCAGTGATCATAAAAGGAATAATAGAAGCAATACCTTGACAGGAGAATGGGAAGGCAATATGAGAAAGGGTATTGGAGCATACGATAATCTGGATTCAAATCTAAGTATACTTTTTGTTATTTGTATGACTTTTGAGTACTTAGCCTCTTGGACATTTCCCTCATCTGCAAAGGGAAGAGGTCAGGCTATGGGATTTTCAAGTTCTCTTCCAGCTTTAAATCAGTGCTCCTTCTCCAGCATCATAGCCAAGGGGTCACTAAATCAATAAGTATTTACTAAGTGCTTATTGTACTGGCATTGTACTAGATGCTGGGTATTCAGAACTGAGAAAGTTCTTGCCCTTACAAAGCTTACATTCAAGTAGTGGAGATTACATAAGTATTGTGTGATACAGTAGAATGAGCACTGATTGTGGAGTCAAATCCTTTCCGTGAGGTTTATGACCTATGTGACATTGGGCCATTACCTTCCTGAGCTTAAGTTTTTTCATTTTATAAAGAAATGCTTGGATTAAATGGTCTCTGAAGACTTTCCTAGTTCTAGATCTCTGTTTCTACATCAAGGATGGGTCAATATTATTATATTCCAAACTATTGTTCTAGAGGAAGAAAAAAGAGAGCAGTCGACTCAACATTTCATGACTCCCCTGAAATTATTCTGGCCTAAGATGCAGGTCCTTTGCTATTTCTTTCACAGCTATCTGATGAGGAATTTGGTTTATTTTGTAATCTTGAGCAGACCCATCTTCACCACAGATCCCTGGGATGGTGTGTGTGTGTGTGTGTGTGTGTGTGTGTGTGTGTAGTGTTTGTGTATATTTAAGTAGTATGACATGTAGCTGGTGTGACTATGTGCTGTGTTTGTGTGTATGTGTGTATGGAAAATGATTGGTATTAAAAGGCCACTGAAAGTCAGGAATTAAACTCTGGTCCCTGGAGCCCAGCCCCTGGCACTCAGTCCTTCCGTCAGTGCTGCCTCTTTCCACATATGAGCAAGATGTATTACTTTGGAGCTATTAATAATTTATCTTTTGCGGCTCTCATTTTTAAGGGGAAAAAATCCTTTGCCACTTCAGTTGTCTTGAGGAAAATGCTCCTTAGCCCTACAAGTTGGGGGAGCTTCTTTTAACAAGCAGTTGCCTCACCAGAAATTTGCCTGAGCTTTCCACAACTCTAATATTTAATAGTCCCCACTGACTTCTGAATTATGCCTTCAATACAGAATCTTATTTCTGGCAGCTTTATTTTTAACATTTTTGCTTAGAAATGAAGCAATAAATGAAATGCAAGACTAATGTTAGCAAAAGAGTATGGATTGGGGCCAGAGCTAAACTTAGAACAAATATGATTATTTTTTTCCTTGTTGTTGTTGTAGGGAACCGTAAGGGACAACTAGGAGACACAGTAGCTAGAGTCCTGGGCCTGGTGGAAGGAACACTCCTTTCTGAATTCAGATCTGGCCTCAGACATTTATTAGCTGTGTGAACTTAGGCAAGTCATTTGATCCTGTTTGCCTCAGTTTCCTCATATGTGAAATGATTCAAGGAAGAAGATGATAAATTACTCCAATATTTCTATCAAAAAATCCCAAATATGGTCATAATAAATCAAATATGACTGAAAAACAACTGGGGAAAAAAAGGAACAATAGACTAGCAGAATATTAGAAGTGCGGGGAAGGGATTCTTCCAGGGTCACATAGTAAGTGGTAGATCTAGGATTTAGTGATTCATTTGCTAAACTCTGGCAAAGTTCTCAAAAGGGAAAGGCATAAGAACCTTATTGTTTTCTTTTCTTATATTTTCTCTTCTGGATATTTTTCCTACATTTATTTCTTTTAGCTGAATACATGTAATCAGATTAAAAAGTATTTCCCCGAGGCAAGATTTTGTTAGATCCAGTTTTGTTGATCAGACAGAAGTGTCTTCCCATTTTGGAGGAATTTCTTATGCCTATAATTTCTTAGATCAAATACTTGGTCCTAAAACCTTCTGAGAAGTTCATTTTTATAATGTCCAATTATTATTGATTTGGATTTTTGAAATCTCATCCTCAGTTACTTGGGAGTATCAGTTTGATGCACCTGAAAAGTACTTCTAAAACATGTCAGGAGTAGCCACCGAAGAAATTCAATCAGATTTAATGCAAAGGATGTTCATTTGTTACTAATTAATAGCAGGCCATATTTTGGTAGGACTTCTTTGAGATTTGCAAAACACACTCATAGCAATCATGTATATTTTTGAGAATATTATGAACCCCATTTATGGAAAAGGAAACAGGATCAGTAACACTAAGTGATTTCCCCAGAGTAACTCAGATAGGAAAAGACTGACTTGGAATTTGAAGTCAGTTAAAAAAATTTTTTTTGAATAAAAATTTATTTCCATCAATGAATGAAAAATGTGTTTTCTCTCCACTTTTAGGGGGAAAAAGACAAAAGAAAACTCTTGTAACAAATATACACATAGTCAAGAAAAATAAATTCCTTTATCAGCCAAGTACAAATATATATCTTTCTGCATAGTTCCAAATTATCTTTTTTTTCTTTTTATTAGGGAGTTAGAGCATTGTTTTCATATAGCAGCTTGGATTTTTCTCATGTCTAAGACTATGTCTGTATCTTTTGACCATTTATCAATTGAGAAATAAATCTTATTCTCATAGATTTGAATGAGGTCCTTATATATCTTAGAAATGATATTCTTATCAGTGAAACTTGCCAAGATTTTCCCCAGTTTTCTATTTGCCTTCTATATTTAGCTGCATTGGTTTTGCATATGCAAACTTTTAAAGAAAAGTGCTACATAATCAAAATATTAATCTTTACCTTCTACAATCCTCACTAATTCTTGCTTAGTCATTAATTCTTCCCCATCCATAGGTAACTTCTGAAAGACATATTCTTCTTTGATCATTTTAATTTGTTATGATATTATCTTTTATTGTAGCTATCCAGTGGTTATTTTACTATATTGTGTGAGATATTGGTGGATACTTGATTTTTATCACTTTGCTTTTTATTTTCCTCAAAACTTTATGTCAAATAATGAGCTCTTGCCTCAGTAGATCAGGTATTTACATTTATTAAACACAAAGCTACTGTGCTCATTTACTTCTAAATATTGTAATCTATCCTACTGACTGATTTTTTTTATCTTGCAACCAATATCAAATAATTTTCATAATTTCTGCTTTTAAAATATAATTTAGAATCTGATACTAGATCCTCTTTTTTTCTTACTTCCCTTTCCCCATTATTTTCCTTGACATTCTTGATCTTTTCTTTTTTTTTAATTTATATTTTTTTCTGCTCTGTAAAACAATTCCTTGGTAATTTAAATGCTATGGAGTTAAATAAGCAGAAACCAGATTTTCTGACTTGAAGACTACTACTTTTCTCATCCCAGAACACTACTAAATCTAACAATAAGTAGAAGGAACTTTGTCTATTTATTAATTCAATTCTTCAAATCCTATAACAGAATCATGTACTATGTAGTTATTCCCTTTTAGGTAAAATGAATGAAAATTACATAGAACTTACATTGAATTAGCAAATTTTTTTGGGGGAAAAAAGGATTAGCCTTAAGGAATGTATAATTATCTTCTAGGTAAAGCACTTTACCTCTATTCTCACCTACACTTATAAGTAGATATCCCAGAAAAAAGGCTATTTAACTGCCTTCCTTCAGGATTCTAAAAGTGATACTCTAAAGCAAAGCTTCTTAGTTTGTGGGTCATGATCCTTATGGGGTCATGTAACTGAAAGTGGGGGTTGCAAAATTAGGATTTATTATCAGTAAATGTTTGATTTGTATATCTATTTCATGCCTCTATATACCTGGAGTCACATAGAAATTACTTGGGTGAAAAGTGATCTTGAGTGGAAAAAGTTTTTCAGAGCATGGTTGGCTACAAATATTTTCAAGATTCTAGGGAATTTCTGAAGATTATCTTTCTTTGATGCTAGGGACTTGAGCACCCATTTGGGTGTGTCCTCTCTGACATAAATTGCCATTTACAATTTTTACCTTTTATACAGTTGGTATCATTGATTAAATTTCATTTTAATATAATTTAAATGGTAATTTTATCATTTAAATAATATTACTTAAATATTATTTAAACAATAAATATCAATTCTCTTTCAAAGGGGATCTTTGCTGAGAAAATATTGTATGAACAGAAGTATCACATTTGTTTTCTGTAATACCTGAGGACATACTTTCCTGCCTATCACTTTGGTACCTAGGAAGAGAGGGATCAAATTTAAAACAGTTTCCACAAAGCATTTGTCTCACCAGTTTTCTGAATATAGCATAGACAAAGGATGAGACACTGTCACTCCCTCTTTGCAATCCTGATATGCTTTTATACTAAAGGTCACTTGATATTTTACTCTGTACCAGACTTGACTGTCCACAATATCTCAGATGGACTCTGACTCCCAGACATTTATGGACTAGCTCTCTGGATTTTTGAAGTTCTGTGATTCAGTCATAGCCTGGGCTTTATAAATTTTTTTGTCTAAGCAGGAAAGAACAGAGCCCTGTATTTCCAGCCAAACATGAGTCTGGAATGGGACATTAAGGCTCAAAGCTTCTCTCCTAACCCCAAAGCATGCAACATCATTTCCCTCTACTGCAGTTGGAGAAGGAAAAAAAGGGCAGAATGATCAACTTACTGTCTTTTGTATGTGTTTTTAGTTGCAAGTCAGCAACACATCTCTTTCTCATTTACTTAATAAAGCAGGATCAACAATGGCAGATCTGTGTTCTGAAGTCCATGTGTGCATCCATAGGTAATGCATCCAATGATAGGTAGGCTTCCTTTGGGCTATTTTATACTCTGTTATCCTACTTTATATTTTTGTAATTTAGCTTGAAAGAATGGTATTTGGGAAGTGGCAGTGGATTAGATGGTAGTGAGAATTGGATTCTAGTCCTGGCTCTCCCATGAGTTAGTTTTGTGCTGTTAAGTGAATCATATAACTTCTGTGGTACCTGAGTTCCTTTACCTGCAAAGTGAAGATGTTGGACCAAAACTCCAAAGAACTCTGCATTTATAATCATATACCACCCAAAGGAGAAATATACCTCATCAAAAAGAATACAGCCTCAGCTGGCAAACCATTTTTAGATCCGAGGATGTGCTCCTTAGATACTCTCTATTATGCCTGGTTAAAGAGACTCTGGGACAATCATATAAACCCATATAGAAACTGTGTCCCTGAACATAAGGTATGTGGTTGGGTGGGAGCTCTACAAGTCGTGCCTCCATTTCAGATTGTGTTTTAAAGACTAAGAAAATTGTGTCTGTAAATTGTGGTCATGAAGTTCTTTGAGAAGAGAGAAAAGAGCAGTGACTCCTCTACCCCCAAGTATTGTTGCAGAACTGCTCCATCCCAACTCTACCATGAGACTTCAAGCAATGAGCTTGGCTCATGCCATTGTGTCTATAAGTAAAATGTTCATGTTGGAAATAGAAATAAGCCAGAAAGAACTCTCTACACTTACACCTTTTTTTTTTTTTGGTAGGTCTTGGACCCCTTCCTCAGAACAATTTTTATAAATGCATAAAGTAAGCTACATAAGATTAATAAAGAAACCAATTACATTGAAATATGGTTATCAAAAGATTTCAAAAATGTTTATAAACCCAGATTCTAAACTATCTCAGTCATAAAGCAATACATTAGCTTTCATATGCCAAAAAATTCTGATAACATCATGTCAAGATTTAGAAATTAAATTTTATAATTCTTTGAGAATACGTTAAAAATAGGTGGAACTTTCATATTAGAGAAATGGCAAACTATGTCTGGGTAAGGAGAATTGGCGATTTCTCAGGGCTATGGGCTCTGTTTGGGTCAAGCTGTTCTTAACCTGGCTGCTCTGCCAAGGGTAGTGCTATTCAATTCTATCAATTCATCATTTTCTATTAGCAGAAAATCTGTTTCAGGGTTTCAATATAGAAAAGGTAAAAAGATCACAAAACACCACTGAAGCAGATAAATATTGACCAATTCAAAACACACATATTGTGGAGAGGGGAAACAACTCCTTTTTCTGCTCTGGGACTAGATAGGGCAGCTATGGCAGTCTAATTTAAACTTCTCTTATTCCTCTCCCTGACCTGGTGAGATTATTCCTTCCCACCCCCACCACTATTTTTGTTTAGTAAACACCTGCTTTGTATTAGATTGCTTTATCCCCTTAACCTTTCTAAATGACAATTAAGTCCCTCCAGCCTATCAATAGCATGTCATTTATTTGTTGCTACAGCTGAGCCTGACCTTCATTGATTTTATTGGAGTAATTTGCTGGAAATGATTTTTTAATGTTAGATTTATTACAGAGGCACTTCATTGTCAGATAATTGAAGTAAATTGTATTTTTTCCAACTAAATGCAAGAAGTATGAGAGAGTTGGTATGTTATTTTCAAGCCTTATTGATAGACTTTCTATATGGTGCTTACTTTTCAAACTTGTACAAAAAAGTGTGTTTTGAGTGTATTGTGGGAGGTGGGATGGTAATTTTTAAGCTTTGTCTTGTTTTCTCTTATTACTTCTTGAGGTGGCAATTGGCAAGCAGAAATGACTAAACATTTGAAAATAAAATAAGATTGTAAATGAGTTCAGAAAAATATATACATTCACTGAGTGAACACAGTAAGATTTACTCAGTGCCCTACTTTACCATAATTTTGGTTTTGCTGCAGCAGACTATATCAGGAATATAAGTGAGGTCATGCAGATTAAGCTTTTCTCCTTATATAATAGAAGAATAGGCTAACAAGGCTGTTATCCTCTTTTCCCAATATCTGAGTTCTAATGGTTCTTTCTGCTTTCTTGTGAAGCTGTATGTGTTTTTCTACTCTGGTATAAATGAAATATTTAATACATAACTTTTCAATTATATGCAAAATGGGTTATGTATATATATATATATATTTATGCTTATATATGTACACATAATATATATGTGATTATATTCTGAAAGAAATTTTTGGTAACTAATAACTAGCATTTATATATTATTTTAAGGTATAAATAGCACTTTGCCAGTATCTGAATTATCTTCACAATCATCCTGGGATGTAGGTTCTAGGATTATTCCTATATCATAGATGAGGAAATCAAGGCAGCCAGAGGTTAAATGATTTCTCTGAGACAGCTATTAAACATCTGAACTGAATTTGAACTCAGGACTTCTTGATTTTGTTTGTAACACTGTGCCTTTTAGTTGCCTCAGAGTTCAGTTCTTAATTGCTAACAATTATTTTATGGCTTCAATATTGAACTATGAAAGTGATTGATTTTATTTTTAACTTTAGAGAGGCAATAAAGTATAGTTGATAGACAGCTGGACTCATTAAAATATAAGCTATTTGAAAGTTGGGATTGTTTCACTCTTTGTACTGTTGTATGCCTGGTGGTTTCCTATTCAAGTTAATCTTGCAAACTAGGTGCTAAGCTCAGTTATTTCTGTGCTGCTGGAATGCTCACCAATTGAGTGCCCTCATTCTGAATATAGCTCTGATGAGAAATTGTGCTGTTCTTTTGAGTCATGAGTCCATTGCTATGAGGACTTCCCTTTTGAGGAAATTTCCCATATAATGCAAATAAGTAACTGGTCATCTATAGGTATTTTTTAAAGCAAAGAAATTCATTTACCCAAATCAATAGCAAAAAAATAAATTAGAGACAATATACATAGGATAACATATACCAGACAAAACATAATGAAGGTACATTGGAAGTGAGGTAACTCAGCTCAACCAGAGGTGTCTGAAACACTGGAAACTTAAGTGACTTTCTCAATGTCGCACAGTAGGTGCCCTTGATAGAACCTGAACTCTGATATTCCTATCCTCATTCAATGGAAAAGGTATTCTACTATGAGGTTTACATTTTAAAAAAAAGATTTGTGAATATATGATTTTTGCCCTGGCTTTTCTACCACCTCCAACTAGAGTCTAGCCAAGTGATGTCTCCTGTAATTTAGATAAGGGATCAAATCGGAAGACATAGATTTGTAAAACGTAAATGTTATGCCTAAGCAAATGAAAGTATATTATACAGGCATCCAACTGGTGACACAATGGATAGAACTCTTGTTTGGGATCATGAAGACCTGAGATTAAATCTGGCTTTGGACACTTTTACTTGCTGGGAAATCACGTAATTTCTACCTCATTTTCCTCAACTGTAAAAAGGAGATAAGAATAGCATCTACCTCATAGAATTTTTCTGAAGATCAAATGGTAAAAAATGATTAGCATAGTGTCTGGCACACAGTAGGTGCTATATAAATGTGTATTCTCTTCCCTCTTCCCCATTCTATACTTCTTTCCCCATGTCTACTTTTATCCGAGCTCCACTTGTAGCAACTTGCCAAGTGCTACTCAAGGCTTTCCATCTCTCTTTATATTTTGTCTTCCATAAAGATGTAATTTTTTTTTAGTATAAGGCCTCTCAGAGGTATTAGCACATAGTAAGTATTTAACAAATGTTCTGTCTGTTTTTCTGTCTCTCTTTTTTTCTCTTTCCTCACCCCCTGAGTAAATAAAACAAATATTTTTTATGACTTTCTTATATATGCATTTACACACATTATATATCTCCCTCTATCCATCCCTCTGGTTCCCTCTTTCTAGTTATCTACACACATACATATAAACACACTCACATCTACATGCACACACACACACACACACACACACACACACACATATAATGGTGACAAACAGGAGAATTGCAATTATTGAAGAACATTCAAAGAGAAGTCTGACCAGAATTCCACCTTCATTCTGGAAGCAAGTCTTCCTGTATGTCTGCAATCAGGTGAAGATTGTCAGCAGAGTCCTTGAGACAAGGGTAAGAGAAAAAGATAGCCTGAGAATTCCTTTGAATTCTGCTATCGCCCCAGCACTTGCTCCTTATCCTGTCCCCATCCTGTGCTTCTCACTTTCTGACGGGTTCTGATTCATGTGAAATGCAAAGTAAAAACAAGAGTGATGAGTATTCTGCATATTTCATAAAGAAGTTAAGAAATTTCTGGAAAAGTCACCCCTTATGTCATTTGAATTTTTTTTTATTATTATTACAAAACAGCAACGATATGAAATAAGACGGGGAAGGGATGACTTTCACTCATTTTAACGATTTAGGGCCATTTGCCTCCCCTCCCTTTTTATGATTTCTAGATTTACTTTGATGAACCAGTAATAGATCATCTCCTCATTGGACTTTTTCCCCTCTCTTGAACTTCCTTGATTTTCAAAGGTGTTTGGTCACATGCTTAGACAGAAATGACCCAAAACTATCAGTGAGAGAAAGTTTTCAGCAGAGTGACCCTAATACAGTGAAACCCAAGTTTATTCCCCAAATGAATTAAAACACCTTAAGATCATATCAGACAGGAGGGATTAAGAAAGGGATCCTGTTTTGGAATAGATACTTAGGATAATAAGGTTGTATCAGCCATGGTACGATTTCTAACATACTGGACTCTGAGATTCAGCTTTGAACTTGAGCATAAATTGGAGTGACCGACTGCAAGGACCTGAAAGAGAAACTTAGTAAGCTCTGGCCTTCCTTCCTTCCTGTCACTATTATTGATAATAAAGAATCCATCAACATATTTTTATGGGTGATTAAGGAAGGCTGACCTTTCCTTTGCAGGTACAAATAGGTAGTTCTTCAGTGGCTGTAGCTGAATGACAAGATAATTCTATCCATTCAATATTGAAGTGATGTTGATAGTATCATTCTTCTCATGTTTGAAACAGGAAAGTACAGAGGACCTTTCTCCCTCAGTCGGCTCTGTTTTATGTAATGGCTTTTCTCTCTGACTAATCGCTGTCACATTAACCTGCACTATATCATCCTTCAGAGCTGTCAAGATAATGACGATAATCGAAGTGGCTCATTGTAGGTAAAGGAAATTATATGAGCAAAGTAATATCATAAAACAGTGTTTAAATATTTTAATTTCATTTGTCAGGGCTGCCCCAACACTTCATTACACATATAACCATCTCTCATCAGTGGAATTAGTGCATTATTCATTACTGTTAATTATTTTCACATAATGGCTGCCCTGATATATTTAACCTCCACATTATATCTCAGATAATGGGCCTGTAAAATTGAATTGTGTGAAGAGTGGAGTTCTAAAGCTCATTTGCAGAACATCAAAGAACAAAGAAGAGAGAAAGAATTCTAAATGGGACGTTTTGCCCAGCTGGGGCCAAACATTTGTTTCTGTCTGATTTGCATACAGAAAATAGGTGGCTCAGAAGTGGCTTAATACTGTACATGCTGTCTGCTTGGATTACACAAGCAATTAGAATTAGTTAATATCTCATATGGAAACAACTCATGAACAACAGTCTGAAAAAAAAATGGAAATGCAGAAGCAAAATATGACTAAATCTCTCCTTTTTCCTTCTTCAAAGAAATCCAAAGCAGATAAAAATATCAATTTATTTGGGAGACAAAGTGTGGTAGTGGACAAGAATCAACAGAAATATTGTTGACATCCAGACTATTAACACACAATTTTAAAACAGCCTTGAAGTTTAATTTTCAAAAATATCCACAGATAAGAAAAATTAAAATCTCTCCAGACTTTGGTAATCCTTATTTATAATAACTACCATGAATATTTGGCAAACTTTACATGGTACTCTTTCGAAACATTAAAGTTCTCTTTACCCACATAAACAAATCATTAATTGGTACTCATAGTACTCTTGTGAATTAGGCCCATTTTACAACTGAGGTCCAATTTGAATGGTTGTTTGACTATGTTTGTCCATTGCTTTTCATTTTTTAAAGTACCCGACAAAATAAGTAGTTTTTATAATAGAAGAAACTATTTTCCTAATGGGTCAAATGATAGAGATAGCAAAGAGATCTGTGATTTTTTGTTATAGGGAACGGATAGTGATTTTATTGATTTAGGAGTTCCTGGATTAGGAAACTTCCTCTATGGAAGCATGTGTAACCTTCTTTCCATTTTTTTTTTCCAATGGGGAAGAGAGGTAGGCAGGTAAGAGATAGAGAAAATAAATGCTTCTTAATTTTAAAAATTAAGACAACTAGGTAGTGTAGTGAATAGAATGCCAGCCCTAGAAGAGGGGAGACCTGAATTCAGATTTGATTTCAGATATTTACTAGCTCTGTGACTGTGGGCAAGTCACTTAATTCTGTTTGCCTCAGTTTCTACATCTGCAAAATGAGCTGGAAAAGGAAATGGCAAATTACTTTTGTATCTTTGCCAAGAAAAGTTCAAACAGATTCATGGAGTGGCAGACATGATTAACTGAACAAATAATACCAATTAAAAAAAATGTAACACACACACAAACACTCCCCCCTCCCCAACCCAGTCCCAAATCCTTAAAAATTTAGAGTTGCTGAAGCACTAAGAGATTAAGTAATCCAGAGCTAGAATGCATCAGAGATGGGACATACAGAATGAAAAAACGGTGAATGTTGGTGCCAGTCAGAATGTCTTCCACTTGTTCATTTGTGGCACCCAAATCCTTACACAGGGCTTCTCTGAATATTTCTTGGTGTAAAGGAGAGTAAATTTATTATCTCTTTGACTAAAATGTAGTGAGACTAAGGTTTGAGAGATCTGAACAAGAAACATCATAGCACAGTCACAGAAATATGAATAAAATCATGATAGCTGTCCTCCCAATAGAGATAACATTCCTTCTTTGTTTGCTGTTGCCTTGGCCTCCCAGGTGACTGAAAATATAATCTCTAGTTGGAAGGGTATTTCAAAAGTAGAGTGATAAATGGCACCTCTGATGGATAGCTTCTACCACTTTGACAATGATAATGATCAACTATGGGCAGCCCAGAAACTTTAAATTTAAAAAAATAATATTTTATTTTTTTTCTAAATAGAGGTAGAGATAGTTTTCAAAATTCATTTTTGTAAAACTTTATATTCCAAATTTTTTTCTCTCTCTCCCTTCCCCTTTCCCTTCTTCAAGACAACAATCTGAAGATTGCTCTGAAATCTGAATCAATTGATCTGAAACAATCTTGAGTTAAATATGTGCAATTCTTTTAAACATATTTATCATGTTGTACAAGAAAAAACAGATCAAAAGGAAAAAAAAAACATGAGAAAGAAAAAACAAATAAAAAGCAAACAACAACAGAAACAAAAACTAAAAATACCATGCTTCAATCCACATTCAGTCTCCATAGGTCTTTCTCTGGATGTGATTGGCAATTTCCATCCCAAGTCTATTGGAATTGGTTTGAATCACCACATTGTTAAAAAAAAAAAAAAACCCAAGTCCATCACAGTTGATCATCCCATAATCTTCTTGTTACTGTGTACACTGTTCTCCTGGCTCACTTCATTCATCATCAGTTCATCTAAGTCTTTCCAGGCTTTTCTGAACACACACACACACTCCCCCTCAATATTTTAATATTTGAATATATATATATATACTCAATATTTTCATATATCGTAACTTATTCAGCCATTCACCAACTGATAGACATCTATTCAATTTTCAGTTCCTTGTCACTACAAAAAGGGTTTCTACAAACATTTTTGCACAAGTGGATCTTTTCTCCCTTTTTATGATCTCCTTGGGATACACATTTAGTATTAAAGGACATGCACAGTTTTATGTCCAAAGGGGGTGTATATATTTATACTCCTCTGGGCATTATTCCAAATTGCTCTTTAGAATGGTTGTATCATTTCACAACTCAATCAACAATGCATTAATATCCTAGATTTCCCATATTCCCTCCAATATTTATCATCTTTCCCTGCCATCTTAATCAATCTTAGAGGTATGAAGTGGTACTTCAGAGCTGTCCACTCTGAAATGCAAATTAGGATTTTTCTAATCAATAATGATTTAGAGCATTTTTTCATGTGACTAGAAACCAGCTCAGATTCAGACAAGCTCAATCTTCTGAAAATCAATAAGGACCCCCAACAGAGCTGGAAAAGAACTAAAATTATTTATTTGAACTCTCATTTTAAGGATGAGAAAAGAGAAGTCCAGAGTTTAGGGATTTACTCAAGTTCAACTAATTAATACATCTTAAACACTGATTAAATTTTTCCTTGAACAGAATTTTATACATATCTTGATTTCTAGGACGTTCTTATGAAAGGATTTCAGTGCACATACCATATTCTGGATGGACCCAGAAGCACCCAGCAAGTTTTCTTGCCCAACTAATTGGAGGTATGTATATACTATTCAAAATTTTCAATCTTTTCATAGAGAACTGGCAATAACATTTTACATTTCATGTATTTTTTCTTGGAAGCATCTCTGTATTTCTAGAATTTACTAAGCAGGTAAGATGGAGCAGATTTAGGCTACATCCAGACTGATGTAGCCAATTATAAAATTTAACATCTCACCATAGCTCAGTGCAAAATTCAGAGCTCACTTACATGAGACCATGTTTTTGGTGTTGCTAAAAGGGTTTATTTCACAAGAGCCTCTTTGCTAAGTAGTGATGGGTTTTTTTTTGGCTATTTCCATTAAGTATTAATACAACATCCTGTAAGACAAATCTTCTTTCCCCGCCATCCACTGGGATTTGTTTGGAAGAGACCCATTTATTTTTCTTTAAGTTTGTCATAAATTTCCATTTCCTCTGCAAATCCCAGGGTACTACCACTCTGCCCTGAAAAAGGTTTTTGTTCATTTCTTTAGAGATTTACGAAATGTTAAACTTAGTTGTCATCAGAGCTGTGTCAAAATTGGAAATATTAATATCTTCTTATGCTATGATACCCAACTGGAGGCAAGCTAAGATTTTAAAAGAAAATGCTCATATAATCTGATTAATTAAAATTTTCCACCTTCCACTTAGTGGCCTAATAATATTTTTGGGAAAGATTGTGAAGGTCAAGTTTATATCTTATGCAATCCCATCTCCTCTTCAATATCCTTAACATCCTTTGTGAGACATCTTATATTGTTCCAGGAAGTTTCTGCTCTTCCTCATTTGGTACTTTGGTGCAAATCTATCTTATTTTGTTGGACTTTTCTCTCTTCACTACTTTTGTTCCTCGTCTACCCCATCTGCCACATCGGAAAGGATATGAAAAATGATGTAAAATGTGTTATTAATATAACTTATTGTTTATTTCATTCTTCACAAAGTATTTGAGTTTTAACAGGGCAATACTTAAATTAAATGATTGGATTTCTAATGGTTTAATTTTTATGACCAGTGATAAATCTATGGGAGAGATATTTTTGGATGCATTAAGGGACTTCTTGAACCATTATGTAGCATAAAAATAATATTCTGGAAGGAAGTTTGGAGGATAACTAGTTGAACCTATTGATTTTATGGATGAGTAAACTGGAACCTAGAGAAGTAGTAAATTGTCCAATGCCATACAGCTAATTAGCAGTGCAACCAGAACCTATTCTCAGTCCAGGATTGTTTCTGTTCACATTACATAGCACAGAACTTTCTCTGCTATGTGTAAGTATAGTTCTGAATGCCATAGGGAATCTTTGAAAACCATTTTATTTATGAGTAATTCCTTGGGTGCAACTTATTTTACTTCCTGTCTTTTTTTCTTTTCATTGTCAATGATCATTTTGGTGTTTGATGAATTCATTTTCTTCAGTGTTAAAAATGGAAATATTCCTGATTAATGTGGTTTTTGACATAATAATAATTTTCACAGGAAAGTGCAAATTTCACTAAAAGCATATTTCATCTATATAGAACATTGGCAAACCTGGGAAGAATCTTCACAGGTTTTGTGCCAGCAAGATTCTATGAATTTATCAAACCACTGAAGACATTGGGGTATAGGGGCATTTCAGCAACTGTACTACACATAAATGTAAATGGATAGTGAGCAAAGAGATGTGACAAAAGAAATGTGGGTAAAATACCTAAAAATTGATAACACATCTATAGTAGAGATTGATTCAGCCAATAATCAGTTATTTGGCACCTACTTATATTTAAAGAACTATGCTAAGTACTGGGGATAAAAAGAAAAAAAAAACCCATGGCCACTCAGAGAGCTCACATGTGGACAACTATCTATAAACAAAGTACATATAGGATAAGTAGGAAATAACCATCAGAAGAAAGATACTAGATTTAAGAGACATTGGGAAAGGTTTCCTTGAAATGGTGAGATTTTAGCTTGGACTTGAAAGAAGCCAGAAGGCAGACATAGGGAGGAGAGCATTTCAGGAAGGGATACAGCCCATAAAATGCTCAGAGTAAAGAGATGGAAGGCCTTGGGAAGAAATCCTTTTTTTGGGGCAGCTAGATTTCACAGTGAACAGATTACTGGCCATGAAGTCAGGAGGACCTCAATTCAAATCCAGCCCTGACACTTAATATTTACTAGCTGTGTAACCCTGGGCAGGTCACTTAATCCCAATTTCCTACACAAAATAAAATAAAAGAAATAAGAAATCCTTTTTCCTAGATGTTGGACTTATGAAGTATGATGATCTGAGAAAGAGCATTTGTGAAGTGTAGGATTTTCAAAGAGACTTGGGGGACTCTTTCTGAAGAGTGAAACATAATGTGTTGCATTGTGCCTCTAATTTGTTTACTGTTATGTTGTTGTCACTGATCACTATTCAATGCTTCTATGATGAAGTTGTTGTGATAATATTTTTGATTTGAGCCATAATGAGCAAAATAGATGTTCTTGCAATCATTATAAAATCTTAGACCTGAACAGGCTCAATTATTATTGGAGTACTTGTTGACTTGGAGGTTGAGAGTGTCCCATAAGATGATAAGGAACAGATGATGTGAAATCCTTCCTTCCCTTCTTTCTCCCTTCCATTCCCTTCCTCCCTCCTTCCTTCCCTTCTCTTCCTCCCTTTCTTCCCCCCTCTCTTCCTTCCTTCCTTTCTCCCTCCTTTCCTCCCTCCCGTCCTTCCTTTCTCCCTCCCCTCTATTTGAGTTTTTCTTCATTTGTTTGTTTTGAGACTGTCACTGCCAGGTTGGAAGTAGTGTAGTGGCCACTCACAGGATCCTATTACTGACTGATGTAAAAGTTTTAACGTGTATTTTTCTGTCCTGATACAGTTTGCCCCTTCTTAGCAGTCTGGTGATCTGCTCCATCACATTGGTCTTGGACTTAGTTCAATCAACTGATTGGCTTTAGTCTACCTCTAACTCAAAGCTCCTGAGCTGAACCAATCTTATCCTCCTAAGGATATCCCTGTAAGCAGGGATTACAGATATGTTCCATCACACTCAATTAGCACATTATTTATTTATTTTATTATAAATGTAACAAATATGAGCACACACAAATATTTCCTCATACAAGGAACAGAAAAAGAGGATTTTATGTGGAGTTCTGAATTTCTACTATGTACAGCTTTCATTTAAGCATATTTAAAATTTATCATGGTAGTTACAACAATGTAGGTATCTTTTACTGAACTTTCTGCCCTCTTCTGCTTATTTTTAGTAATAAATTAGCACTCCTTTCTTCCTTTTAATGCCATTACTTTATAAAGTTGTAAAGTGTTTAATTAGATTAGATAAAATGTAATAAAAGCAGATTGTGTAATATCTGCTATAATATCTATGAGATATATGTATGTATATATATATATATATATATATATATATATATATATATATATGTGTGTGTGTGTGTGTGTGTGTGTGTGTGTGTGTGTGTGTGTGTGTGTGTCTTTGTGGTATGTATGTATATTCTATCTGATTGAACTCTTACCCAAAGCAAAAATCTCTGTGAGTCAAAATTATAGGACCTTAAATTTATATCCAGAAGACACCTTCAAGTTCTTCTGGTCAAACCCTTTAATTTACTACAGCCTAGGAAGCCTGAGGGACCCACATATTCAGTAATTCAATAAATTCAGTAAACATTTATGAAGTGCGTATTATGTATAATGTTGGAGGCGTGATCTTTCTTCTCTTTAGACCTGAGGTTAGAATTCAGTTTTTGAGTGTTCCATCTGAGAAAGCAGAAAAGGCAATTCACTTATAATCAGAGCTGTGCTGTCTCTGGCAGGAGCTCATGGAGTGGCTTGTGGCTTTCTTGGAAGATGCATATAGTGGAACCCACTGGAAGAAGGCAGCCTGTGTTGATTTTCCATTTTCCTGGTTCTATAAATCTCTACTTCCTTGTTTTTGTCTGTCTTCTCTCTTACTTCAGATCAGGTACAGACATCAGTCCTTCAAACTTATACTTCTGGAACAGGATCCCTTTAAAGATAAAAGTATGTTGGCAAGGAATGTGCCAAAGCCCAAAGAACCATTCTCTGCTCCCTTTTGTCTGCACCCATACTTCTTTTCCAATGTTTTTCAAAAGCCTACTTGTGACTCGTGTTCTGATATCATTGCTTACTTTCAAGTCCATCAACTGGAGAAAGCAAATCTATATGCTATTGCTAGAGCTTTCATTGCTATTGTTGGTACCTTCCCAGTCAAATCACTTAGGGCTTTTTGCTACTAGCTAGATGTTCAATATTGGGAGTTTATCTTTCATTTCTGTATTTTAATTTCCTTATTCAGAAAATGAAAACCTGGCTCATTGGCTTTATCAGATCCATGCAAAATAGATCCATGACACAAAACAGATTTTGGTCTAAATGATCTCTATAACTTTGGAAACCTTCTGGCTTCAAAATTCTTGGTGTGGCAAAAGGGCTGATGGCCTTGGAGTCAGGAGATTTGAATTCAGATCTTATTTTTGAAACTTATTATTTGTATGGTAACAGACAAATGACTCAGTATCTCTGAGCCTCAGTTTCTTCATAAATAAATGGGATAATAGTACTTGTGGTACCTTCTCCATAGGATTGCGAAAAAGGTGCTTTCTAAAACATAAAATAATATGTAATTGTGCATTTTTATGATATTAACGCCAATAATAATATTATCATATTATTATGATATTAATTCTTTTAATTTTGGCAGATTTTTATCTTGTCCTTCACAATCTATCTATCTCTATTACAATCATATTCATGTTATGGATTTGCTGTTATCGACTAAGCTAAGTTAAGGAAACCCATTCAGAATTTCCCTTTGTACTAATTTTGTGTGTTTCTTCTTTCTCTCTAATTTAAACTATAGTTTGTGTTCATCACCTCTGAGTAAGTAAAGCATCGGAGTGACAAACTGTATTGAATAGAGAGAATTATCCAACTTCACAGATAAGGAATGACAATATATTTATTACTTTAAGGCCACATTTATATAATGCAATTCAACAAATAAGTATTAGTGCCTAATATTTCTAGGATACTGCACTGGGTCTTGGGGATTAAAAAAATGATAAAAGACCCAGACCTTGCCCTCAAGCTTATGCTTTAATTGGAGAGAGAAAGAAATAAGATAAACTATGATGAAAATGTGATATAAAGTAGAATGTGATAAGAGGCAAATGTGGATTTTGGACAAACAAATTCGAGAGAGATCATTTATTCTAACTAAAGGTAAAGTAAATGAAGCTATTGTATTTGTTTATAATTATGCCTTTTAGCATTGTTGATGGATGAAAACCAGTTTGCCTGAAAAAGTCCTATCATTGCATGTATTCAACGTGAATAAATTCTGAGAGTGGGTTTTATTCCCTCTCCCCCCCCCATACCAACCTTTTGTGGATTGTCACAATTAGAGTGACGTTCTTCAAATCCTTTCTTCTCATTCTTCATTCCTTATTATCTTTATTTTACTGGTCCAATAGACAACAGGGAAGCTCTTGGTCCAAAACTCTATACAAATTTGAATCTTGAAGGGCTCAAAGACTTCTACTGGAGTGATGGGAGCTGCACACCATGACTATTTCCTAATGGCATTTGTTCCCCTCCCCTTGTGAGTAGTAATAAAGTTTTGTTAAATGTATCCCTATGTAGTCCTATTGCTCTTAATCCAAAATCTTTTATGCAATAACATACAAAGAAATTATCAGGAAAATTCTATTCCCAAAGAACTACACTTCCCAGGGAAGAATCAATACTGGTTTGTGTATAAATATGTCCTTAGATCAATACATCTGTGTAACCAAGTTTGGAGAAAAATGGATGGCAAATAAGGCTGACTGAAATGTTTGTTTTAGCCCAATTTGCTTATGGTTGAATAGTTGTGGGATGTCTTCACAAATATGGTTCTTTCCCTCCAGGCCCCATGAATTTGATATAAATAGTGACTCCTTGCACTTAATAAATGTTTCTCCAACTGAAATGAATTTAATGTTCATAAAATGGAGATCCTAGATAATCATTCAGACTACAAAAGCTTTGCATTCAATAAATACTTGGTAATTTGATCTTTGAATCTGAATTATGCTAACAGAGATATGAAGACAGAGTGATGGACAAACAAAATAGTTCCCTTGAACTGGATAGACTGGGTTAGATAGATTAATTGCCCCTCCTGGAATTTCTTCTAGCATTGTTTTTATTTGTTGTGTCTTGGTCTATATTGTGGCTATGTATTTTTGTGTCATAGCTCTTCTATTAGCATGTAAGCTCTTTGAAAGACAAAATCTATGTTTTATTATAGTTCTACTTCTCCAACACCCAGTATAGTTCCTTGAAAGGAATATGTACTTAATATGATTTTATTTAATTGAAAAGATAGACTTAATTCTCTTGGCATCAGGCAAGGGCATTCTATCTGGAAGGGAAATAAAGTTCTTTTTTCTTTTTGGATAAAATAAGTATATCTGATTTTAAAGTTAACAAGATATTTTTATCTCTGTCATATTCTTCTTCCTCCTCCTCATCTCCTCAATAGATGTTGTTTTCACAAGTATCTATTTAAGGCCATTTGAGTCTATCATCTATTCAAAATGCAATTTAAAAGCATTCAGCCACTTTATTTCTCCCTGCAAAACAACAAGTCTGGTTTGATTGTAGAAAAAAAATTATTAGGAAATTTTCTACTGAAGGAATGAGTATTGGGCAAGAAAAAAGCACCTTCAGGGAACTGGCTAATCACTTTGTTTGAAAACCCTAAGGAGATTTGTATTTAGGTCTAACCTATAACCCTTGAACAGTTTTCTGAAACAAGATCTTTCAAGTACCATCTAAAAGACCAATGTGCAACAGTTTGAAGAATGAGGTTTCCCTTTGTGTCAGATTATAGAACTCAGCAGCTTTGACCTTTTTGTTCTATTCTGTTTCCAATTTAAGCAGGGGAATTATTCATCACTGGAAAATAGTCTGGCTCATCAGTCCTCCTCAAAGTGATAACTTTGATCATCAAGTACACGGCACTGAATACTGCTTCATTCCTAGGCCATCCTTAACATTGGCCCAGCCATAAGCTATCCTTTATGAGATTGACCCTCTTAGAAGTATATTATTGGCTAGGGCAATTTTGAGGTTATAATCACTGAAAATGAACTCACCCTATAACTTCAAATTCTTACTTTGTTTTTTCAACTTACACGTTTCCTAGCACCTTTCAACTTTATTATTATTATCTAAGAAAATGAATTGAATATTACTTAAAATACAACTGATAGAAAATCGATTAACCAACAATCATTTATCAAATGACTTTTATTAAGTGTTAAGCACTATCCTAGGTGATTTAAAAATAAATTTAAAAAGCATTCCTGACCTCCATTAGCTTACATTCTAACAGTAGAGAAAATATTTTTGCTATATTAAAGCTTTAATAATATAGCGTTTATGATGTCCCAGGCACTATGATAAGCTCTTTAAAATTACTATCTATCTCATTTTATCTTCACAAAAGTTCTGAGAGGCAGGTGTAATTATTATCCCTATTTTTTAGATGAGGAGACTGAGGCAAACCAAGGTTATGTGACTTGCTTGGGGGTCAAAGAGCTAGGAAATGTCTGAGGCTGGATTTGAACTCAGGTCTTCTTGGCTCTAGACCCACTGTTGTATTCATTATATTATCTGGCTGCCTACATTTAATAGATTAAAGTTTCAAAGACTTTTAATAGTCTATAGATACAGTACATGCACACATGCTTGCATTATATATATATATATATATATATATATATATATATATATATATATATATATACATACATATATGTACATACATCTCTCTACCTCTGTCTCTGTCTCTATAGTAGCTAAGAAGTGCAGTAGATAGTAGGCCAGACCTGGACTCAGGAAAAAATCATTTTCCTGAGTTCAACTTTGGGCTCAGACACTTACTAGCTGGGTAACCCTGGGCAAGAAACAACCATGTTTGCCTCAGTTTCCTCACCTGTAAAATGAGTTGGAGAAGGAAATGACACGCCAATCCAGTATCTTTGCCAAAAAATCCCCAGTGAGGTCATAAATAGTTTTAAATAACTGAAATGATAGTGGATAGAGAGTTGCCTTTGGAACCATAAAGCCCTGAATTCACGATCTACATGCAGTACATAGCAACGAAATCATAAGTTCAGCCTTATGGTTGGTTATTGTTCTTTGTTCTTAAAGAGGACCAGAATTACATCACTATGTTAGAATCAAGTTACAGTGTGTCCAAGGGGACTGATCAGATCAATATGAGCTTGAAATGTTCTACCCCAGGTTGAGCACAAATGGCCCACATGAACATTTGAGATGGATTTTCTAATTTGCTCATTTTGCATTTCTTTTGAGTTACTTCAATTTTGCTTTGTTCATAGAGCACAGCATCTTCTTAGATGAGGGCATACCATGCTGGGATGTCCTTTACCAGCATCTTCCATGTAACACAATCAGTTCCAGAGTTCTTCAGAGAGACCTTGAGAGTATCCTTGTATTGTTTCTTCTGACTACCACATGAATACTTGCCTTGTGGAGTTCTCCTTAAAATAGTCTTTTGGGTAAGCATATGGGCAACCCTTGGGAGCTGCACTTTCTGCAGTAAAGTTTGAATGCTTTGCAATTTGGTTCAAGAAAGGACCTCAGTATCTGGTATCTTGTCCAGATAATCTTCAGAATATTCCTAAGAGAAATCAAATGGAATTGATTCAGTTTCTTTGCTGGTATGCTTAAATGTATACAGAATATATACAAATTAATACACTGTAAGTTGAGGAGTTAGGGGAGATCTGAGAGTAATCAGCGAATTTTTCATATAGAAAGTGGTTTTTAAGTTGAGTTTTGAAGAAAACAAAGAATATTAGGAGATACAAAGTGGTCATCTGGTTATTTTATAAATCTTTCACTAGTTGTAGAGATTTTTTAAGAACTGACAAACAATAGAGACCTACATGCTATTTTGAATTTTTATATCCTTTTTATATAGGAATCAAAAACTTTCCCTTCTAGAAGTCTTTTTTTCTTTTGTGGACTTAAGAGCTATCTCATGTTGCTATGTGAGCAAGTATTACAGTTTTAAATGATTCTACAATTACCTAGACATAGGGGCAAAGTGAATAGAGCAATGGGCTTGTAGACAGAAAGACTTGCCTTTGTGTTTTGACCCCATCTACCCCAGTTTCCTAAACTTGAAAATGGAAAGAATAATGATACCTAACTCTTAGGGGTGTTGTGAGAATCAAATGAGAAATTTTTAAAGAACTTAGCAAAATAAAGCAAGAAATAAATGAATAAATAAATACACTTAAGAATTCAAAACCCATTTTATTCATGGAAAATAATTTAAGATCTTTATTTGAAACCTCTTTACTGATAGTTGACACAGTTTTCTAGCAATTCTGTGGATCTATTTTCCAAGTCTACAGCAAGTTATAAAAAGTAAATAAGAAGAGGAGACAGGGAATGCATATTGATAATAGTGTGACATTGGATAATCAGGAAATACTCTGATTGAGGGCTTGCAGACCCCTTTTCAGGACTGCTCATATACTTTTGGAGTCAACTTTCATCCAGTTTTTACATGGGGCTCCAATAAGCTACAGTATGCAAAGTGACCACATCCTGATAAACCATCTTGACAGATGGGCTAACTTGAGTTGAAGCTAACCAGTAGGATTCAAATCTGTTGGCAACTTATCTACCCCAAACGTGAAGATTCTCCCCAATTGAATAGGTAGATGAGAATGATGTGTTCCAATGGCCATGAAAGCAGTTGAAGCAGGCGATATGAAGCTCTTTGATCTTGGTCAGGTATCAAAGACACCAAGGTCATTCATTACATCCTGGACCATTGGCCAATTGATTTTTGTCCTTCCACTGGACTTTGACTCCTATTCAGGAAGAGAGAGAGTAAAGCTGATGAACTGTGTCCCTTAAATCCAATTCACTCACAAGTCATCATCCTCTGTGTCATCAGTCTTCTTTGAATATGAAGGACAAAAGCAATAGTGAGAAGTTTAGAATTAAGACACAAATGGTTAACAGGAAGTGGAAACCCAAAATAAATATGGAGGTGGTACATGGTGGATTCTGAGTCAGAGGCATTTCAGAATTTCAGATAGGCAAATGTCTTAATAGTTAAAAAGGGGAGGAAAATATGTTGTTCAAACTAGACTTACACACTTGATTTTTATTCTATGTTGAGCTCCCTTGGGTACTTCTGGGGACATAAACTCAGCATTGAATGACTCTAGTATTGTGCAACAGTCCTTAGAATGATAATAAGGGAGGAAGCTAAATCAAAAGTGACTGGTCACTGAGCCAGGGTTAATCACTACCAAGTAATCCATTTCCAGGAATGAAGGGAGATAACACTTTCCTCTGGCTGCTGTGGTGACTGTTTCAATGTGGCAACAAATATGTGCATAACTAAACAAGACTGAGATTTGACCTCAGATTTTTTTTTTTCTTGCTATATCTTCTATCTTGGTTTTTTTTCCTCTGAGCAGAGGAGACTTGATTGTGATGAGAGATGGAGGAAATAGTTTTCTTATTCTTTATCTATGGTATACTTTGAATAACTTTTTGATTCCTTTTGGGGAGTCCCTTGACAAGAGTCTACATTTTATTTAAGTGATTGATTTTTTTTTCTTTGGGACAATAGGATGGGAAAATACAGAATCACAAGAAAAACCTAAATACTTTGTTTTAGAGATCAGATTCCACCAGAACTAAGGCTCCTTGAGTTCAGAGTTAAAGAAACTCCTTAGAGTAAGAGAGAGTGTGCTGCCACATTGTTGTTCTATCTTCGTGACCTGGTAGACCCTAGAGGTTTTCTTGGTAAGGATACTAGAGTATTTCTTTTTCCAGCTCATTTTAAAGATGAGGGGATTGAGACAAAAAAGGGTTAAAGTGACTTGTCCAGAATCACATAGCTAATAAGTGTCTAAGGATTTGAACTCAGGTCTTCCTGATTCTAGTCCTGGCACTCTATGTATTGTGCTACCTATCTGTCTCCTAATATATCATCCTTGTTTACATATTATTAAAGAGATAGTTTGTTAATCTTTGGAAAAAAATCACCAAGACTCACAGATTTATCAAGAATAACTCATGATAGATTTATCATATTTGTTCTTTTGACAGTTATTAGATTGGCAGATAAGGTGTATGTTATAGTTTTAGCTTACCTGAAATTTCATAAAACTTCTGAGAAATCCTATCATATTAATCTTATAGATAAGATATAAAGATATGGGTTTGATAATTGCATGCTTAGTGAGATTGAAAATGATACCTCTAAGAACAGTTATTATTGAATCAATGTCAACTCAAAGGGAAGTTTTTAGTGAACTGATCCAGAGATTTGCCTTTGGTTTTATGCTTTCAAAAGTTTTGTAATCTAGGACATGCACAGATGGTTAGATATTACACTTATTAAAGCTGTAGCTGAAGTAAGAGACATAAATTGTTCATTGGGAAACAAAATTAGCATCTGGAAAGATCTTGGTAGGTGAAGACAAAAAGTTAAATTGATGATGTCATTTAATGGGAATGAGATTAAAATCTTATGTCAAAAAAGCAAAGCAAAACAAAACTATAGAAGCATGAGATGGGAATGCATAACTAGATAAAGGTTTGTGTGAAAAAATTACTTTTTTTTAGTAGATCACAAATTTAACATGAATCACCAGTGTGATATTATAGACTAAGAAAAAAATGCAGTTTCATAATGCTTTAAGAGAGGCATAAGGTCCATAATGAAAGAGTTGAGAATCTCATGCTTTATCTAGGACACACCTGGAATGCGTTGTTTAATTATGGATACAACATTTTAGGAAGGACATTGAAAGACTGGAACACCCAAAGAATGTTGACCAAAATAGTGAGAGGAATGGAGACTATACTATGATATTCAGGTGAAGAAACTGGGGAATTTTCATCTACATAACACTTACAGGGAACATAATAGTTACCTACAAATATTTGAAATATTCTTAGCTGTTAAAGGATTTACAATGTTTATCTTTAGTTCAGAAGGGAAGATCTAGGGGGCAAAGCATAGGAGTTAAAGAAAGAAAGATTTAGGCCGGTCACAAGGAAAACTTTGTAATAATTAGAGCTGTCCAAAAGAGAAAATGATTGCCTTAAGAGGACAAAGGTTTCCCTCTCATTGTAGGTCTTCAAGGAAAAGTTGGATGACTGTGTCAGAGATGATATAGAGGAGATCATTGTTCAGGCCCAGACTAAACTGGATATTTCCTATGATCCCACTAATCCCTGAGGACATTAAACCAGGATAGAAATTAATATTCAGAAGCATTATAGGATTTAGAATTAGAAGATAATTCAAAGACCTCCCAGTCAACTTTTTCATTTAAAAAAGGATAATATTGTAGCTCAGAGATTAGTTTGCCCAAAGTGACACAGATAACAGTCACATTGATTTCTTTTATCTAAATAAGCAAGTTTACATTTCACTGGTTTTTTTCACTAAAGGAGATGTTGAGGCATGTCCTGATTCAAATTCAGATCCCATAAAGAAATATTAATTATCAATAAATATTCATTATATTGATATCCTGTGTGAAGAATGGCAGGAAAGAAGTAATACCATTTTAGAGAGTTTCCAGCCAAACCATTAAATTTATAAAGAACTTTCTCGCAACAGCAAGCAATAATAACTCCTTATAGCGATTAAAACAACAACTAAGGTTCAGCACAATTTGGCCACATGTTCAGTCACTGAAATCAGTTTTATGATCCTAGTTTCTGATCTTTTGACTTCAAGCAAGGACTATTTTCTCTATTACACACTCATAACTTTTTTTCTTAAGGGTTTTGCATATTGCATGCATAAACATGCAAAGGATTTGTTATGTATATACATCCAAATACACACACCCTATCCAGACTATGAGTCCAGTTAAATGGTTAGGACTTTGAGTTAGTACATCCAAACATATACCTTGAACAGAAACTGTAGCTGATCAGGAAGGTGGTCCTAGGATAGATTAAGATGAAGAAAGTGGGCTGAATTGCATCTGGGAAATTGAACAGTACTTTTAATGATCTAGGACTTGTCCTTGGCACAAAGACTCATCTTCTTAGTATAAATGTTGCAGTGATGCTTATCAATCTTAGAACGCCATAGTTCTCAAAGAATCAAAGTGATGGGCGATTCAATAGGAAATGGAAAATGAGACAATGTTGCATTCTGATTTAGTGGGAAGGATGAGATTAGAAACCATACTACTGAAATTCCAGACAGACCTTTGTTCATCCCTCTGAACCCTGATGCCTAATAACTCTTAATGGAACTGAATGGCCCTTGAGATTTCTCTATAGATACATTATATGGCTAATGTGAATCCTGATGCTTTCAACGAGACCAGTTACTGAACAGATCAATCTGTATACCCAGTAGCTTGGTCTACTTATTTCCTAAGGACACCGTGCCTGAAGGGGGTGCTGGAGAGCAGCATATATTGCTAATATACAGGCACATCACAGCATCCCTTTTAATGAAAGGACCAATGATGTGCAGATTTGTTCTTTTGTCATCTGAAAATTATTCATCTACATAAAACATAACATCAGCAATAATAGTAGCTAATGGCATAGTGCTTTAAGGTTTATAGAATATATACCATCTTAAAATTCCAATTGATTTTCATAACTTTATAATATAAATGTGGCTAGATGGCACGGTGGAGTCAAATCCAGCCTCAGACACTTTTGAGCTGTGTTATCATGGGCGAAATACTTAAAGTTTCTTAATATGTAAAAAGAACTGGAGAAAGGAAGGGCAAACCACTTTACTATCTTTGCAGAGAAAAGTCCAAATTGGTCAGAAAGAGTTTGACAAGATTGAAAGACTCAACAACAACAATATAAATGATCCTATTGTGCAATTGGGAAAGCTGAGGCTTAGAGAAGTTAAATGATTTAGCAGTGCTCATAAGGCTAGTAAATATATGAGAAGAGATTTAAACCCAAGTCTCTTGACTCCAAATTCACTGTTCTGTCCATAGTAAGAATAGAATTTTCTCTTGTAGGCTATACCTGAATAGAAAGAGTTAGAATTGGGAATCAAGAGATCTATTTTCTGCCTCTGTCTTTGTCTTTGTCAACCCACTTGCATATTCTAAGTCTCTGAAATTCAAAGGGGATAGCTAAGGTTCTTTCTACTCAATGACTCCATGAAAGAACACTAAGATTGGATCCTATTTCACTTTCCTAGATAGAATTTAGCAAAATTATTTTTTACTATTAGTCCATATCCATATTTGAATTATCTGCCCCCAGTGGTAAAATTAAATAATTTTCTAGAGATATTTTGCAGTGAGTTTCCAATTCTACATATCACTAACTACACCCTAAATCTCCCATGCTGTGTACATCATCCAAAATCAAAATGTTTAATCATCTGTTGAGATGCTACCAATTATCAAGTAATAATTAATGCTGCATTAAATTTTACTTCTTTAAATCACTATTGAAGAAAATTTTTACCACTTCCTGCTTAAGATTTATTTTCAAAGGTAATTATTTGGCATAAGCTCAAGATTGTAATTGGAAATTTCAAAAGAAAGAATTGACAAATCTGACAACTGGTTACAAATTTGGCTTGGCAATATGACATTGAAATGGTGAGGACTTCAACTATAGATATGTGTGGTCTCTTATTTTCTTGCAAAATCAGAGTGACTGATAATATTATGACATAATAAAAACTAGCAGGTACCAAGCACTTTATAAAATGTTTTATATCTATTATCTTATTTGAGCTCCACAACAATTCCAAGAGGTAGATAGGTAGATATGTCAAGTATTACCATTCTCATTTTGTAGATAAGGAAACAAAAGTTCTTAAAGAAGAAGGAATTAGCCCAATGTTACACATTTCATTCAAAGTTTCACTTTATTTATTGTTTGTGGAATATATTTTAAAAGCACTTCCCTTAGAAGCAAAACATAGAACTAAAGGCTCTCCTCCAAGTTTTGGCCTTTTACTTGTCAACATTTTTACCAATTATTTGAACAAAGATCTAGAGAGCAAGCTTGTTAAACCTAAGGATTCTAATGAACAGATGAATGAGCTAAAAAGCATTTGTAATGTGCTTCCTATGTGCGTAATGTTGTAATAAGTTTTGGAGATAACAAATAGAAAATTCAGTCCTTGCTTATACTCAAACTAGGGGAAACTATACATATGAGAAAGTTTAAATGCAGAAAGGATGGAAAAGATGGGAGGTCCTGACGATTTAACTCTAAGACAGATATCCAGCACTTTTTAAAGTGCATTAGGATATCTGCATTAGAATCTAGAAAGGCTAAAGGAAACTAGCCTACTACTATTGGAAGAAAGCAAATTATCCTAAGGATCAGCGTATAAATCCTTCTGGCAGGGGTAGAGTTTACCTAGAAAGGAAAAGGGGAATGAGGCATTGACAGGAAAACCCAGAGCAAGGAAGCAACAAGGGCAGCCCTTCTCTTGGCACTAGCTCTGGTGGTAGTCTTCTTTAGGATGGAGTACTTTCCAAGTATAGTCAGGGCAAAGGTATGGAAGATATAAGATCATGATCATTTTTGATGAAGAGTAAGAAGGCAAGTTTGGCTAAACTGGATTGCAGAATAAAGAATAAGTCTGGAAATGTGGTGAGGGTCTGATTATGATAGGTTTTCAATGACAAAGAGAAGAATTTATATTTGGTCTTAAAGATAATAGGAAGCCACTGGAGTAGGGGAATAATATGTAACTAGACTAGAAAAATCACTTTGGCATCTGACCCTTGCCTTAGTTATGTGGCCCTCAAGGATTTTTTTTTTTGAGACTGGACAAATACATACGAAAAAAGAGCAAATAGTGTGAAAAAAAAACCTAATTAAGTACTAGGCTATAAGCTCCTTGACAATAGGATTTCTTTCATTCTTTTTCTTTATATTCTCCGTGCCTAACCTAATAGGAATTTTAAAAGCATTTGCTGATTGATAGTTTACTAAATTGTAAAGAATGGAGGCTGTCTTTTAGAGGTTCAGAGGATAGAGCTGTAGCTCTGGGAATGTTTCATGGAAGTGAGGCTTTTAAACTGGGCCTGGAAAGGCCTTACAACTTGAATCCCTCGACTCTCTCCCAATTCTTTCATCTCTTATTTCTAACCTTAGCCTTACAGTTTTTATCCTTGACTCTCAAATTCTCTTAATTCCTAGTTCCCATCTTTGTTCAGTCCTCAGAACTTCCCTCTATGCTCCTGACATGAGCCTGGGAATCTAAATCTCTTCTTTTTGCTTTTACCCATCATTTTGGACTTTGATTTTGTGGGCCTGATTCTTAGTTGTAACTTGGATCTCAATTAACCAGATGAGAACTTCCTAGAAAGAAGGGTTAGAGGCTATTTCTTAGCCAAAAAGCTTCAGAAAATTATTTAATAGATATATTCAACTACCTAGTTTACTCAGGCTCTGTATACATGTGATAGTTAACGAGGAGTAAAATGTAATTATATGACTTCTTTTCAAGGTGAAGGACAGGATTTAGAAACATCTGTTTCCCCACTTATTCATAGGCTGCTGGGTAAGCCATGGTTAAATAGGATGGTCAAATTTCATAGTATTGTGTCTAGTTCATCCCAATCATATAGATTCATTCTCAATTAAGTCATTTTCTCTGCAATGGGAGGGGGTCTGTTTTGTGAGTGTGCTTGAATATATGCATATATCAGCATTATTGTTAACTACATATGCACGTACATATATTTATACACATGCTCACATGTGCAAAGATGCAGTTCCAAACTTAATTAAAAATAGAAAGCAACCTAAAGTGTGCTGGTATTTTCCCTGACTTCAGCATGATCTACCACTTTGACAAAATTTCATAAATCTCCGGCAATAGAAAATTCTACAGCACGGAACCATTTTATGTTGCAATATTGGTACTTAAAATATTCAACAACTTTCATCATGTTTTGCCTCTTGGTACATGGGATTTTTATGTATTTAATAGTTACATATGTTATATATTTTAAACAGTATTTTTTTTACTAATGGTCCCCCACAGTACATTTTTCTGAAACTCTAACATCTGTGTTTTGTACTCCCAGCTTAGGATCATCCTCTTAAATTGAACATATGCAACAACAGAAGATGAATTAGTAGTTATTTTTAAAGTGGCCGCATCCCACGAAGAAGCCTTCATTGAATTCAAAGACTAAGGGAAGAAGCACCTTGTCCTCTTCCTTCTTTCCCCTGGCCCATGTCCCCTTGGTGGGAGGAAGGGCAATTCTTGATCTGGCATGACTGAGACGGATGCTGCTGCCTTCAGTGCCATGTTTACAGCAGGTACACAGAAACTCAGAGGAAAGGAACCATAGGGAATGTTCATTTGTTATTTATTTATGAACTTGCCATGCCACATCATGTAAAATTAAAACCTTTAGCTTGCTCCTGCCCCAGTTGCTTGAACGACAATCTTTTTTTCCCCTTCATGCTGAAACAGGCTTTAAACAGCCAAGGCCACCCACAGGCTCAGGCTGGATGTTGCGATATATTTGCTTTTGGCTAACTTCACTGAGTTTACCTGCAGAAGCCTTCCCAGAGTGAAACTGGTCAGCAGCCCATGCAAAAGACCTGGACCATCAAAGAGAATTTTAAGGAAATCCAGTCTTTAGGGCTTGTGTATACACAAGAATCAGGTGATTATTCTAGAGGCTGAATTGCTTTCATGCTCTGGATAATGAAGAAATTTACTCAAACATTCATTTATTATAAATTGGGGAAGATGGTTCATCGTTTATGGAGCATCATGCTTTAGAGTCTAGGGGGTACCCTTCCTGTAGGAATTCATAAATAATCCATACAAGAAATGAAAAGGTTTTGTAAGCACTTTGGGCATCTCTCTCTTCCTGGGGAGCAAATGTCTACTCTCCCTCCCTGAGCTTTTAAGGGAAGAAGAGAGTACTGTACCTTTGAGACAGAAGACTATTCTTGAATAGGACTGCCCTATCATATCATAAACTTTGAGCTAGAAAGGGCTCCATCCATCCATTCATTCATTTGACAAACATTTATTAAGAGCTCTCTTTTGTGCAGAGCACTGTTCTGGATGTTGGAGAATATATAAAATTCATATAAAAGAGATCCCTCCCTACCTTTATAGGGCCTATAGAAAACTGATAATGATAGTATACATGATTTATACAAGCACATTTAAGGGGTGAAAAAAGTTTTCTAGTTTAATCATTACTTTAATCATGAATTCAGTCTATAGAATCTTCTCAGAAGAGAATTCTGTTTTAATGTTACCTTTGCAAGAAAGCACATTCTTTTTGGAGGCAACTCATTTTATTTTTGTACAATTGTGATCAGATAAAATTTTCTTATGTGAGACAAAGTTTTCTTTTCATAATTTACCTTCCATTTAATTCTATTTTTACCTTCTGAGGCTAATCAGATAAGTTTAACCTATTTTTTATAGGACAATTTACCTCACATATGCATAAGTTGTTGCAGTTTGGAGAGAACTGGGAAGGTCCACCCCCCAAAAAATAAAAACAACAACAACAACAACAACAACAACAACAACAACAACAAACAATATCTTATTCAGTTTTTGTTCTAGAAAATTCCATAGTATTTATTTATTTGGCTTAAAGCAGCAAGGCTTCTGGGAGAGGGAGAGGCAACAAATTAAGTCTGGACTATCCTACTGTAAATGAATTAGCTATTCAGATTGGCCATCGATTAAATTGAGGAAATGAGCCACAAATATGACTGTCTTTGGGGACTGCCTTTAGGAGTAGACAGGAAGAGAAGTGAGAGAAATGGAAGAAAAAATTGTAAGACCTAGAGTGTTTGCTATTTAGTTGGTCTGATTCTTCATGACTCCATTTGGGGTTTTCTTAGCAAAGGTACGGGAGTGATTTGCTATTTCCTCTTCCAGTTCATCTTACTGATGAGGAAACTGACTTGCTCAGAGTCACATAGCTAGGAAGTATCTGAGATCAGATTTGAACTCTTGAATATAAATCTTCTTGATTCTAAACCCAGTTCTCTATCTACGGTACCACCTACCTGCCCTAAAGAGTTGCAGATAGGAGTCAAAAAAAAAACATTCCTCAAGAAGGACAGTTAAACTGGAACTCTGTTAGAGGTTGTCTTGAACAGACAAGAAGACTACTGCTTTGTAAAGCTTGGATAAAGAGAAGGAGAGGGAGACAAAGAAAGACATGGTAAAAGATGAAGTGGAAGAAGGCAATGAACCAAAGTAGGGTGCATATGAGAAAGGAAAGATTAAAAACAAGCTTTGAAGCTCTAGGTTAAATCCTTCTCTTGAAAAAAAAGGCTTTGAAAAATAAATACGTAGTTACCTATGTAAAGTCTATCGTAAAATTTATATTTAGGGGAAAATATATAAGAATCAGTTGAACGTGATGGTACCCACCTATAATACTAGTTAGAGTAGAAGCTGAGACTGATGGCTCTCTTGAACTCAGGGATTCTGAGTGCAGTGAGCCTGCAGGTATCCACATTAAGTCTGCCATAATTATAGTGAGCTCTCTGGAGTGGGGAAGCACTGGAGCACAAGGTTGCTTAAGGAAGAATAAAACAGCCCAGGTCAGAAATGGAACAGACTAAAGTTTTAAATTAATTGGTGGCAAGATTTACCTGTAAGTAGCCCCTGTACTTCCAATCTGAATAAGATAGGAAATAAAAGTCACCAAATAAAGTAAAATAAAATGAGAACGTAGAAAGAAGCAAATCCTTTTGCATGAAATGAAGTTCTGGGCATTTATGGACTTTTGACAGCTTTTCAAGGTCGTTTTAAAATTTTATTCCTTGATCATTGTACATGGCAACAAGATTATACAATGATCAATTCTGATGAACATGGCTTTTTTCAACAATGAAATGATTCAGGCCAGTTCCAATGGTCTTCTGATGGAGTGAGCCATCTGCACCCAGAGAGAGGACTGTGGAAATGAGTGTGGTTCACAACATAGCATTTTCACTCTTTATTGTTGTTTGCTTGCATTTTATTTTCTTTCTCATTTTTTCTTTTTTGATTTGTTTTTTTTTTTTGTGCAGCATGATAATGGTGGAAATATTTATGCATATATTGGATTTAACATATATTTTTACCATACACATTTAATTATTAGCAATCTAGGGGAGAGGGTGGGGGAAAGAGCGAAAACTGGAACACAAGGTTTTGATGTTGAAAAATTATCCTTGTATATGTTTTAGGAAAAAAAAAGCTTTAATAAAAAAATTTTACTCTTTTAACCCCAAATCACGTTATTCTTTATAGTGCAGAAAGGAAAGTGCCCTGATTTTTTCCTATGAACAAGGTCTAAGAATTCTTCGCAGATTGATACAACTTTCATTTAGGCAGAACACCATATCATCATGATATCATGTCTGTCCTGTCACCAGAATAAAGAGGTACAGTTCTATTGTATGGTCCTGTTTCTTGAAGTTTTGTTTTGTTTTCATTTTTTGTCTTGTCTTTCTATTCCCAGCACCAAGTATAGTTCCTAACACATAAAAGGTATTTATTATATTGATTCTGGGATCTAAACTTGGTGTTAAAATATAGACTGCCACCAGACTCTGGTAATCTCCCAGATAAAAGGTGGAAAGAATCAGTTGTATACTTCCCTAGTGCTTCCCCTGGGTCAAAAAAAATGACTGGTCTTGCTTTCCTACCCTTTTTTTTTTTTTTGACACTTTTGCCATAGAAATAAACAGAGCAGTTTTAAATTATGTATGAGACATTTTAAAAACAGACTGTATATAATAGAAATTCACAATTTCTTATATAAGCCTCTTTGTTATTCTTTTTTGGATACTGAAATATTTGTTTTGTTAATGATTAAGTTCTCAATAGACAAAGGAATTTAATTTTTTAAAAATGCCTAATATTTATATGAATGAAAATGAATAGCACCTTCTGTATTCTGGAAGTTGAGCAGGATACATAAAACCCTTGTACATAAGGCAAGATGAACTTTTCACTAGCACTACTTAGGTCATGCTCAACTGTCCTCTGAGTAAAAGGTATGATAAATTTAGTCTGAGATATTGTCATGAGAGGGGAAGATGATCTAGCTGTTCTTTTTGAAGACTTTATGAAAGCCAGGGGCCTTCTCAGTGGGCTCAGTGTGTGGACACTGTAGACGCTCAGTAAGTGATGAATTGAATTCAATTGCCAACTCCTCAGCTGTCATTTAAAACTGTTCTGGTTCTTAAGATGTTAAGGAAAAGGCAGGTAGGATGTTGGAAGAGATGCCAGAAACATGAAGAAATATGGAAAATGGACAGAATTCAGAGTAAAAGGCCTTGAATTCAAATCTCAATTGTTCTATTTCTTAGATAGTCTTGGATAAGACTTCTAATTTTTCTGGGTCTTAGCTTTTTCATCTATAAAATGAGAAGGTATTAATTAGATGGCCCCTAAATTCCCTTACAAGTTTAAAACGTAAACAGTGATTATTGTGGCTATTGAAAATCTTCTCTCCCTCCTTTTGGGGGCTACTGTAGTACCCCACCAATCCTCTTTGGACCCTGCCTTTCCAACTGCTTGCTTATTCATTTCCATGTCATTTTGATATATCCTGGGCATATATGTCAATGTGATATGTGTTTTAGCATTATATCAGAGTCATCTTGGAGATCATATTTTATCTACGTGTTTCCTCAGTAAGGATATTACAATCCTCTCAAATGAAGGACAGAAAAAAGAATTCCTATTGGTTGTTGTTATCTATTGCTATTTGTTATGTCTTTTGATTTTCAATAGCATGATCCACATCTCAGACTTTTAGGTGATTTAAGGTTTTAAATTATTTAGGTGAATATTAAAATATTCTGTTACATTTGGTTTTGAATAAATTTTTTTAACACTAAGGAACAAACATGCTGCTACAGTATAGCAGAGTGAATAACAGGATGGTTTTAGATTCAGAAGACTTGTGTTTGAGTTGTATCTTTAATACACACTTGTGTGCCCATCTTGGTAAGTTATTTAAGCCTTTAGTGCCCCAGGCAGCTCTTGATGACTAAAATTTTCAGTAAAGTTGCCTATTCAAATGCTTGAGAGAGTTTTCTCACTGGGAATTCCAAAGAAATCACAATTCCATTAAAAAAAAAAAAAAAAAAGGAACTGGGGTAGCTAGGTGGCGCAGTGGATAGAGCACCAGCTTTGAATTCAGGAGGACTGGAGTTCAAATCTGGTCTCAGACACTTAACACTTCCTAGCTGTGTGACCCTGGGCAAGTCACTTAACCCCAGCCTCAGGGGGGGAAAAAAAAAGAAAAGAAAAGAAAAGAAAAAAAATGCTAATAAAAACTACCATTAAAATAAATAAATAAATAAATGAAAATTTAAAAAAAAAAAAAAAAAAAAGGAACCAACAAACATGATTCCAGAAAGATTCATAGGCAAGATTGCCTATATTTGCTAACTATAAAACTTAGTAATACTGTGGGAAGAGCTATATAGCCACTTTGTTAGGAAGAATTTTGAAGATTAATGATAGTGAGGACATCTGATAATACCTTTTCTCTTGTTAGCTTTCTGGGGGCGGGATTGCAAGTGAAGCCAAGAAAAGGATGAGGAACTGTATAAGAAAGAAAACACTTTGGGCAATTCAGGATCTGGCAATTATAATACTCTTCTCCTGGTGTTACAAAGCAGGCATCCATGAAGCTGAATTATTTTACTCACCTGAGAAATGCAATAATTTCCTATAAATATGTTGCCTGGAGAGTATTATTGCTCTTATGATATGAAATGGAATTCATGAATTAAAAAGAGGGGTGAGGAGGATGGCCCACCCTGTGCATTTGCTCACTATTATTAAAGTGGGTATGACATCCGTCATAACCAATCAGACAGACCTCATAATGTCCAAAGCATTGCAGATGTTTCATAATTAAGTAATGAGACAAGACAGGGTGTGAATTGTACTGTATTAATTCATGCCGAGGGTGGTGGTGGCGAGCTAGAGGCTGAAGACCCAGTGCCATTCAAGGAGACAAATCGAAATTAATACTGTTCTGCTTTCCCTATTGAGGATCTGATTATGATACTTTGGTTATTAAAAATGTACGTGCGTGAGAGACAGAGACAGAGATAGATAGAGAGATAGAGAGACAGAGACAGAGACAGATAGAGAGATAGAGAGACAGAGACAGAGACAGATAGAGAGATAGAGAGACAGATAGAGACAGAGATACAGAGAGAGAAGAAGGAGAAGAAGAAGAAGAAGAAGAAGAAGAAGAAGAAGAAGAAGAAGAAGAAGAAGAAGAAGAAGAAGAAGAAGAAGAAGAAGAAGAAGAAGAAGAAGAAGAAGAAAGAAGAAAGAAGAAAGTGGAGTAGAAGGAGGGAAAGAGAGAGAGAGAGGGATAGAGAAAGGAAAGGAGGGAAGAAGGGAAGGAGGGAGGAAAGGAGGGAAAATAGAAAAAGTGAGGGAGAAAGGGAAGGAGAATGGGGTGAGAGACAGAGACAGAAAGACAGAAAGAGAGAGAAAAGAAAGATGGAGAGAGAGAGAGAGAGAGAGAGAGAGAGAGAGAAAGAGAGAGAGAGAGAGAGAGAGAGAGAGAGAGAGAGAGAGAGAGAGAGAGAGAGAGAGAGAGAGAGAGAGAGAGAGAGAGAGAATATGCGTTGATGAACTAACAAGAATGAAGTTTAGGACTGTGTGTTAATTAAGAAAGTTTGCATTTCACTTTTCAGTATGTTGGGCACACCAATGTTATTCTTGCTAGTTAATCAATTCGTTTTCTCCTTTCTGTTGTTTGTTTTCTACTTATACATCACTACATTTAAATTCTATGTTTTTCCATACACATTTCACACATTTGCATCTGTCAGGAATGCATACTGAGTGTATGATGTAAAGGGGAAAAAAAGTATTATCTTCCAGCTATAGTTTTTGATATCCAAGTTCTTCTGCAAATCACCAAATGCTATTTTAAAAACAGACAAACAAATAAAAAAACCCAGGATTTCTGGTTTTCAATAGTGTATCCGGCACAATGAAACATATATGTTTTTGGTAAATGCTATTCTAATAGATCCTTTGCTCCCTTTAAATTCAGAGGGTATTCCCAAGCTTAAAATAATGGGAATTACATTCTTTAGGATCTTATTTGACTCTAGACTATAGAAGTCTTTGAATACTTCCAAGGCATATTTTAGCCTTCATGATTTTTAGAATAGAAAAGCATTCTAATATTATATTCCCCTTCATGTGGACATATGATTCCAGAATATAGATTTCTAAAAAATAGATCAGTGTCTACTTAAACTTCTTGAAGCTTTATTTAATTGTTCTTTTAGAGAAGATTTTTTTTCCAGTGAGTTGCCATTTATACACACACACCATTCTATAGTTTGCCAGGTTTATGAGGGGTCAGAGACAGTTGATAGAAGCATTCTTTTCTCTTTTCAGCCAGTCAACATCTACTATTCCATTCACTCTGACCACTTCTTCATATCCCCAGTTTAAAACCTTTGAGGAAATAAGTAGGTACTCATTTCAAAAAATTTGGGGAACCTCTATCAGTGTAACACATGGGAAAGTTAAGTGAAGCAGAAAATACTTGCATCTATTAGTTCTTCCCACATCTTTCTATATGAGCTGTGGCCTTTGAATGTCTCTAAGGAACTCGAAAGAGTATTAATATATGACTATAATATACTTGCATGGAGGGGAATGGAAGAGGAATTTTCTAGTTGGTAAAAGTATCCAGGTAATGGATCCCTGGTTCTTAGGAAAAATGTTCCATGTATTTCAATGACTTTTGCGCACTTTCTCAGGTTATGAGGTAACTTCATTTTCCAGGTGTCTTCCATCTGAAATCTAGAAGATTTAAACAAATATTTATTAGTTAGTACACATATATTTTTGTAATATTTTATTGATAAAATATTGATTTAATATAATCAAGTATCCTATATTTTAAGTATTAGTGTGGCTCAAAATTGTAATTGCATTAATGGAAATTCATGTGAAGAATGGATAGCTAAACATTTCTTTGTTAGATTATAATAATGAACTCTTTATTGCAATGAAAATGTAAAAATTGAGAGAGCAGAAAGATTAGTTTTTCTTAGAATGGCCTCTTTAGTCACAGTCAGAAATATAAGAAGTGAATTCCCTAGTAGGAATTCAGCTCCAGATTTGAAGGCTAACAATATGTTTTATTGGGAAGGAAATATATTAAAATAATTTAGCATTTTGTCATAAATTAATTAATAGCCTCATCTGTAAAGTAGGGGCTCAAAGATTAGAATCTGGTCATTTAAATTTGAATGTATTAATTTCAGAAATTCAGGAGAAAAATGATGACACTGTTTCCTGGACTTGCTTTTATTCTTATGTTTCCTTACTTGCTATTCGTTTGCATAGGAGTTCAAAAGAATTTTCTATCAAATTTTTGGATAAAGAATTATTAATAACCAGACAAAAGATAGAGTATTACAGGATGTAAGATGGATAATTCTAATTATATTAAATTTAAAAGGTTTTGCAAAACAAAACCAATGCAGTCAAAATTAGAAGAAAAACAAAAAACTTGGGAAATAATTTTGCAGCAATTATTTTTTGATAAAGGTCTTATTTTTGAAATAGAGATGAGTTAAATTTATTAAAAATATCAGTCATTCCTTAATTGATAAATGGTCAAAGAACAGGAACAGGACAGGAATTAGATAAAGACTCAAAGCTATATGAAAAAAAATGCTCTAGACCACTATTGATTAGTAAAATACCACCTCATATCTATCAAATTGACTAACATAACAGAAAAAGATAATGACAAATGTTGTGGAAAATTAGAACACCAATACAATTTTGGTGGAATTGTGAAGTGATCCAGCTATTCTGGAGTACAATTTAGAACTACATTAAAAGAACACTCCATACCCATTGATCCAGCAACATCGTGACTATGTCTGTTTCCCAAAGATATTTTTCAAAAGAGGAGAAAAAGAACTATTTGTAAAAATATTTATAGCGGCTCTTTTTGTGGTGGCTAAGACTTAGAAATTTAGGGTATACCCATCACTTAGGAAATGGCTGAACAAATTGTAACATATGCTTATGGCATAATGCTATTGTTCTATAAGAAATGATGAACAGGATGCTTGCAGAAAAACTTCAAAAAAGTTACATTAACTGATGCAAAGTGATATGAACACAATTAGGAGAATATTGTACACAGCAAAAGCAATATGGTATGATGATCAATTGTGAAAGCATTATCTATTTTTAGCAATACAAAAATCCAAGATAATTTTGAAGAAGTTATATTGACAAAAAGCTATCTCCAGCAAAAGTTCTGCTGTAGTCTGAATGCAGATTGAAGAATGCTATTTTTTTACATTTTCTTGCGTTACTTTTGTGTCTGTATGTTTTTGTCTTTGTTTCCTTTTACAACATGACTATTATAGAAATGTTTTGCATTAATACACACATATAAATAATATCAAACTGCTTGCCTTATCAGTTAGATGGGAGGGGAAGGAGAAAAAAATTTAATTAAAGCTTTTTATTTTCATAGATAATTCTCACATTCATCCTTGCAAAACCTTGTGTTCTGATTTTTTCCCCTCCCTTCCCCTAAACCCCCTCCCTTAGACAGTAGGTAATTCAATCTATGTTAAATGTGCAATTTTATACATATTTCCACAACTATCATGCTGCACAAGGAAAAATCAAATCAAAAAGCAAAAAAAAAAAAAAAATGAAAAAGAAAACAAAATGCAAGCAAACAAAAAAAATGAGTGAAAAATACTATGCTATGATGTACATCCAGTCCCCACAGTCTTCTCTTTGAGAGCAGATGGCTCTATTTATCCCAAAACCATTAGAACTGGTCTGAATCACCTTGCAACTGAAAATAGCCACATCCATCAGAATACTTAAACTTTAAGGCACTAGATAAATGTTAATTGTTGATGTTATTACTGATTGGAAGTTTTTCCTTATTGCTACTTTAAATACATACTGAATTGATTTATTTTTTTCTCATCAAATTTTTTTTTTGCTCTAAGTAAAAAATAGGGCATTCACTATCATATAGGGAGTGGCTACTCATAAATTCAAAGGCTATTAATTGTTTCTTTCCTTTTTCTTCTAATTTCTCAGCTTGGGTTTTATTTAAAAAATATAACCAAACCCATGCTTGAGTTAGCAGAAGTCAACATTAAACTATGAAAGTACCACCGAAAAGCAAACTTAATTGGAAAGAGAATAACATGAGACCAAGCCACCTGAGAAAATAAAGTGATCCATTTGGCCAGTTGCTACATTGAATTATTTGGGACCTAATTTTTTTAAAGTTCATTTTGAATTAAAATATAATATTACTTAATGTGATAACGAGAAAAGGACTTGGAAACAGAAAACTTGAGTTTGAAACTTACTTCCTATGTGATGTAGGACTAGGACAAATCACCTCTTGGTCTCAGTTTCCTTATCTGTTCAATGAAGGGGGATGGATTCAATGACCTCTAAGATCTCTATCATTCTCTAAATTTATGCCTCGAATCCCGTTCCCTCACTGCTGTACTTCAGCTTATTTTGTCTCCATTCAATGGAGGGCTCATGTATGTCTAGACTTTGATGCCAGTTGTAGCCCTGGGAAAAGTCATATCAGAAACTCTTGGCTCAGAAAACCAGTGTCTTAGTAACAAGTCTCATTCATGCTGGTGATACCTCATGCCTACAAAACAGACCCCTTGTTTGGATAACTGCCTCTGTTTCCTAATCTTCCAATCCTGCTTAGTGATTTCTACTGCCTGATGTCTCAGATTTTGGAACTTGCCTGGAAATTTAATATAATAACTAATATTTATGTAAGTGCTTTTATGATGATAAAGTGCTGTACCTGCATTATTTCATTTAAGCCTCATTATAGCTCCTTGAGGCAAGTCAATCAAGCATTACTTGGCAGATGAGAATGATGAGATCAAGGTTAGAAATCTGCCCAAAGTTACATGGTTAGGGACCTTGTTGACCCTGAACCCAGGGTTTAATTTCAATTTTCCTTTCTTCTATATCACACTGTCTATTTGATGCCATCCCACTCTTTCTTGCTTTAATTGATTTGCTTGAATTTCATTTCTTACATTCCTGACTTATGCTATTCACATATTTATTTATTTTTTCAATGAACAGAAATGTATTTTCTCTTCAGCTCAAACTCCCCACCCCTATGGAAAAGAAAAACATGCAAATTCCTTGCAATAAATATGCATAGTCAAACAAAACAAGTTCTCTTATTACACACACACACACACACACACACACACACACACACACACACCTCATTCTGCAAATGAGTTCATCATTGAGTACATTGAGCCTGATCTTGTCCTGCTGATTCCTAGATCCTGGGGTGATAAGGTGTTATAAGGTGTTATAAGGTAGACATACTATTTCTTCACCATCAGTCCTCTGGTTTGGATAGTTTTTAAAAATAGTATTTTATTTTTCCAAATACATGCAAAAATAGTTTTCAACAATTACCTTTGCAAAATCTTGTGTTCCAAATTTTTTTTCCCTCTCTCTTTCTCTTTCCTCCCCAAGATGGCAAGTAATCGGATATAGATTAAACATGTGCAGTTCTTCTAAACACAATTCCCTATTTGTCATGCTGCACAAGAAAAATCAGATCAAAAGGGGAAAAATGAGAAAGAACAAAATCAAACCATATAAAGGCAAAAAAACTATGCTTTGATGCACATTCAATCTCCATAGTTCTCTCCCTGGATGAGGATAACATTTCATATCATAAATTTATTGGAATTGTTTTGAATCAGCTGGCTCTTACCTACGTCAGAATTTTTACAGCTTTCAAACTTGTTTTTTTTTAACATGTTGTTCTTGCATAAATTGTTCTTCTAGTTCTTCTCATTTCATTATTCATCAGTTAATACATCTTCAAAATTGTTCATTTTTGTAATATGGATGGTACAGTGTGAGTTGTTATTTAGATTCTTCTTTTCTTTTGTGTTTTTCCCCATCTCTTCAAAATTTTCTATTTTCTCATTTCTAATAACACAATAGCATTCCATACTTGCTAAGGCTGACCATAGGCTTTTATATATTTGGTCTGTTCTGCATTGAGCCTGATCTTGTCCTGCTGATTCCTAGATCCTGGGGTGATAATTGCTACATTTTAGGGAAAAAAGAACTTTAAAAAGCAAAATCATTTGCCTTCTGAAAACCGATGGTAAATGTATGTGCTAAAATGCCATCAAATAGAAAACTATGTTCACAAGAAAAGACTTTTTTATAGAGTATTAGTAGTATCTAAGAAAAGGGGTTTTTACATAGAGACTGAAATTTATTTAATTTGGTGCTGAATCACCAAATATTCTACTACTTTTCAAAGAGAAAACATCAATGGTATCTGACTAAGCTGCTCGCCAGGTAAGGTATAATGTGAAAAAGCATGATTTTGTGTAAAGGTTTATGAAAGACTGCAAAGATCGAGTTAGGTTTTTATTTAGTGCAGTAGGAAATGATCAGAAGATACTTTGTATTTTGCTTTAGTTAACTAAAGCTTTGAAATTTTTCTTGCATTCATAAGATCACAGATTTCGGGGAGGAAGAAATCTTTGAGGCCATCAAATCCATCCTCCTCATTTTCCATATATGAAAAGTGAAACAGAGACAGGGGTTAAGATATGTACTCTAGATAAAGTAACTAGTTAGTGGCTGTAGTAAAATTTGAATCCAGCCTCTTCTGATGTTGAAGCTAGTGTCCTTTCCCCTATACCTTGCTACTTCTTATTTGTAAAATTAAGGAATGATGAGTGAATTATTTATTTTATTTTTAGAAAAGGATGTTAAATCTTTATTTTAATATAAGTAACTTTTGTAGTGAGATATTTTGAAATGCCCATAAAAAATTAGTTGGTACAAACAATACACTGACTAGTGTAAACCATTCAGGATGATTGGACAGCCTGCCTTTTGCATGAATATTTATACATCTAAGGCTTTAGGACGAATAATATTAAGTCTCATAGTCTTACCTCTTAAACAATCAAAACATATTTGTAGATTAATTTTAATGCACATATTTTTTTCATTTGAATACTCTATGATTAAAAGTTCACGGCCTTGACAATATTATGTAATTTGAGAAATAACCAACAATGTCTGTGGTGATTAAATATTCAACTTTGCAATTATTTTGTAACTTTTGTTCTGCTCTTCGCTCACTTTAAAAATTATCATAAAATTTTGAAAGATGTCCTCAGTGTAGAATATGTCCATAAAATATTAAATATTCAATTTTCCTCTATCATGGCTTGAAAAATTCATAATTACATGATGATCCACATAATAACTCATTCTGAAAAGTCATATATGGCACTCCCTCTGTGACTGAGTTAATAATTTACTGCTGTGTGGGATTTTCACTCGGCACTGTTAGTCTTGGGAACATTTATTAAGCAAATGTTCATTTGCAAAGATCAGGATGTGAATGAAGAGGGTAAGAATTTAATGAGGAGTGACAGACAGGTGAAGTGATTCCATATAGAACTTGAGGACAAGAGAAAGCAGAGAGCTTTATCTTTCATAGCCTCAATAGACACATGAAATGAAATATAGAAGGCAGGGGGTAGAAGAAAAAAATTATACTTTCCTGGAAGGGCCGACAGAAGGATAAATCAGTGGAAATCAGGAACACAATACAGGCTGGTGGAAAGGACTCCACAAATTGTAGAGACTTAGCATAGCCACAGCCTGCTTGGCTGCTTTGGATTTAAAGAGCTCTGGAACCTTCCAAAGGAGATAATTTTTGTGCATTGTTTTCTGCATTACAAATTTCACATTCCCATTATCACCAGGATAACTGACAAAGACAAATTGTCTATGAAAATGCCTTAGATAGAGAGAAAGAAGGTGTGGTCTACATGGGGTTTGGCCTTAGCATATCATTTTATAGGCTTTAGGAGAGTGAGGGGAACCAAATATTTATTTCAGAGAATCAAAGAGTGTTTAATTCACATTTTCTTAAAAAAAACCCACAAAATTATTCTGTGTATCTAGAACTAAATCTTATAAAAAGACATCAATATAAATGGTCCATTTTCTAAACTCTTGTCCAGGTCTATAAAACAGAAGCTACTTGAATATTTGAAATAAAGCCCTCCTCACCAGTTTCAGCTTGGATTAATGGATAACTGAGGCCATGTAGATTTGGCCTTCCCATGCTGCCTCAGGCCAATCTCATTCTATTGCAAGAGCAGCAGTGGGCCTTATCATAGAGAGGACACCTGTTTAAATGATGTAGAATGGGTCTGGGAATGACAAATGTGCCTTATTATCATCATCTATCTTAGCATGTATTGAACAGTGGCAATGAGCTACAGAATCAGAAAGATAAGCTCTAGAACTTCTGAGTTCTAATGCCATGAATTTCCATATGCTTCTTTGGTTTATTCACTCAGTCCTGGGGACAACTGACTAACCTTGCTTTTGCTTTGCTTTTCTCATTTGTAAAGAGATTGGAGAATTGTTACAGAATGAGTTATTATGGAAGGTTACAAGAGACCCTCATTATTCTGGAATCAGTTTGATTCAATTTTTTTTACAAATAAGGGAGAGATAAATGAAATAGCCTGGACTCAGTATTTTTTCTGATCTTGCTCTGATATAGCCTATTTATGTGCATTTGTGCTGGGTAGCATAATAGTGAAAGTGGTGATCTCAGAATTAGGAAAATCTGGGTTCAGTCACTTACTAATTCTGTTACCCTGGGCAAGTCACTTAATTTCTATCTCAGTTTCCTCAACTCTAACATGGAGATAATAATAGTACCTACCTCCCAATGTTATTGTGTAGATTAGATGAGATAATTATTATAAAACTCTATATAAATATTAATTATTATTAAAATTATTACTATAGTTATAATAATTATTATAATTTTATTCCTTTTATTAGAGTATTGATAAAGTAATATTCTTTAATTTTGAACTAAGAAAGTACATATAATGAGTTATCTAAGTGATTAAGTGTAATGTCTTTTTAGTTATTTCTGAAAGTAAAAGTTTCCATACAGATACCAATTTTTTTTCTTTATTAGTGAAAGTCTTTAAAAGAGTATTGGATCCACTGATGTTGATGTTTTTCAGTAATTTCTTTTATCTGTGTTATTCTATTTACTTCATTCTGGTTCAGAGGAATCTCAATATCCATTTTTGTACTCCTCATTTGTAAAGTTCTTTTGGAGACAGAAAATGGTGTGGTCTAGTAAGAAAATACTCAATGGCTTTTTTCAATGGTGATTTCAAGGGTGATTCAGGCCAATTCCAATAGGCTTGTAATAGAAAGAGTTATCTGTATCCAGAGAAAGTACTAGGGGACTGAATGTGGATCACAGCATAGTATTTTCACCTTTGTTGTTGTTGTTTCTGTGGTTTTTTTTTCTTTCTCATTTTCCCCCCTTTGATCTTATTTTTCTTGTGTATCATGGTAAATGTGAAACTATGTTTAGAAGAATTGGACATGTTTAACCTATATTGGATTGCTTGCTATCCAAGGGAGGGGAGAGGAGGAAGGGGAGAGAGAAAAATTTGGAACACAAGGTTTTGCAGGAGTGAATGTTGAAAACTATCTTTGCATGTATTTTGAAAAATAAAAGGCTATTATTATGAAAAAATACTCAAGTCTGGGAGATAGGAAGCAGTTCTATTTCTAGTGACAGCTCTGTCTCTAAGTCATGCAACTGACATTCATATCATTTAACTGTCTCAGGTCTCATTTTCATTAGCTGTCCATGAGGATGGAGGGTTAGGTAATTTCTAAGGTCCTTTTGAAAACAGAAAATTGTATATAATAGAGAGATAAAAAAGAATATTGGAATCAATGGCATTTCAGTTCTAAGATTCTATTGTAGTGCAAGGACTGGCCAATGAGGATATAGTACCCAGAGAGAATGTGTAGGTTTGGTCTTTCTGGTTATACAGATCATACACAATATTTTCTACCTATTGAAAATCTGATATGTGGAACTTAGGAAGCCATTTTTTATACAGGTTCTGATGGAATGCTAATTTGATGGTGATGTAAAGTCTTTTGATTCACTGAGCCAGAAAAAATAATAACTCAGCAAATGATGAGCCAGAATTGATATGGATACAAAAGTTTTAAGAGGAAGTTCTTTCAATCTGTTTTCTGTTAGCTTTTGAGTGAGAAGGATCACTATGAGCTGCTCATTAGAAGGGCAGTCCAGAATCTCCCATCTAGCTACCATGTATCTTTGAATACATGCTACCTCTTTATTTTTCATTTTTTTTTTGCATTTCTTTTTTTGGAACTTTGGTGAATGAATACCTCAAGATGGAAATGACCATGCAATAACCTTGTAATCTTTCAAAAGGTTCAGAAGTCACCATGTAATTAGAGTAAATATTAACAATCATCAATAGTTGGGTCCATTGAGGAACCAATCTAGAGTAGTTATTTGTTTGACCAAATCCATCAGTGGATTCACCCAAAAACTGATACACTGCATCTTACAAAGAGACAATTTATCTAAGCAAGGAATTGACTTATCCATCAACATTATACCTAGAAAAAAGTTTGGTATAGACTGTGTGAGAGGAGAAAAAGGACTTTTAGGTCCAGGAATGTAAGGTACCTCAGCCCCTTATGTTCTCTACACATGTGCATGACTATCTTTATGCTTTAAATTTGATTCTAATTTCCCCAAGGAGTGTGTGTGTGTGTGTGTGTGTGTGTGTGTGTGTGTGTGTGTGTGTGTGTGTGTATAAAAGGAGAGCATATTTCTCAGTTTAAGTATATTATTAACTATTGTTCTTGCTTGGCTTGCTCAGCAAATATCTTTTGGTAAAAGTTAACTGATGTTTCCTGGTTGATTGATATTGGGGAGATACAAATTTATTGAATGATGGTGTTTTACCCAAAATGGGAAGGTCAAAAATTATAGTATTATTAAGTACAGACCTTCAGGCTTATTTCTAGACTTCTGAAGGTAGTAGTCAGTTGCCTTCTGGGACTTAACCTGCTAGTATATGTGGAGAATTGAGAAAATAGGCCTAAAATGGGGTGTTATATTAATCATTAGAGATTGAAGCTGGTGTTGTTTTACAGGTCAAGAGGGACCAATTAGAAAAGTCAGCTTTTCCTAGTGCCACCCATATCTTCTTGTAAGAACAACTCTGACCATGGGCATTTGCTCTTCTGTATCTCTACCTGTAATTATCTCTTCTCTTTTCTTATTGAAAACCATACACTTTCTTGTAATGAACTCTCCTGGATAAGCCATTCAAAAAGAGACCAAAATTAACATCACTAGAAATAAAAAAAGTTTAAATTAGTCACCTTTCCCCAAGGGATGCTGGAGCAAACTTATAATTATTTGTAAGAGTCATTTTCAGTATGAGCATTTAAAAATCTCAGAAAGTGGAAAACCCTGTCTATCAAGGATTGGTTTATTGTTGTTTTAGACTTTACAAAATATTTGTCAAACACTTCTAAAGAAAATGTTAATGAAATTATGTGTATTAGATTTAAAAGTGAGTCATTCATTTTAAAGGAGCCAATTGTTGAACATTTCCCAGCACCCTTCTCTTTATCCCTTGCCCATTCTGGAGTATTGATCAATGATTTGACATAGAATATTTTGACAATAAATCTTTTTTTTCTTATTGGTTATATTTTGCTTTATATGTGCAAATTATTCATTGCAGGGGTGATAAAATGTGCACAATCATTTAATGAGTGAAATTTACAGTTAGTAAAAAATAGCTAAGTCTCATCCCTTTCCTAGTTGTACTAAATCAGTGTGTCTTAGATGATGGTAATTCCATCACCAATATATAATGTATCTACCTGTACTTTAAAAATCTTATTTCATGAAAAACCTCTTAATTGTAGGAGAGAAAATGGGGAAAAAACTTTGCATTTAGTACTGTGTATTATCAAATACATTTACTCATCAAAATATATTACTAAGCAATAGATTAGATTTTTTTTAATATAGCAGATATAAATAGAACATGACGTTATATGCAATTTTTGTGTATACCTTTAAATTACAATGATGCTTTTATTTTATCTATAGCTTAGAGAGAAAAATCTAAACTTATTCCAAAAGCATTAGAAAATTAATAATATTACTAATAGTTATAGTAACAACAGTGATGGTAGAATTAGGGAGTGAAAGTAGAGTGGAAAAGTTTCCTTTTTAGATGTGATACAAAATAACTTCACCATTAATAGATATATGCATAAATATCTACTTGCTATAGCAAAAGTATTTGTTTATATATATAGCCACAAATACACACATAGTGACAATTCAAAGTTACTAATAATGCAAAATATTCAACAATATTTTGTGGTTGAAGTGAAAATATTTTGTAGAGTATGTAAACCTAAGTCAAGGCTCCACTGAGCTGCTCAAAAAATTATTTGGTTAAAGGGTAAATACACCTTGTACATCATAATGAAAATCTTATAGGTATGGGTGGAGATTAACACTTCAGGCTGTCTACAGAATATTAATAAAATTCAATATATTTTCTAAAAGGTATAATTTATATTTTGTGGAAATGAGACCCTTTTCTAATAAAATTCTTCTGTCCTTCATTCTGTTCATATAATTTTGCTATAAATCATCCTGTAGGAATTTTCCCCCCTAAATATTCATCTCAGAGAGAGCCTATTTAAATAAGCCCTCTTAGCAAGATTTTTTAGAATTAAAATTACATCATGAGCAATACTTCATCCAATATGCTTCCTTCTATAGAATTTTCTTATGACTAAAACAATATTTTGTTGAATTAGAGTATGGCAAAATAACTGCTTTAAGTTGATGCTCCCACTGTAGAAATACTGCATTAAAAAGATCAACAAATTCATTTTAAGCATTTTAATTGTACAAGTCCCCAAACCTCTATAAGAGCAACTCATTTCTTCTCCACATCTACATACATAGTGAAAAAAACCTAAGGGCATTATATTCTGTTTCACCACAAAGGAAGAAAGGAGAAGAAAGGAGAAAAAGAGCTGCTGGTAATATTTGGTTTCCTTGGTTTCTGATAAACTAACATTCTGTTCTTTCACAATCTTTTGGAGGTAATTTTTCCCAACTGTCTGGTGGTCTTGTGAATAATTTGTTTTGCTTAATGATGGATATGCAAATAATGAGTAATTTGTATTTTTAAGAAGTGAAGGACAGTGTTGAAGTTAGAGGAAATTATCAGGGAGTTTACATAATATGCTTGAGTGCAGGAACACAAACATATACGTTTCTGTTTTTTTCAGAGTTTCTCTTATGTGGGATAAAAAGCTTTGGGGTTATTAAAGGAAAATTTCAAGGACATCACGGAGGCAGAAGAGGTATCACTAAAAATATTTTGGGATGAGCAAAAAACCATGATTATCCAAACCTGAAAAATTAGACTTCATTTTCTTAGATCTTCTACTGGACCCTCAAAGGCTAACCATTAAGCCCTACTGCTAAAATAAGAAGCAGTTGAGCTGAAGAGTTTGGGGTTGTTTTTTTTTTTTTTTTTTTTTTTTTAGTAGAGTGATATGAATGAATGAGTGAAAAAGAATTTAATAAACTCTTATATTGCAAGGTTTTTGATGAGTTCATATTCTAAAAGGGGCAGAAATATATTTAAATTTTAATTACAGGCCAGATGGAAAGGGTGAAATATTGATGGGTCATATTTACAAGGTATCTTCTTGAGTGACATTTCCTTTAACAAACATCATAGGTGTTTCTGAAGTTGAAGCATTTATTTCATTGTTCAGGATTTTGGTGGTGAGTAGTTTCCTTTCTGGGTTTTCAGCAGCTATGGCTACTTAGGAGATGACAACTGCTTGTGTTTCCACAAGGTCTACTGCACTCTGCATGCATGTGGATCTCACAAAACCTAATAGCCTTGAGTTTCTTTGCCTTTTGAATGGAGTTCAAACCAGCAGGTGGCACTGAGTTTGAAAAACTTTAAGACCCAATGGAAAAATAATACCAAACAGAAGAGAATTCTATTCATAGTTTATGAATCATAGTGAGTTCTTTATTTTATGAATTATTTATAGGTTACAGGACTTCATATGTTCTTTATGTTTACTGCAGTATTTATGGGCTTTATGTATTCTTCATTTGACATGGAGTGAAACATAGGCTATGTCATATATATATATATATATATACATATATATATATATATATATATATATATATATATATATATATATATAATGTATATATATTTGTTTGCTTGAGTGTTTGTATAGGAATTGGGGACTTTAATTCACATCTGTAGAGATATAAACATAAACTATAATTGGGGATTTTCCTGGAGTATACTCTGTACTGTTGTTCATTACTTTAGTTATATCTTACTCTTTGTGACCCTAGGGACCCGAGAACCAAAGAACCTTCTATCCTCCACTATCTCCCAAAGTCTGTCTAAGCTCAATTATGTTGTTTTAATGATATTTCATCTCATCCTCTGCTGCCTTCTTTTCCTTTTTCTTTTAATCTTTCCCAATATCAAGGGCTTTTCAAAGGAGTCTCATCTTCTTATCAAGTGGCTGAAACATCTAAAATTTAGCTTCAGTTTTTGTCCTTTCAATGAGTAGTCCAAATTACTTTTTTTTTTTTTTTTTTTTTTTGCTAAGGTAGTTGGGGTTAAGTGACTTGTCCAGGGTCACACAACTAGGAAGTGTTAAGTGCCTGAGGTCACATTTGAACTCAGGTCCTCCTGACTTCAGGGCTGATGCTCTAACCACTGAGCTACCTAGCTGCCCTCCAAATTACTGTCTTGAAGTATTGATTGCTTTGATCTCTTTACTGTCCAAAAGACTCTAAAAAGTCTTTTTCAGAACCACAATTCAAAAGCATTGATTCCATGACACTTACCTTTACTTATAGTCTAACTATCACAGTTATGCATTATTACTAGAAAAGCTGCAACTCAATACAAAGGAAATATCTGTTGATTGATATCCAGTGTTGCCACAGACTGCTAAAATAATGGATTTGAAAAATATAGTCCAGGGGCAGCCTAGATGGCACAATGGATGCTGAAAAAAAATGCTGAAAGGCAGAGAGAAGGAATATTTGAAGAGGGAGAGATCGTTTTTGTCTGGAGAAAAGAGCTGGAAAAAGAAAGATTTCTTGTAGGTTGCACATGACTGGGCCTTTAGGAGGATAAAAATACTGAAAGGCAGAGATAAGGAAGCAATTCAAATATAGGGGACAATCTTTAGGATACCTAGTTACTAGCCTAGTTACCAGTCTGGAATATAAAGTTCAGGAAAGAGAGTAATAAAATAAGTCTGGAAAAATAGTTTGAAGCCAAATTGCTAAAGAGCTTAAATTCCAGAGTCATGAGTCTATATTTTATCCTAAAGGCAATAGAGAATGAAGATTTTAGGGAGCATCCAAAAAGTGTGGTGGATAGAGTATTGGGTTTGGAATCAGGAACACTCATCTACCAACCTCAAACACCAAATACTTATATAACTCCGGGGCAAGTAACTTAACCTTGTTCATCTCAGTTTCCTTATCTGTGAAACAAACTGGAGAAGGATCATGAAATGAGTTAACAACAACAATGAAGATTTTTAGACCTGTTTATAGGGAAGATTATTTTGGCCCAAATGAAAGATGAATTAGAGAAGGGAGAAACTGGGGGTAGAAAAACGAATTAGAAGACTATGTCTGTATTCCTAGGTGATAGGTGAGTGGCAAACATTTGAATGGAAAGAAGGGTTTGAATACAAAAGATGCTGAAGTTGTAGAATCAGTAAATTTATTAAAACTGAGTGGTTGGGGAGGGGGTCAAGTGAGGGAGAGAGAAGGATTAAGGATTATTGCAATTTCAAATCTTAAGAACTGAAAGTTTGGTAAAAATGACAATAGAAAAAGTTGGAGGAGGATAGTGTTTAAGGGAGAGAAATATTTTTTTAATGTTTAATTTGAGGTGTTGGTGGAAAATCCAACTAGAGAGTATCAGAAGACAGAGGAAAACAAGGAATTGAATTTAGAGAAACTACAAAGGTTGAATATCTATGCTTGGGAGTTATAATGTAGAAGTGCTAAATATATAGGAGGAAATAAGATTAGTGAGATAGAGTGTGTAGAGAAGAAAGAAAATGTACAGAATTGAACCTTGGGGAAATCCATGTTTAGAAGATGAGACATGGATGATGAACCAAGAAAGGATATTGAGGAGCAATCAGAAACTAGGAGACACCAATGTGATAGAATATAAAGAAGAAGAAAGTATCAAAAAACAATGCTAAAAGATACAGAAAAGTCAAGGGGAACAAAGCATGAGAAGATGACTTCAGATATGTCTAAGAATAGATCATTGAGAACTTTTAGAAAAGTTTCAATATGGTAGTAGGGTTAGAAGCCAGATTGAAAGTAACTAAAGAATGAGTGAATACTAAAAATGTTTTGGCAGATAGTGTGCTTTTTCTAAGAGATTAATAATTCAAGGGAAGAAAAATATATTGACAGGGCCAAGTGTTTTTGGTTTTGAATATTGGATACCTAGATTTGATTGTAAACAAGAAATTAATAAATAGGGAGGCACTGAAAACAAAAACAGGGAATGATCAAAAGAGAAAATTCAATTCAGAAATATTTCCTGGTGTGAATTAGGTAGAATGAGGAAATTCAGGGGAAGAGCCTCAAATTTTTAAGTAAAGTAGAAAGTAAGGTCATTTTCTGGGAGAGTGAGGTCCTGGGAAGTAGAAGAGAGAAAGTAAGATCTAGACCTGTCAGAGCATGTCCTCTACTGTGGTAACCTTCAAGATCTCCATATCCCTCCCCTATAATGAGATATCAGAAGAGCACTTTAGGTCAATCAATATATCAATATCAATGTCAATATATCTACAAAAGTAAAATTGAATTCATTTAATTGTTCTTTGCTTGGTTCCTTCTCCATGCTTCTTAACTTTAACAAAAATTAAATTTGGCAAAATACTATCACTCTTTCAGCCATTCAGACTTGTAACTTTCAAGTCATCTTTTCCTTCTTTTCTCTTGTATCCTCTAGCAAATCAGTAACTGAGGACTTTTGATTTTTTCCTTCATGATTTTTCTATTTCTCCTTTTATTTTCAATTCCATTGCCATCTCACTAGTTCAGGCCCTTACTTTCTCACACATGGATTGTTGCAATAGTCTCCTAATTGATATCCATGACTCCAGGCTCTTCTCATTTCATTCCATCCTACACATCAACAGATTAATCTTATTATGACACTAGTTCCATCCTGCTTTTCCTTTGCTCAAAGACTTTCAAACACTTTTTTCATTACTTACAGGTTAAATTTTAGGTTCCTGACTTTAAGGTCATTAAGTCCAACCTCTTCATTTCACAGATGAGGAAATCAACACTCAGAGAAGTTAAATTATTTTTTCAAGTCCCCACATGTACCAAGCAGCAGTACTAGGACTGGAATTTATTAAAAAGATGACTTTTATAAAGTATTCTGTGAGTCTACATTTAAAACTATAGTTCACAATCTCATGTTCATATTGCAAAAAATGTGTATCCTGCCAGAGGAATCAAATTATATGAAAATCATTTGAAGGAGATGAGAATCATTGGCAAGATATGGTAGATACTATGATTTCATTTATAGGGTTGTTCCATGGAAGGAAGAATTAGATTTACTTTCCTGGAGAACTGAAATAGGAATCAGAAGTACAAATTGAAAAGAACAAATGAGATTTGAGGTAAGGAAAAACTTAATAATTAGAGTTATCTATGAATTGGCTTCTTCCGGAAGTAGCTGGTTCCATATCATAAGTGATCTTTAAACAAAGTCTAGATGGTCATTTATTGTGTATTGTGAAGAGGATTTCTGATTCAGATACATATTGAACTACATGCATATATGGCAACCAGATGGTTCAGTGGAGTTCAAATCTGGTCTCACACTAAATAGATGTGTGTCCCTGGATAATTTAACTTCTGTTTGTCTTAATTCACTGGAGAAGGCAATGACAGATCACTGCAATATCTTTGCCAAGAAAACCCCATATGGAGTCAGGAAGAGTAGGACACAACTGAATGATTGTACAACAACACGTGGCTCAGAGATCCCTACTAATTCTGAGATACTTTGGTTTGTGATTTTATGATATTGGGAACGTTACATAATCTCCTCATTTATACCTTATATGTAAAGTGATTTGGTTGTACTAGAAGACCTTTAAAAACTCATGTAACTACTTACTATCAACCCAGGCACTTCAGAGAACTTACATTCTAATGACAGAGTCAATGTGTACCTAAATAGGTATATAATAGATATTTACAGAGTAGATACAAGATAACTTTAGAGGAAAAAGGACTAGTAGCTGGGAGGGTTGGGAGAACAAGGAAATGCTTCCTGCAGAAAGTAGCATTTGAACTGAGTCTTAAAGGAAGCTAGGGATGTTAGGAAGAATTTTCCAGACATGTGGGACAGTGAGTGAAAAGACATAAAGGTGGGAGATGTAATTTTGTGCATACAATATAAAATGGACCAGTATAACGGAATCATAGAGTTATAACATTTCTCTCTCTACAGCATTAGCTAGCTTTTCATATGTACATATCATTTTCCTAGCCTCTTATCAGACTGAACAATCCTTGAAGGCAATGACCATATTATGTTTATTTTTCCCATAGTCAATTAGAATACGTAATAGTAACTCAACAATCTTTTTGGTGAATTTCCTTATTAAAATATATGAATTTTGAGGAAATGGCATAGAATTGAAGTAGTCCAGCTTCTTCAGATCAGGATAATCTCATGAGTTCATGGACAAGATTCATTCAAGTCATCACCAGTCTAACAGATTACCTAGGGGCATGGTTAATTTAGGTTCTTCTTAGAGAATTGAATTATTTTAGTTTTGATTTCAACAAAAATGATTATGGCTTATTGAGTTAATCTTGGGAAAGATGAAAAGTTTAAATAAGATAAAGTATATATTCTGGTGGGGGTTTACACTCTATTAGGGAGATAAGATGAGCATCATTAATCATAGCTGCCATTCAACTACTATTTATTAAGCAACTGCTGTATGCTTACTCACTGTTGTAAGCACCAAGGGTAGACAGGTAAAAAGAAAGCAGTCCCTGCCCTTAAGGAGCTTACATTCTATCAGCTGTAGTGACTTGTACACATATAACTTTAAAAAAAATAAAAGGATGATAAGTAAGGGGGAAGAAATCAACTCATTGCGTTGAAGGAAGATAGAGATTTTAAAAGGCAGTTAGGAGGAAGAAATGCATCCCACTTGTGGAGTACTGTCTGTTCAAAGGCATAAGGAATAGAAAATAGCATGCTATATGTGAGCAGCAGCAAGAAGTCCAGTCTGATCATATTGAATGAATAAATGAATGAATGAAAAAAGCTCTTATTGAGGATACAAAATACAAAAAAATAATCTTTGCCTTCCAGTTGGTTATATTTTAACAGGAGAAAAAAATATAGACAGGGAAGAGTATTTTGGTTTGAGTAGTCACAGAATAGTTGATTAACATAATTTTTTCAAAAGTAACAGTAGAATTGATTGAATTCCAAAAAAGTTTTTAAAGAGCAATATATAAGAATCTTGAACTGGTAAACAGGAGCCAAGTTGTAAAGAATTTAAATGCCAGGGGAGTTTGTTTTTGATCCTGGAAGTAACTGGTGAAGATTTTAAAAGTTTTTGAGTAGGATATTAGCATAGTGATTCCTATTCTTTGGGAAAATCATATTTGCTGAGTGGAGAATGGATTAGAGTAAGAAGAGACTTTCAGGAAGGGACATGAGTTAGGATCATCAGGAAAAAGGTGATGAGATAATGAGAATCCAACAGAGAAGGTTGTCACCAATGGAAGAGACCAAGGAAGGCTTTTTGGAGGAGCTGATGTTGGAAAAGGAAGGACATTCCAAGTAGTGTAATCAGTGAGCACAGGTATATGGGCAGGAAAGTATGGAGTATATCCAGCAAAGAGAAGAAAATTAGGAAATGACAGAGGAATGATGTGACCAGATATAGTTATAAGAAATAGTATACTGACAGTGGCACAAATAATGAATTAAAGAGAGACAGAGTAGATATAGGAAGACATTAAAAGGCTATTTTTGTAACAGGGTTGAGAAGAAGTTGGTTGTTGAGAAAATAGAGGCATCAAGCATAAATAACTTTTACAAGAGGGGGAAGAAGGGAAGGAGAGAGGATAGTAGCTAGAAGGAATAAAAAGATCAAGAGGAAGGCATTTTTTTTTTTTTGGAGTATCTTGGAGATGTTAGTTGGCACAGTGAACAGAATGTGGAATTTGGAGTAGGAAAATCTGACTTCAAATCTTGCCTCAGATTTGATTTAACAATGTGAACCTGGGCAAGTCACTTAAGTCTCTCCACTGCATTTTCCTTAACTCTAAAATGGAGATGATAATAGCACCTACTTCACAGAGTTGTTTGCCTTAGGGACCAAACTGGCACAAGGTATGAAGCACTGGGCTTAGAATCAGGAAGATTCATTGTTAGGAGTTCAAATTCAGCCTCAGATACTTATTAGTGTGACTCTAGCAAGTCACTTAACCCCGTATGCCTTAGTTTTTCCTCTGTAAAATGATCTGGAGAAGGAAATGCAAACCACTCCAGTATCCTTCACAAGAAAACTCCAAATGAGGTCACACAGTTGGACACTACTGAAATGACTAAATAACAATAATTAAGATAAATTATGTAAATTACTTTTCAAATCTATTGTTGCTATAAATGATAGGTATGACAATCATTGATAATAGTTTGAAGGCGTCAATAGTGAAGATTCTCAGTCTGATCCAGTCCTAAAAATGCTGTAGAACCATCCTGAATTCTTAGAACTGTTTTTAAATTTGGATTTCTTAATCTGATATTCACAAACTTGTTTGATAAAATTTTTTGATAGCTATTTAAATATAATTGATGTCCCTTATAATTATATATATTTTATTTTATGCATCTAAAAACATTATTCCAAAAGGGATCTATATTTATTATCAGATTTCCAGAGAAGTCTATGACATAAAAAAGATTAAGAACCTTTTCTTTAAAACAACTTATTTTTTCCAGAACTAGGATTCTGTCCTAACTCAGATTATAGATGAAAAGTCTGGACATTATCCAAGAATGATAGTTCATACTCTCTTCCCAAAACTTGTTCCCAAGTATTTCAGATTCTGAATATTACAACTAAACTATATTAAAAGGTCTCTGAGAGTAAAGAAAGCACAGTACTATGAGTGTTCATGATTATCCTTCAAATTAATATTACAGAAAGTAACAATTTTATAGCTCTAAAAATTATGGAATATTATCTTATATTATGACATGGGATTTACTTAGGTTAGTAGCTTTTGGAGGTTTTTATTGTATCTACTGGAGCCATTTAATTTATTTTTTCTGAGATGGACAAGCCATTTATTAGGAAGACCATGATAAATTCTACATGATTGCTGACGGGGGAAATACAAATTAGCAGTATTTTTCATTTTAATTCATCATTCCAAAGCAGTATTCTATTTTAAAAACTTACCCAAAAATATATCAGCAAACCTATATTTAATATGACATGCTATATAACAACGAAAGCTAAAACCCCTGGTTAATTTTGCCTGATTTAAATATAATCCAAGACTCCAACTGAATCACACATAAATTGATGACCCTCACCTTTCTAAATCTTTTGTTTGTTTTGTTTAATCAGCACCTACCAAGTTCAACATAAATATACAGAGAATTTATCTCACTGAGCTTTTTAATAACATGTTAGGAGTACTCTTGATAGAATGGCTTAATTTGTCAGTTGCACTGAATAGTTAACCTTTGAAGCCAAAATGAGCACCTGCAGTAAGCAATGGAATATTTCTCAATTTTCCAGGAAGGTTTAGAGTCTGAAACTCTTTATGTAATATTGGGATAATTCCTTTATATATATATTCTAACTCCTTTCTTGCCAATTCAGCACAAAGTGCCTTCTGATGTGAGGACAAATCACATTTCACGGACCCCTGAATATAATTCCAATAAGGATCTTTTCTATTTACTATGATCCCAAATCTATCAAAGAAGCTTCTGTTTTGCAATAGAATCAAAGCAATCCACTATTACTATATTTAATTAAACCCCGGTTGCTCTCTCTGAAACCTTTATTTTTTTTTCCTCCTTAAATTAAACTCCCCATGCAATGTAAGTGACCAAAACAAATAATCTATGACCTACAAACAAGACACTCACATTCCCTGAAGAATTACTTTCTTTTTTCCTCTAGGTTATACATCTTTGAACCTCTCTTTTCTATAACGACCTTCTGGTGCTCATTAGCATGCTGATTACCATTAACACAGCTATAATGCAGCAATTTTCTTGGTGTATGTCGGGGAGAAATGCTCATCTGAATGCAGTCGAGGGACAAAATTAACTGCATAAATCTACAGCACAAACTGGATCTTGTCCAACTTTGCACGAGTCATCCCTCCTCTGCTAGTGAGGTGTGACATCATCATCTCGATTCCCACTGATGGCTTAATAAGTATCTCAGGGTTTCATGCTATTTAATTCCTTGTCATCTCTATATTTTATATTTCGGCTTAATTTCTAGAACGTCTGACCACCTTATTACCATGTCTCATAATATATATTTATTTTTTATATTTTATCTGGGTACCCTAATGACTGTGGTTTAAGATTTATGTCTACTTTTCTTTTTACATCTTTCTTTTTTCCACATTTACATCTTTTAAAAAAAATATATTGGCCAATAGAGTAGGACTTTTTATAACACAGACACATTTACTGAGCTAAGAACTAGGCTGAGATATGGGAGCCAAGTTTATGTCAGTATTTTAAGAGACTGTAATAAATATTGCTATTCTGGATGGCAGAATTTTATGAATATTCATGAAAGGAAGTGAAGTTTAGTGCATAGAAAGGAGGTGTGAGACTGCCAATGCTGTAAGATTTCCTATGATTCTTTGACTTCTCTGGCCCCTGAAGTATGGAGGATTACTAAATTCTTAGGAAGTCCTCAAGCTATTGAAAACACTCAAGTGATTTAGTGAAAATCTGTATTTAGAATCTTTTTAGGATTGGTGTGTTTAGGATTATAAGCAAGGTACAAACTGAGTGTAAAAGTATGAAAGATTTCCTTTTCTTTCCATTCTTGAAGTTAAATTCTTGAATGACCCAAACCAGGAGTTTGGCTTAACTAGAAATTTCATTACCAAATCCTAGTTAAAATAATAATTGTGAATATTGCTACTATTTCAGTATTATAATAACAATTGCCACTACAAGCAGATATTTTTACAGCATTTTCAGTTGGTAAAGTGCTTATTATAAAGCTTTGGTCATTTGAGGATTGCAGCAACACAGGGAGGTTAGATATAAACCTGGGGAGCTTAGATATAAAGAAATAAGGGAGGATGGCACATATTGAGTATCATTTTGGAAGTCAGAAAAAGCTTTCATTAGAAACTAGCTATGTGAGGGCGAGCAATTCATTTAACTTTTTAAGTTCAGTTTCCTAATCTGATATGCTTCCCTTTCTTACCCATTAAATTATCTTTCTTTTCTTAAATTGAAACTTAAAAATCAAGATCTTAATGAAGTCATTCATGATTTCCCCAAAGGCTAATGTCTTCCCTCCTACAATACCTTGTATTTATTTTTAAGATATTTATATTTATGCTATATACATGTATATATATATATATGTATACCTGTGAGCATATATATACATATGTATATAAAAGCAAATACATATGTATATGAATTTATATACATATTGTGTATATATACATATTGTGTATTATATGCATAATCCAATCACATGAATATGTGGGCTATGTACAAATACATATGTTACATGTACACATTTTGTAACTATGTATAATATTTAATAGGTGTGTAAGTATATAAGTAATATTACTTACTTCTCCCATTCGAGTTTAAACTCTTTGAGAATAGGGGTTGTTTCTTGTATCCCTAGAACCCCGGCAGACAAAAATTGTTGTTTATTAGTTTGATTCAATAATGCTTAAAATGCTTTCTTCACTGGATGGTGGTTAGGATAAAATAATATATATCTACAAAGCATTATATAACTATTTTTATAATTATCAGCATATGATTATATAACTTGCAGCACACACAAATACATGAAACTATCACAAACAGTCACTTGAAATTGTTTTGTAATTACAGACCAAAAATCTTTGGAATAGCTAGTGTTCTTTTAAAGTGTCCATAAGTGAACCATAATTGGCCATTTAATATGCCATTAAGACATTTAATTCTTTTAGTCTTTTTAAAATATAATTGAACTATTGTTCTGTAAGAAATGACCAGCAGGATGATTTCAGAGAGCCTTGGAGAGATTATATGAACTGATGTTGAGTGAAATGAGCAGAAGCAGGAGATCATTATACACAGCAACAAGACTATACGACGATCAATTCTGATGGACGTGGCTCTCTTCAACGAGATGATTCAAACCAATTCCACTTGTTCAGTGATGAAGAAAGCCATCTACACCCAAAGAGAGAACCATGGGAACAGAGTGTAGAACACATCATAGCATTCTCACTCTTTCTGTTATTTGCTTGCATTTTGTTTTCTTTCTTAGTTTTCCTTTTTCTTCCTTCTTGATTTGATTTTTCTTGTGCAGCAAGATAACTGTATAAATATGTATACATATATTGAATTTAACATGTATTTCAACATATTTAACATGTATTAGACTACTTGCCAGCTAGGGGAGGGGATGGGGAGAAGGAGCGGAAAATTTGTAACAAAAGGTTTTGCAAGGGTCAATGGGGAAAAATTACCTATGCATATGCTTTGTAAAGGAAAAGCTTTAATAACATTTTTAAAATAAAAAAATAAAAATAATTTTTTAATTTTTAAAAGAAAAAAATAAAAATAATTTTTAATTTTTAAAAATAAAAAAATAAAAATAATTGAGTAGTTAAAATATAGAGAAGTGACTATCTCAAACAGAGCAAATTAATAAGAGGGTGAGTTGTCTCTATAAATGTTTTTTTCTTGTAACTTAAAAAATGTATCCTGTTACACAAATCATAAATTCTAGAGTAAACTTAGGAGGGATTTCAAAAGTCCAGTTCTGGGATTATCTACTGAATATAATTAATCAATGCTCCCAAATATATTTGTGGAAGTATGATTGCATAGACGCAGTCAGCATCTGGAGAAGATGAAGATTTGCTTGAAAAGATTTCTGATCAAAAATATTTACAGTGGAAACAATGTTGATTCTTGAATTAGAGAATCTAGCTGCAAATATTACTGTGGGTGCTTACTATCAATATGATCTTGGACAAATCACTTAATTTGCTTGGGCATCAGCTTCTTCAAATAAAAGAATAAAAGGTCTGGATTAGATGATTTTTGGAGTTTCTTTCTGATGGAGATATATGATTATATGGTGATGAGAGGAAGAAAGAGAAAATAACCTCAACTATTGATTCCCATTTCCTTTTGCTTTAAATTTATCTATTTATCATAAAGGACCTTAATAAATTCATTCCATGGTTAGACTTTAAATGCCAGTCTACCTAAAAGAGATAAAATGCCAACTTAAATTCATACAATAACAATGATTTTTGCGCATTTATAGATCTTAACAATGAAGTATTTTACATTCAATATATCATTTTATCCTCAATAACAAACTGCAAGATAAAAGTAAAATCTCCATTTTACAGATGAAGAAACTGATTTTCAGAAGTGTTAAATGATTGAAGTTAAAAGGTAGGTGTATGAGCTAGAACCCAAACTTTTGAAATTCTAGTCCAGTGATCTTTATAGCATTTCTATATAATTGTTAATAAATTAATTAATTTATCAATTTGATTAAATTGATAGGTCTCATTTTCCTTACAATGTTTTAATAGGAGTCAAAAACATAAAAGAGAACTAGGAAGAAGGGAAAAGGGAGACATTATTTAACTGGAATCTTTGAAATTGGATTTTGTTCTACAAGTCAAATGGTATTTTAAAAAATTAATTAACTGTGAATACAGTGGAATTCTTAGGACTATATTTCTTAGTCAGTGAATTGTGTAATTATAAAGATGTGCTTGGGGCATCTATGTGGCACAGTGAAAATAAAGGGCTTGGCCTGAAGTGAGGAAGACCCATCTTCCTGACTTCAAATCCAGCCTCAGATATTCACTAGCTGAGTGACCCTGGACAAGTCACTTAATCCTCTTTGCCTCAGTTTCCTCATTTGTAAAATAAGAAGAAAAGGAAATAGCAAATCACTCCAGTGTCTTTGCCAAGAAAATTCCCAATGAGGTCACAGGCATCAGAAATGACTGAAAAATTACTAAACAACTACCACTAATTGACTAAATAAAATCTTCTTGCCTCCTTTTATCAGAAATCTTTAATGAATACTTAGCCTATTTGATGTTACAGATATGAAAATGGAAGTATAAAGTCAGTAATTGTTAATGTGTTTTTGATCCACTTTTTTGTTTTGAAAATCATTTGTTAATTTTTAAAGCATTAAGTAATTTTAAAAATTATCTGTCCTTCCCATACACTGATAAAAAAGAGACCCCAAAATAAATCCTTCAATACATAACTTCATAGTCCAGTACAACAAATTCCCACAATAGCCATGTCTGAAAATATATATTTTTCTTCCTACATTTTAAGTTCATTTCTTCTCTTTCTGCATATTTCAGCTTTATCTTTTGAACTTGTATTAATGAGATTTATAAAATCTTTCCAAGTTGATTTTCTCTATAATATTTTAATTTTATGAATTGTTCTTATTTTGCTTATTGTCAATCTGCACAGTTCATACAAGTGTTTCCATGTTTCTCTGAAAGTCTTCCTTTCACCATTTTTTTAAAGAATGGAAATATTCTTTTACATTTGTTTGTGATCATTTGTCCAGCCATTCTCCAATTAATAACCAACACATTTGTTTAAAATTCTTTGCTATCACAAAAAAGAACTGTTATCCAATTTTTTAGATGGATCATTTTACTCTTGTTTGATCTCTTTAGTGAAGAAACCTATAATATTTCTTTTGGGATAACAGATATGAATCTTTTAGTAACTTTGGGGCTCCAAATACTTTCCAGAAAAATGGACATATTCACAGACCTATCAACAATACATAGATGTTTGGTCCATTTTTTTTGATGTATACAAATATTACCTTACAATCTTTGAAAACTGTATTGTGGTTGCAAAATTTATGGCATTTCTAGCATAAAATAATTTTTATTTTGTTACCAATAGGAAAAAATATCAAATCTTTTCCATTTCATATTTGTTTCTTATCTTCCTTCAAGTTTCACATGTAGGTGTTATGCAGTTGACCAAACTTAATTCTGTTAACTGCTGTTTTTCACATTTTTGAGGTGAGCAATCTGTAAGACTTTAGTCTCTTTTACTTCTTGACACTGAACCATGTGTTTTTTTTTTTTTTTAACAGTTTTTACTGTTCACTTCATACCTAACTTCACAAATTCCATAAACATTCAATAATGTTGTAGAAGTTGTAACTACTTTCAAGATGAATCCTAAAAGGAAAAATGAGAGAATATCTCATGAAGTAATGTTTACTTGTTGCCTTTGAACATATGAAACCAACTCTAACAATTCCTTTAATTAACTCCAAGTAGAACCTGTAAGTGATTCTTCTCTTCAGGTAAACTTTCTTTGAATCTTTTGGTTTCATTAATAGTGAGAATGTCAGTATGGATGTGATTAATTCCTTCAGTTATTGCTCCTAATGGGCATATGGATCCACCTTAGACATCTTAAACTCTACATGTCCTGTACAAATCTAATAAGCCCTTCCTGCCAACCCTTATATCTTTCTAACTTCCCTTTTGCTGTTGAGGCTACCATGATCCTCCCAGTCACCCAGGCTCACAATCTTGTCATTTTCGACTTCTCACTCTCCCTCACCAATCATATCCAATCAGTTGATTCTACCTTGTGATAATTCTACCTAATTGTGATAATCTTTCAGATGATTTCTCCTGCCTCAAATCTTTTCCCATTACAATCCACTTTCCACTCAGTGGTCAGATTAATTTTGTTAAAGTATAAATCTGACCATGTCACTCTCTTATTCAGTCAACTCCAGAGATTCCTAATTATATTTGGGATTAAATATAAAATATTCTGTTTGGATTTTAAATCAATTTGTGACTTGTTCTCTTCCTACTTTTCCAGTTGATTTTATCTCCTTCCATGTTTTCTTTAATCTAGTGACACGGACTCCTTACAATATTATTCACACAAGACTCTTCATACAATATCTCTGGCATTTTTTCCGACTCTCTTCCATGTGTAGGATGTTCTTTACCCCAATTTTTACCTCCCAGCTTCCCCTTTTATGTCCTAGTTAAAATGTTACCTTTCTAGATCATTCTTTAAAGAGTCAGGAAGATCTGAGTGTGAATCCCAGACAAGTTACTTAATTGCTGCACAATCAGTGTTTGGGAGGCTCCAAAGAATTGTGTGGGAGAGGAGAGGCATTAGACTACAGAGCCAGTGTGGGAACCTCATTGTTATAAACCTATAAACCTCGACAGTATACCAGTGTCATGTCAGGAAACTGAATTGCTTTCATCTGAATTGTCTTAGGAAGATTCTGAAAAATCACATGACAAAATAAGATATTAGACATCAAAGTCCTTTCTTTAAACATAATGATGCACATTTTGGTCACAAACAAACAAAGGATAGAGAACAAAGAGATACAAAGGATAAAGAGACAAAAGATAGCAACCAACCAACCAACTTTAGTTCCCTCAGATATAAAATGGAGATAATAATAACACTTCCCTTTCAGGGTTGCTGTGAAGATAAAATGAAATAGTTTTTGTAAAGTGCTTGATAAACTTTAAATTATTATATAAGTACTGCTGATTTTCTTTTATTAAAGCTTTTTATTTTCAAAACATATGCATGGATAATTGTCAACATTCACTTTTTTTTTCTTGAGACAATTGGGGTTAAGCTACTTTCCCAGGGTCACCCAGCTAGATTTGAACTCAGATCCTCCTGACTTCAGGCTTGGTACTTTATCCACTGCACCACCTAGGTGCCCCTCAACATTCACTCTTGCAAAACCTTGTGTTTTAAATTTTTCCCTCTCTTCCCCCCACTACCTCTCCTAGATGGCAAGCAATTCAATATGTGTTAAATATGTGTAATCCCTCTATACATGTTTCCACAAATATGTTGCACAAGAAAAATCAAATCAAAAAGGAATAAAAAGTGAGAAGGAAAACAAATTGCAAGCAGAAACAACAAAAACAGTGAAAATACTATGTTATGAACCACGCTCAGTTCCCACAGTTTTCTCTCTGGGTGTAGATGGTTCACTTCATCACAAGACCATTAGAACTGGCCTGAATCATCTGTTTGTTGAAGAGAGCCATGTCCATTGATGATTATTTAAAAAAAATTATGAGGCAACTGGGGTTAAGTGACTTGCTCAGGATCGCACAGTAAAGTGTTAAGTATCTTAGAGAAGAGTTGAACTCAGTTCCTTCAGACTCCAGAACTACTGCTCTATCCACTGTGCCATTTAGCTGTTCCTGATTATTTTAATAGTAATACTATTAGTATTAATAATTCCTTCCCTTTAATATTAGTTTCAACTTAGCCTGTTTATTTTTTTGTTTTTATGTGTGTATCCCCCACACATACAGACTATGAGCTGGTTGAAGAAAGAGACTGTTTTTTGCCTTTCTGTATATTCCCAGCACTTAGCAGAGAGTCTGGTACATTGGCATATTGACTTGACTTAACTGATGTTTGTAGTGAATGTAAGAATTTTATGATTTCTACTATTTTTTTCTCTGACAAGTTCTTTTTATCTGGTTTTAGAGTTGATTTTGATAATTTTGTTTGCTTTATTCCTACTTAATCTAGAGAGACATGTGACCAAAGGATCATAGATCTAGGAATGGATTTTAGAGTCCATTTATTTTGACTACTTCACTGTGAGGAAATCAAGACCCAGGAAGTTTCAGTCATCTACCCAAGCTTGCACAGATAGTAAGTCCTTTGACTCCAAAATCAATGTTTTTTCTATCATATCCCACAATAGTCATATTATTTTTTATATATTATATTATAGTCATTATATAGACAAATATATACATAAATAATACATTGTACGTATCTATGTGTGTATAGGAAGACATATATACAAAAATGCTATATACATTTCATATATATAATTTTTTGTTATTGTATCATTTCACTTGTGTCCAACTCTTCATTGGCCTTTTCCTGACAAAGATACTGGACTGATTTGCCGTTTTATTCTCTAGCTCATTGTACAGAAGAGAAAACTGAGGTAAACAGGGTTGGATGACTTGCTCAGAGTCATACAATAAATAAGTGACTGACTGAGTCTGGATTTGAATTCAGGAAGAAGAGTCTTCTTCACTCCAAGCTCAGAACTCTGTACTCTATGGTGCCACTTAACTGCCCTATCATATAGATAATGGCTGTAGATAAATAATTATATAATAGTAAATAATCCATACTACAATTATAATAGAAACCATTGATATCACATTTTAAGGTTTGTGAAGTACTTTATATGCAGAATTTTATTTGATATTCACAATAGCTGCAATATTCATTTGACGCTTTCATTTAAATATGAAAATAAGGGAATAAGATAAAAATTTCATCTTAAAGAAGATGAAATTGAAACATAAAGAGGTTAAAAGTCTTGTTCAAAGTCACATAACTAGCAAGTGATAGACTCTAGATCTTTGGCCCAACTTATCCTTTTTTTTTCTCCATACCTCCTCTACCCTCCCTTCTGTCTTCTAACTAAAATCTAATGAATGATAATTCCCAAGGAAGAAGATGTATTTCAGGTGATAGGTTTTTGTTGATCTACATTCACTTAGAATAATGTAGGAAAAAGGCTTGTTATCCCAAGTGGACTATTGTTTTCATAAAAAATAGCAGTAATTCAAAACTACTACTTTATAGTAGCCGACTTGAAAACATATTGCCATAAGATCCCTCTAAAGATGACATTTCTAAGAACTGAAGAAATCTAATTCTATTGACCTGAAGGGTCCACACATTATCAAAAGAACAAACTGTGGGCTTGTAGGAGATCATCAAATTCTAGACAAGATAAGAAAGATAAACTATATGGCACAACCTCTTAATTCATGCAACAAGATTATAGAATTTTGGCAGCAGGATGACTAGGGCAAAGGATTTGCTAGTTTGCGGCAGTATGACCTATCTGTGAGATCAAAGACAGAACTCTTTTTAGAGCCATTTTCTTCTCAGAATGCAGATAATTAATAGTTTAGTTACTCTACAAGGTCTCTTATAAAGAAACAACTCACATTTATAGTATTTGAAACCTTACATATTTCTTTCATCCCAACAATACTATGAAGTGGAAAATGGGAACCTTATCTTAATTTTTACCGATTAGGAATTTGAGTTGCAAAAACTTATCCAGGTCTCTCCTAAACCCTAAGCACTTTTTTTTGCATGACATCTTTCTTAACATTGAGTAAAATTAAGAATTAATTTAATAACTAAATACAAACATTAGATGAATGACAAAAAGAAAACCAGAGTATCCTACTGTATTTATGGGAGATGGATCAACTATTGCCCAGCAACATTCTTGCTGCTGGAAATCCATACAATTGACTAGATGAAAGAAAATGATATGAAAAGAAATTATGGAAGAAGAATTTGATTAGTAATTATATGATACAGTGGATAGAGAGTTGGATTTGGAATCAGATAAATTTGAATTCAAATATTACCTTATATACTTACTAGTTGTATGACCCTGGACAAATCAATTTTTGTCTGGCTTAGTTACCTCATCTATCAAATGGAGATGATAACTGTAGATACTTACAGGATTGTTGTTATCATTGACAAATGAGATAATAATTGTAAGTGCTTAGTATTGTGCCAATACAAAGTAAGCAATACATAAAAGCTGTTCTGTTTTTTTAAATTATTATTTGGTGGCCACTTGAAATCCAGACCTAGGTTTACAATTTAATGTCAGCAAGAATGGTATAATTTGAGTGGCTCTAATTAGTGAGAACATGTCTCCCTTATGTCTCACTCTTGCCTCTGAGGAGTAGAGTCATAAGCCTAAGCACACATTTACATCCTACTGTGACCATATGTAACTGAGGTTCAGAGAGGTCCATTGCCTTATTCAGTGTCACAGCTAGTTTGAAGCAGGAGTTACATCCCTAGATTCCTGATTCCAAATCTAGCATTCACTAAGCAAAATCATCTTTCTGTTGAGACCACACTTCTCATTCCTTCTCTTATTTCTGTTCCTTTTCCACAGCCCTTTGTCTAAACCATTGCCCTCCATTATTAAATGTATTTTACCCTCTTTATTCAAATTTCATATATCTTTTACGAACTATTTCATGAAGCCTTGTTGAGTTGAACTGGTAGAAAAATGCTCATTTAATTCAACTGAAGTCTTTCCTAATTAAATAAATGTACTTAGAACTAGTTAAATGGCTGGATTCAAAAAATTAATGAAAAAAATTAATGGCATGAACCATCTTGGAATGTTTCTAGTATTCTAGAGAATTGTGCTTGAACTTGTGCTAGTTAATATTTCACTAATGATTGAAATGTATGTATGATTAAATGTATATCTGACATGATATATCTATAAATGACAGAAACTAAGAAGGATCATACTGAAAGATGCTCAAGATGTCTAAAGCACTTAATAGTCTAGAATTTTGGAATGAATATGTAAATATGACATTTAGTAAGGATAAATGTAATTTCTTATATTTGGGAACAAAAGAGCAGCCTCATGAGAAATATAATAATAGCTAATTAAAATTTTTACAAAGAGCTTTATAGGTATTCATTTGATCCAGAAAACATCTGTAGGAGCTGGCATTGAATTATCTCCATTTTTCAGATGAGAAAGAAACTGAGATTGAGAAAAGGTAAGTCAATCAGTCAGTAAATATTTATTAAATACTTATTATATGCTAGGCATATAATGGACTTGTCCAGTGTCACATAGCTAGAAAATTATCTGGGGCAAGATTTGAATTCATATTTCCTTTCCCCTGAATTTTAAAACATTTTATTTAAAGTTTTGAGTTCTAAATTATATCCCTCTTTCCTTTCCTCTTCTTCCTTTTCCTTGAGAGAATAAGTAATCAGATATAGGTTGTACATGTACAATTATGTAAAACATTTTCAGATTAGTCATTTTGTAGAAGAAGACTGGAAGAAAATAAAAACAATCAAAAATCAAAAATAGCATTCTTTAGTTCCTATTCAATTAATAGCAGTTCTTTCTTTGGAGACATTATTAGTTTTAGGGGGTTTAGGAGCCCATTGTATTGCTGACAATAGCTAAATAATTCACAGTTCTTCATTTAACAGTATTGCTGTTTCTGTATACGACATTCTCCTGATTCTGTTCATTTTACTTTTGCTTATCTAAGTCTTTCCAAGCATTTCTAAAATCACTTGCTTGTTACTTCTAATAACACAATAATATTCCATTACATCATTTATGTATATGGCTTGTTTAGCCATTCTTGAATTGATGGACATCCTTTGATTTACAATTCTTAGCCACCACAAAAAGAGTTGATATAAACATTTTTGTTAAAATATGTCCTTTCCCCTTTTGGGGGAGTATCTTTAGGATATAAACCTAGTAGATATTGCTGGGATCAAAGGATATGCACAATTTTATAGCCCTTTGGACATAGTTACAAATAGCTCTCCAGAATGATTAGATCAGTTTACAACTCTATCAACATTGCATTAATGTCCCAGTTTTCCCTCCTCTCCTCCAACATCCAACATTTTATTTTGTTATATTAATCACTCTGCTAGGTAGTAATTTGCCCAGGGTCACACTGTCTGAGATCAGATTTGAACTCAGTCTTTCTGACCTCAGACCGGTATTCTATTTACCATGCTACCTAGTTTCCCTTAAATATCAATATATAGGTACATATATATCCTAAGAACAAACTATATAAACATTTAAGTTTATATAACTGTTTCTGAAATTTTAGTTTACTTTTAAGCACCAAGAACTTTTAAAAGCTTAAATTTGAGCTAAGATTTTGGGATACCTTGTGTATGTAAAAGATTGTTTATACAAAATTAAAAAAAACAAATAAAGAAACAGTTTATATAACCTTTAATAGTTTGCTATATAGAATTGAATCCAAATATTTTTATTTTGAACAGTTTCTTTAGTTTATGCTGACTAGTTAACTAGGTGGTGTAGTTGATAGGCTACTGGGCCTTGCATTAGGATGCTCAGGGTTTAAATCCAGTCTTAAACATTCATGAGCTGTGTTATCTTGGGCTAGAATATAGAGAAAAAAAGATCAAAACTAAGTCACATAAACTTTTCAAGCATTGTCTTTGACTCCCTCCCTCTCCATAAACCACCCTTCTCCCTTTTGATATACTTATGTACTATAGAGGTTCTTTTTACCTTTCAGATAAGTTTATAGCATACACATCTTTTTCTAGATTTTCTTCTTTCTGCTTTCTTAATGTCTTCAGATGGTACTTGTATTGGCTTTACAACCTGAAAAGATACAGTCTTAATTTGAGAAACATAACCAGAATAATTTTAAAGAATTCTGAAAACCCCAGAGCACTTTTTATCATTACTGTGGCTGACATATTCTTCAAAGAAAAACTAAGTTGATTTTTTCAAAGGATCTATGATCCCCTTCCCTAAACATGCTTTGAACCTTTTTTTGATAGGATAAGCAGTTTTTTCAACAATAACAAAAATGTTGACAGAACTTGAAAATCAACTTGTGCTTTGGGTCATAAAGCACATTTAGAATCTAAAACATGCAGCCTAGAGCCATTTAGTGTCTTTTCTATTGTATAAATTTTGTTATATTTTGTACTGGGAGTGGGGTCAATATGGTCACAGATCGAAGACTGGGCACTTTTGCAGCAATGAAATCAATGCTGTTCTGCATTTCCTTTATTGATAGGATCCAAAAGACCACACTTAAGGGCCCTGTCTGTGCTTCTATTTGGACATTGTTCCCCAAAGTGAGTGTTAACTATTTGAGAGCTGATAGCCAGAGTAATTAATTTATCCTTTCTTTCACATAGCAAAGGAAGATCTATACTTGATGAAATAACTCACCAGAAGATTATAGGATCATAGGATTAAAAATAAAAAGAAGTTTAGAAATCATCTAATCTAACCACCCCCTTTTAACAATAGGAAACTGGTGATCTGAGAAATGAAAGGATTCTCTGAGGTCACAAGGGAGTAAACAAGAATTTGGTTTTCAACTCTAGTCCTATAATTCCATCTTCCAAAGTCATGTTTTCTCATGGAAACTTTGCAGAAATTCCCCAAGTATGGGATCTGCTTCTTTTTACAAAACATGAAACTATTCTTGATTTTCTTCTAAAATTTATTATTATTACTAGTGTCTGAAACGGGTAGGAAGTCAGACTGGAGCTTAATTTGTCTTCAGGAGGTTCTGACACTGTTCCACAGTTTTTCAAGGATAGATGTCATCGTGAAAAATTTCATCCTCCAACTTTTCAAGGAGAATTAAAAATTATGGAGAAACTATTCTACTTCACAATCTTAGAGAACTTACATCTGGATATGACCTTAAAGATAGATTTTGCACAAGAGAAAATTAAAAGCTGTTATAAGTGAAGTCACCTGTCTAAAAATCAAATCAGAAGAAAACTAGGTCCACTATTTCAGGTTTCTTTTATTTCCTACTGAAATTACCTCCATGTGACTCCACTCCTTCTTTCTTCCAGTCTCTAAAATCATGTATTATTGAGGTTGCTATTGAATACTGAAATACTGCAAATATTTGGTTTGAAAGAACCAAACTGGTTATTTCTAGAAATAGTCACATGAGGAAAACTGTCTTGCAAATGAGAAAACTTGCACACACAAAAGTTCAAGGGATTTGATGAGAGGGAATTTGGTGACAGAGACATTTAGTGAATCTCATCATTTATCAGTGTTTAGTCCCTGGGGCTATGATTAACAAATGCCAAGTAGGAAAAATTGTTGGTACGAAATGTTCTTGTGATCTTATGTGATTTTTTTTTGTATCTGCTAATTTGATAAGATAATTAAAAAAAAAAAAAAACAACCTGAAAGGACAGGAGGACAAGATTTCCATTGAAAAAGGAAATTTCAAAGGTTATGAAGTAGCATAAATCAATGGAAAGAATATGTGACTAGGAATCCAGACTGAGTTCTAGATTTCAGGTTCCTTCTTAGTTAAATGAAGGTGACTTTTCTTATCTTCAAAAGTTTGGAGGACAAACCAAAATGACATCAATAAGAAATAGTGAAAAAGAAAATGGAGGATGTCAGAAGAATTAGGCTCAAATCCCAGTTGGACTACTTGACAGTTATGTGAACTAGATCCTTAACATTCTCTTTGATTCCAAGTGCTTTGATAAAAGTCAGAAGTGATAACAGAAAGAACACTGACTATGGTCAAAGGTCATATGTTAAAGTCCTGTCTCTGAGAATTATTTATCCAAGGGACCTTCATCAAGTCAATTCAATCTCCTTAGACTTCCTTTTCCTCATTTGAAAAATGAGACTATTAGATTCAGTGAGGTTTCTTCCAGCATTAGGCCTGTGATTCTATGACCCATTTATTTCTCAATTTATTTTGTATCCTAGAGTAAGTTCTTCCAATACCTCTTTTCAGCTCTCCAGTACCTTTAAAAATGGGAATATCCATTCTCACTTGCTTCTTAGAAGGAATAACTGTTTGTAGATGATAAAGTTCCATGGTCATACATACTAAAAAGAAATAGGGAGATAATGAAAATCAGTGATGCTCTTTTTATTTAGTTAAGAAAATAAGTATCTAAAAGAGACAAGGAAAATTAAATAGTATCTATCTCTTCTTCTTCTTCCCAGCTCATTTCTATAAATAGTTCATGGTAATTTGTATTTGTTATTTAAGGTGAGATGGCCAAGTATGCTTGTGGCAGGCAAATCTTTCTCTCTTTACTATTATGAAACAGAAAACAGGAAGAGAGGACTAGGATATTAGTGATGGTGGGGAAAGATGATGTACCATTTTTCAATTTTCAGAGAAATTATAATCTATCAATATTCTTTTGAAACTATCTCCAAGTTGAAATTTGTGTATAAGTGCATTTGTTGCTCCTAGGAATGACATAGTCAAATAAATTCTAGTGGGTCATTTGGTCCTTCATTTTTGTGATGTTCTACAAAAAGGCAAAATAATGTATCTCTGGAATGTTGAGAGGAAAAGTGAAGCCAACCTGATTCCATGGACAAACTGACATGAAAGTGATGGATTGGATGTGACAAAGTACCCTAGTTATTTGCCTCTGTGATTCAGGGAAATTGCACCCAGAGAGTCACTTTGGAAATGAGTCAAATGAGCCTATGAGGGTAGAAACTGATTTAGTTCTCTAAATTTAGGTAGGAGACATAGAAACCTCCTGCACTCATCAAGGTTTATAGAAGGCCGTTATAATATTTCCACATTATTCCTCCCTTTATTAATTCATCCAAGCAGGCTATTTGCTTTTTGGCCTGATGCTGCACATTGAGCAGACATCTTAATTGAGCTGTTCATAATGACGCCTAGATATTTTTTCCTGAGAGGTGCCAGCTAATTCGGAGCCCATCAGACCCATTAGCGTGCATGAGAACTTTAAATGGTCTCTTTCAAAATGCATTACTTTTCAGTGAACTACTTTGGAGTTCATTGGTTAGGGCAATGCCCGATCAATAATTTTTTTAGTTCCTTCAGGATCACCACAGAATCCTACAGTGTTTCAAAGAGCCTTAAAAATAATTTTATGAGCTCATGGTTTAACCATTTGGCCAGTTTTCTGTTTCTCCTCTTTTTTGCATTTAATTTTGGGGAATTTATTGGGGGTAAGAAGAGGACCCTGAGGTTTTTATTCTACACCAGGTTTTCATTTGGTAACTTTTTCATCTTTGACCTCAAAACTGAGAAGTATCCTGACATAGTAGATAAAAGAGAGAAAGATCTGGGTTCAAGCTCTCTTCTTGATACATACTGGCTGTGTGATCCTGGATAACTCCCTAAGATTAGGTTGCAGAAAAGGTAAAGGCAAATTGGTTAAGAGAGTTTCTTCATCTGGGCATTCCCCTATTAACAATGAAATTAGAGATCCAATTCCTGTCTTCCTACTTCAAAAATGCTTGAGTACAAAACTCTATGTGTTACGGATCTCCCAGAGAAAAGAACAATACAGAAAATAACTCCTGCAGGAAGAAACCTCAGCATTTTGCTGGATGATAGGCCAGTAATGGAATCTGTATCCAGCTATTAAATCTACATGGAATACCTTCACCCTAAAAATCAGGCTCCTGGCCTCAACTTCTAGTGCTTTTGCAATGCTAAAGGCAGCAGAGGTTTGTGGGGGAAAGGGAAGGAAGACTCTTTCTGAAAAACTGGATATCTTTTCTCAAAACCTCCTCTTTTCAAGCAGCTTCTTCCCTTCTTTACTGGGGAGAGAGTCAGCAAGGCATTCCTAAATGCCAGTCTATCTCATATCCAAATGTATGTAGATGCAATTATGACTAGTAAAATACAAATGCTTCCTTTAAATTAGCACATCAAATGAATAATTAATAAAATTAATTGATTAATTCAAGTAAAATGTTTTTAAAGCAACCCCCAAACTCTGCAGTTATTTAAACATTGTATTGAGCAAAAATACTGATTTTATTTAACTATATTCTTGGACACAGAAATGAGCATAAAATCTTTTTCTTTTAGAATAATAGGAATATAAAATTGTGAGGCCTGATATAAGTCTAGGACTACAGGGGTCAATTGGTTCAATCTCCTTTCTCTAGATAGGATTAATCTTATCCTTTCTGAGGAATTTACAAACTGAGGTTTACAAACTGTTCTTAATTTATAAGGGTAGTGATTCTGTTCTGTGATAACTTAATTCCATAAGAGACACTTCGAATTTTCCTTATTAAAAGTAATAAAAAATACCCCAAAATCTCCATTAACCACAATGCTTAGGAAATGAGTTATTCTGAGTAATAGAAACTTCAGGTTAATTAGATGACTTCTAAGTACCCATCCAGCTCTGGCATTTTATGATTCTTTGATTCTAACTAAAGGCAAATTTAAACAATTAAGCCTTTTGTTTCAATCCATGTTATTGACTACATATTTTGCTAAAATAATTAGCATATTTTTATGCTTTAGTTATCTAGAGTTTATCTAGAGTTCTGGTTTGAAAAATAATTTATACCTAACAACTCTACCTAATAGGCAAAACAAGTACTTTTATCCCTATCTATCCCTATCCTTATTAAGTATCTATTAGGCTCTTATAATGTTGATGTTTGTGTTTAAAGTGTTTAACATTTGTGTTTAATGCTAAGGATACAAAGATAGGCAAAAACCAGTCCCTGGTTTTCAAGGAGCAATAGGAAAAGTAACATGCAAACAATTCAGTATAAACAAGATAAATTAGAGACGTTCTTAGAGGTAAGGTAAATGAATAAGGCTAATGAAGAGAGGATTAGAAGAGGCTTCTTATAGAAGGTGGGACATTTGCTGATTGAAACTAAAGAAGAAAGGAGGAGGAAGAATGGCATTCCAGACTAAGGGTTTAGCCATTAGAAATTTCTGGAGTTTGGAAATTCAGTGTCTGTTATAAAGAACAGTAAGGAAGCCAATATAAGTCATTGGGTCTCAAAGTAAATGGAAAGGAATAAGGTGTAAGAAGACTAGAAAAGTAAGAAGAAGCAATGTTATGAAGGGCTTTATTTTTATTTTATTTTCATACAGCTAAAAAGTATTAAGTGTTTGCTGCCAGATTTGAACTCAGGTATTCCTGACTTTAGGCATATATATTTATATCTACATATTTCTCTCCCCTAAATAAATAAATAAATAAATAAATTGATTAATTAAATGTGCTAAGAAGAAAAGGATTGTTTCTTATGTGGTTCCATTTAGTTTGTTTCTAATTAACAAGGATCTTTACTGCATTATTAGTATAACTAATAATAACAATTTTATCATCAACAACAATAATTTAACACATTTCGTGAAACATTTAATACAGGACCTACTATATGCTAGGCACTATGCCCAGAAATACTACTAATTTTAGGTTAGGTATCATTTCATTAAATTAGATGCTGTCAATGCGTTGCATTTGATTTTCAATCATTTCAACAATTTAGAGTAAAATTAATGACAAAAGGAGCAGCATTGCAATAGTAAGCCAGAACTGTTAACGGTATTTGATTATGTATATCTTGTCTTTCGTTAAGAAGTTATTAACTTGAACATTATGATAGGTAAGGTAATGAACTGTCTGGGTGGTTGATGTTTTTATTAAAAATAATATTCTCCTCTATGACAAAAAATTAAGAACAAACTTAATTTATACAAACTCATACTTTTCATTATATTCAGAACATTCATTCAAGTAATCAATAACTGATATTGCTATTGATTAGAAAAGGTCTGGCAAGTTGTAAAGAATTTTATTCTAAAATCATTTAATGACTGATAGCTGCAAAGCACCATGCACAATTAGGTGCTTAATGAGTGCTTTTGATGATAATAATATCTGTTGTACATAGTGAAGATGTCAATATCCTCAAAGAAAACTTCAGTGATTTGTCTACCTTAAGATTGAAACCCATGTTTTCCTGGTTTTATTGATTCATTCCAGATTCATGAATGTTGTCATGCTTTCAACAGGCTTAATGACACCAAATGACAGTTAATGTCAATGTAAAGAAGCTGCACCAGGAGAGTAAGTCAGAAAAGCCTCCCATTTCTCACTAAGATGCTCTAAATCTTTTATTAAAAAACATCATGTATTTACTAGTCATCAAAACATTGTTTAGTGACAACCCCCATTTGTATACAGCTTTAAAATTCCATAAGCACCTACTGTATAACAATACAATGAGAAAATTAGTGAAAGTATTGTTAAGAGAGATAGAAGATACTTCTAAGAGAAACAAAGTGGGAGGAATCTTCATATATTTCAGTAATTATCTCTTGACCTAACCTGTTGAGAATTGTGATTTTTCTACTTAGGAGAAGAGGCTACAAAATTACAGCAAATAAACTAGTTCTCTGATATGCAACTAAAAATATAAATATGTTCCTATTTTATAGCTTTTGCAGGTAAGGTCTTGTAGGGCAAGGAATTGCAGACTTTTACTTATTTTGTGTAGAATTTAGTATGCAGTGGATGTTTCCTGAAGCTAACAAAAACAATGAAAAGAAGGAAACAACAAACAGAAAGAAATTTAAGAATTGTCATAGTCTCTTGATGGAAAATGCTGACCATATCCAGATAAGGAACTATGGAGTCTGAATGCAGATCAAAGCATACTATTTTCACTTTTTTTGTTGTTGTTGTGATTTTTCCTTTTTGTTCCAAGTCTCCTTGCTTTCTTGGGGAGGTTAGAGGGAAGGAAAGGAGGAAGAAAAATTTGGAGATCAAAATCCTATAAAGATGAATTTTGAAAACTATCTTTACATGGAAGTAGAAAAAAAAAACAGAACACCATTAAGAAAAAAAAGAATTGTCATAGCAAATCAAACAGCTGGTACATATATGTAGCAGTTGTATAATCTCTTCATCCTGTTGGCCCAAGTGTTCCTATTATTACATTTATTGAGAGCTGAACAGTACTAAGAAGTTGTTCATTATAGAAGTAGGTCAACAAAAACTTCTAGTGAGTAGAGTTTTTTAAGTTAAAGGTGGAATGATATGGTAATCATATTTACAGACTAATAAAATAAAAATGGCATTGAATAATGATAAAGGAAAAATGAATTGGGCATTTCTGAAAGAAGCCTGTGGCACTAGTCAATGCAGGTATTCAAATAAGAGAATCACAATTAAGAGAATTTTTTTCTCTCAGAAAAAAAAGTAGGAAAAATTTTTTTTTGATGTCCAGAATTTTGAATTCAAGAGTATTAAGAAATCAAAATTGAAAGATAAATAGGATTTAAATAAACAGTGCAAAAGAAAGAAAGAAAAAAGAAAGAGAGATGGAAAAAAGAAAGAAAGCCCAACTATATTTTTTGCCAGAGGATCAGAAGGAGAAAAAGGAATAAGTAAAAATTATGGAGTGCAGTTAGTTGATGCCATAGTGTACACAATGCTGGGCCTGGAATCAGGAGGACTCATCTTAAATTCAAGTTTGGCCTTGAACACTTATTAGCTGTGTGATCTTGGGCAAGTCACTTAACCCCATTTGGCTCAGTAGCTCATCTCTAAAGTGAGCAGATAAGGAAAAGGCACTCTCCTATATTTTTGTCATGAAAACTGCAAATGGTGTAACAAAAAGTCAGATACATGAAAAAACAACAGAATAACAAAAATTACAGTCTTATAATTTGGGCTCCTTCCAATTTTCCACGTTGCCTCTATTTCATTAATACTGTCTGGAGAAGAGCGTAAGGTAGTTATGGTCTGCTCTTAGATTCTAAAACTTTTATAATAATAACAATAATAGCTAACATTTGTAAAATGCTTTGAGGTTTGAATGTCATTTAATTAATCCACATATACGTACTATACATATATACATATTTATATATAATTTCATTACATATATATTTATACATATATACATACTTGTATATAATCTCTAACTAAGCCTTCATCAAATTCTAATTTGGTCTCTGTTGATGGGGGAGAGATAGAAAAGGACTGTTGGGAAGAGAACTTGTATTGCCATTTTGAGAGGGAATAAGCAAAGGATCTACAGATAAGAACAAATATGTTGACTATTTTTGCAGATTAGAAGTTGAAATCACGACGGCCAGGAAAGGTTAGTTTACAGGAGTAAGTCACAAAGATCTTAGTAAATGCCCTATCATGCTACAAACAGTGACTTGGTTATTTCAAACACTTTAGAACAAAATTCCAGGACAAGAAAAAAAAGTACAAGACAATGTCATGCAATTATAATAGATCTGACCCATGGAAATACTCCCCCAGAAGAATGATGGCGAGAGCCATCTTCCAAAATCACAATAAAAAAGATTTACCGTTAAAACCAAAAACATGGTTTTTCAGTCTAAGTACAGACTATTCTTGTCTAACCAGAGATTTCCTTTCTTCTTGTGACAATACTCATCTGGTAGTTTGTCTTTAAATATCTGGTAACATGAGATTACTGTATTTGTATTCTCCCAACCAAGCTTAATTATGTTTACTTATTAGTATCAAAGAGGAGAAACTATTTCCCCCCCCCCCAGGCTGGGGTTAAGTGACTTGCCCAGGGTCACACAGCTAGGAAGTGTTAAGTGTCTGAGACCAGATTTGAACTCGGGACCTCCTGAATTCAAGGCTCTATCCACTGCACCACCTAGCTGCCCCCAAGGAGAAACTATTTTAAAGTTTAAGGTTTTAAAATAGTTTTTAATTTTTAAAAGATAGACAGGCAGATTGGTCAGGAAATATTAACCCAGATTGAACTAATCATAGCTTGTCAATGTAATGTTTTTAAACTGGCTGGAATAGTCACATATTTTGATTTTCTTATGTTTCGATCTTTTGGTAGGACATGAAGAATCAGGGCTTTGGGAGGATATGTAGTCTAAAGGTTGCAATCTCAAAAAATGTTAGTGGGAATGAGCCTCAGAAGATTTTTTACTGAAGCTTATTCTATTCTGATTAAGATTTTCTCCTCTTCAACATAACTGACAATTAGCCATACATTGGTAAAGCTATATTAAAGGGGAACCTCTGGAGGTAGGCCATTATACTGTGGGACAATATTGATCTCTGTTGAGTGAGAATATGTTTCTTTGTAATTTTCACGTATTTCTCTAGTTTTGCCTCTTAGGTATAAATAGAAAAAAATCAAACACCTTTTCTTCATGATATCATTCTAATAAAGAAAGCTGCCATATTCTTTGTATCCCTTTCCAAACTATATTGTAGCCTTAATTTATTCAACTGACCCTCAAATCATGTGGCTTGTTTGGATGTCATTCTCCATTTCTCCTTTCAAAAAAAAAAAAAAAAACAATTCGGTATGCTCATGGGTTTATTTTGTTCAGTTCTCTGACATGTTATTTGTCAGATGGATAAGGCAAAAAACATATTTATACTTCCCCTCAATAGTCAAAATAATGTGAGCATATGAATCACCAAAAGCATTTATTGATTACATTATTTATTTGCTTTTTAATTTTTTTTTAAAGTTTTATCTTGGGTCTATTTTTTGTTTTCAAGTCTCTTTCTTGAAACACTAGAGTTTGCCTGGTATACTCTGAAGTGCATGGTGCTGTTTTCTTTTTAAAAATACTAATGCAAAAAGGATCAGACAAAATCTATCTTAAAATCATGTAATCATAAAAGTTTGGATGTGGAGGAAATTTTAATACCATCTTACCTAATCTCTTCATTCTATATATTAGAGAATCTATACTTAGATATACAATGATTTGTGCAAGGTTTCTAAGCTACTTATTTGAAGATACAATGACTTGTGTGAGGTTTCTAAACTGCTTATTTGAAGATCTGGGAATTGTAATTAATAATCAAACATTCATTAAGGGCTTACCATGTGCCAGGCATTGTTCTAAGGATTGGGGATACATAGAAAGGTACAAAACTGTTACTGTTGTCAAGGAATTCACAATCCAATGGAGGAAGATATATAAAGAAGAAACTAAAAAGTGCGGGGGGGTGAGAAAGAATAATAAAGAGTGGGAAATGATATGAGGTGAGAATTTCAAAGTTGATATCAAAGTCTAGTGGGAAATGATGATGTAAATCCCCAAGGCTCTTTCCTTAAATAGTAATTCTGTTATTTTAAATTTGTTTGAAATAAATGCACCATTAATTCTAATTCTTTTTACAAATAGCATTTCAAGACACCTGCAAAAATTTTACTAATATATTTCCACAAACCAGATATTCCTGATTATTTTTTTTCAATTTCTAACCTGCAGAAACTTTTGCCTCAGTCGCTTTATACTATGCATTCTCTCAGTTACATATAAAAATAAATAGAGAAATATAAAATCTCCAGTAAGAAACTAAAGTGAAAATGAGTCCAAGTAATTCTTTCCAGAAAGAACAAAAATATGAGGTTTTAATCTGAAAGACAGTGACAAAAATTGAAAAATAAATATAGACCTCAAACCAAGATGCCAGCCAAATTTTTTGATGGATAGCCTTTTTAGGTTCATGGTTGGGAGCCACTTTGATCTTCTTCTAAAAGATCAGGAAAAAAGAAGCCATCTATTAAAATTTCATAGATTATAATTAATGATTCCCTTAATAAAATTGTCTGTAATATCTCTTGACTGTTAAATTGCCTTAGCTGACCTGCAGGGAGAATTTTCTTTGCAAGGGTACTTGGAAGAAGGATCATAAATTGATCTGTTTTAGTAATTTATTGGGTCTTTGGATTTCTAAAACTTTCCTCTTTTTAAGCTGAATTTTTCAAAAAATATTCTACTTCAGCATATAAGAAAATAAGAATCTACTATTGAAGTTGATTTTAATCTTTTTTAGTATTTCCTATACTAAATAAATTGAAATTTTATTAAGAACCTCAATTTCTTATTCCTATTGTATTTATCACTGCCATACAATTAGTACTTGCTTATGGATTGCTATCTTTTCTAATTACTTCATATTTGTATGCCCCCCCAACTGTTCAAAAGCAAGAAATAAATAAAATAGTTCATTGTATATTGACCAAAAGACTGCCTTGAGAATATAGTAAAGGTTCAATAAATATTTCTTGGCTGATTGAGACCATTCTTCTCCTCTTTCTCTCTTATTTTTCCAGAATGATGGATGCATAGACTCTTAGCATTAGTGGGAACATTAGAGTTTGCTAGTACAACCTTCAATCTAAAGCAGCAATTGTCTCTGAGATATCCTGGTCAGATGGTTATCCATCTTCTACTTGAACCTTTTTAATGTCAGGGCTACATTATTTCAAAAGGTTGTGGTTTTTTTTTCTGTTTTAATATTTTTTAAAGTAGAAAGTTCCTTCCTATGTTGAGCTAAAATGTATATCCCCATAACTTCCATTCATTGGTCATAGTTCTGTCTTTTGCAACAACAGAAAAAAAAATCTATTTCTTTCATTTCATGATATTTTCCCTCCAATATCTAAAGTTAATCATCAAATCCCACTTAAGTCTTTTATTTGCCAAGGTAAACATCACAAATTTCTTTAACCATTCTTCATATGATAGAATTTCTATACCCTTCATGTTTCAGGTCACTTTTCTCTAAATAAACTCCAGTTTGTCAATGAGCCACAATAAATGAAGTTCCTTTCTGTGTCCTTCACTTCACTTCCTCTTCCTTAATGTATTAATTGCCTCTTATTCTGAAAGGCTCTTTCATATTACCCAAAAATGTATTGCATTGGCATGTTAAAATGATATTAACTCTCAATTATTGATGTGAAGATTATATATGGACATATTCCATTCAAGTTTCTCTTCCTTACTATCTAGCTTGTTTCTGGAATTCCTGTCCCATTGATTCTCATTGATGATTATTATGTGCTAATTTTTATTAAGATTTTAAGTGTATTGGACAAAATATGATATTTGAAAACTAGAGATTAAAAAATAGAAAATGGACATAAGCAAAGATATTGAGTCTGATTGAAACCACTTAATAGAGAAATTTATAGGTAGCAAATAACTTTATCTCTTTACAATGCAATTATAGCTACCATATGCAATGCAAACTCACTGCAAAACATTATAGAGGAGAGATAGGATTATAAATGGTATACTCTCTAAAAACAATGAAAATCAATTGAGGGAAAAATTAGCTTACAGAAAGCTTAGTATAAAATCCATATAGGCTAGATTATTCTGAAAGCATATGATGATTTAATTCAACATTTATTCAGTACTTACAATGTTCCAAGTACGAGGAATACAAAAAAGACAGACCCTATTTTCTATTTTCTATTTTCTATTCTACTAGATGTAACTGGAAGGAAAGAAATTCAGTTCTAATTGTTAATTAGTTCCAGAAGGCACAAGTGGCAAAAATGATGAATACCAAGCAAATATTTCCTAAAAGGAATACATCTCCAGTCTGCATTCTAATCAACCCTCCCCACCCAATTCCCCAAAAGGGCAAGTGAGACCTCCAGATTTACATCAGTCCAGCTGGGCTCCACTCTTCTTGACCCAACTCACTTTCTGCAACCTTTTTACTCTTCCCCTACTCCATGCTGTCCAAGCTTACTGATAATTTGGGGAAGATAGAACCTGGATGTAAAGGTGGAAACTATGGTTCCACTCCTTCCCCTGATCAGAGATTTGGCTTCTGCTGGGGTTTGGGGCTGCCAGGAATCCTATTTCCTCCAGCACTGAGGTGCCACTATGTGCTCTTAAGTGGATAAGAAACTGAACCAATATTCTAAAATTGGACTCTATCACTTCAGTATCCAAAGTACGATATAGAAGTGGAAAAGAAATTAAAGAAGATGAAATTGGGAAAGACCTGGCAGAATACATACTGGTAGTGACATGATTTTAAAACAAAGTATTCAGGGCTAACGTTTTAATTTATCTCTAAAGAGAAGATTGCAAAACTGTGGGGAAAAATGAGAAAATATTTTTATTGTTTTTTTTAATTGAGGCAATGAGAAGGTAGTATAGCAGAAATTATTGAACCATATGCATTAAAAACATAATCATCTAAGAATTGTAAAGGACCCCAGAGGCCATGTAGCTTAAACCATACCTAAATCAGATCCAAATTGTCTACAACAATTTCAACAAATAGTTATCCAAATGTTTACTTAAAGACCTCCACTGTTCCATTGATGGCAGTCCGTTCTATTTTTGTATAGCTCTCATTGTTCAGAATTTTTCTTTGCACTCAGCCTGAAACTGCCTCTCCTGTACTATCTACCTATTATACCTAGACTGTTCTTTGAATTAAAGTATAACAAGTCCAAACCTTCTTTCACAAGATATCCATTAAAATATTTTAAAACTTCCACCATATCCCCATTTCATCTTTATTTTCTCTTGTCTTAAATGAATTCAATTAGTTTATCCAGGATACCCTTATATGGTATATTGTCTAGTCCAAAGATTCTAAATATATGGGGTGACATAACTGAATGTGTGATTGTGAAAAAATTGGCAGTGGTAAAAGGTATCAAATATTCCTCCATAATTTAATTCTTTAGGTAAAAATAAATAAGCACATCCATTATTATTAGTAAGCAAATTTGATTTTGTCTTTAGAAAATAGTAAAATTATATGTGTGCCAAAGAATTGTTTTAAAATGAATTTCTTCATGATTTATTATCAACAAATATTTAATTTGTATTTCTAATTTATATATCTATATACCCAAGATAGTATAAAAGTTTGTCATATGAAAACGAGTCATGAGTGGAAAAAGTTTAAGAATCCCTGATCCAATCCTTGTGACATGTTTACATATTCATTCAAAAAGTCTTTGTGGAAATGATGTGTACTCATCAAAGTTATCTCCAAAGAAAGCCTGAGAGAGTCAGGGGCTGGATTTTATAGAAGACTATCTATAGCAGACTATGGTCTATTATTATTGATTTTTATAATAGTTAACAATTTCATAGTTATTTATGTAATACTTTATAAATATTATTTCATTTGATCTTCAGATCATATTCAGATAATCAGATAAATATTGTAAAGCAAAAATGAAGGATTTACAGTGGTAAAGAGAATATTCACATTGATTGATTCATTGATATCACAGATCTACCGAAGTATTAAATAAATAAAAAGCTGTGGAAAAATGATTAGAATTGTCCTCTATACAGAAGTATAATTTGGTTAAGTTGAGGCAATGGACCCCGAGTGGCCTATAAATTAGTACCCTGGTCTATTTTAATAGCACTACCACCCCTCTAAATCCTTAAATTCCCAGATGTCACTGAAAGAATTGACCTTCTGACTCTCTTCCTATTTATGTGGCTAATGTGGGATATGTGGGTAAGGAAACATTTTGGTCAACTGTGTAATAGCAAAAAGGAAAAGAAATGGGGGGGGGACGGCTTTCTCTGTCCCTCAAACCTCTTTTAAATGTGGAGAACATACCAAAATAAAATGGTAGATCTAATTTCACACTAGTACTATAATTTCTGCCCAGATAAGTGGCATTTCTCCTCCCAAATATTTGATTTCCAAAAATGTGTGGACTTAATTTAAACAGACAAACTGAGTGAGTTCAGCTAAATAAGTTAACTAAAAGTGAAATATATGAAGGAATTCCTTTTTTTTTTTTAACTCAATTAAGAAAGATTACTGGTGTTGTATTTTCACTTTCCTTTGGGGCTAGGGAATATTTCAGACAGTGAAATGGTAGTCTTTATCTATTAAATCAACTGGCTCTTGCCATTCACAGATTGAAATGATTGTATACCAGGAAATGGACAGAATCTAGACCCTTTTATGTGGACTTTGAATAACCATAATTTGATCTCACACACACACACACACACACACACACACACATACATACACACTGAGCAATGAATACGACCCGTTGACCTAAAAGGGGAAAGGGTCAATAGACCATTACCATTTCCCTTGAGAGTGTGATCTATGGTGACTTTCTCTTTCTGACTGCCACTCTAGTACTACTGCATCAAAGCTACTTGGTGAAGAGACAAACTAATCACTTGCATATAGTAAATTCTGCTGCAGGCATTTGTTTGACAAATTATCCAATTTTACTAAGCAAGGTAGCTTGGAAGAAGAAAATTCTGTATAACAGGATTTAAAGGAACCATGTGACCATGTATTCACTGCAGTAGTAGGCTAAAATATCTTGATTTCTGTAACTGGAGTTTTCTATTGACTGACCACAGTCTTGTTGAGGATTTCTGATAACTTTTTTTTCATTATTTATTTAGAACAGATACGACAGAAATGCAGTAATAATAATAACTGAGATTTATATTATGGTAATTCAAGGCTTATAATCTTTTTTACATATGTCATCTCATTTGATCCTCACAAAAACCCTGTGAGGTAGGTGCTGTAGTTATTCTTATCCCCATTTTATAAATAAGGAAATTGAGGCATAGAGAAGAATTAATAATTTGTCATGTACCTGGTAAGTAAGTATCTTGGGAAGGATTTGAATTTAAGTCTTCCTGACTTCAAATTTCTTTTGGCATGCTTCCTCCCATGACTTGAATTCTTGTATTTAATTATTTGTGGCTATTTGGGGGAGGAAAGTTGTTACGATTATTACTAGGTGTGAACTTTGAACTAGAGAATTGTTAAGTACCAGACAACTGACTTAGCACTTAGTAATAATCCTAACAAAGTGGAGGAATACATTTCTATAAGTGTCACGATCTCAGAAAACTATATGTTACATGGAGCTAGAGTCAATGGAAGTCTTTTTGGTAATAATTCACTTGGCTATCCTCACAACGTTCTGTCATTGAATATAAAACTATGTGCAAGTATGGCACAAGAATAATTTTATCTAGTTGAAATAGAGTGCTCTAGCAATTCAGATGCTTAGGTGAATATAGTTAATTCTCAGGCAAGTTTGGTCTTTTTGAGTAGGTAGATGCAAAATAGATTCAAACCTGGCTTTTGTGCCTTTTTTGCTCCAGTTTACTACAAATAAATATTTGGGATACCATTTTGTCATTTCTTAGCATTGTTGTTAGGTTACTCTGAACACAGAAGAGGATAGGGAGGGGAAGGTTAAGAAAGGGAGGAGAGAGGACTAGAAAAGAGGAAAAAGTCCTGCTTTCTCTTGGCATGGATGGAGAGCTTAGCAGAATCAAGAAATGGGATAAACATTTTCTTATTCCATCTATTTGTCTCATTATATTTCATTTACCTTATTTATTTATTTGTTCATTCATTCATTTATTCATTTGTTCGTTTGTTTATTTTGTGACTGGCTTCCCTATCTTACCCAGGCTGGAATTTTACTGTCTATTCATGGGCCCCATTGCTTATTGATTTGGAAATTTTGACTTGCTCCATTTCCTATCTGGGCTGATTCATACCTCCACAGGCATTCCTGGGGGGATCCCTAAGTCTGATGCCAGACTTTAGTACAGAAATCTGCTTGACTTTAGCCCTACAGTTGCCTGAATTCCTGAACTCAAGCAGTCCACTAGTCCTAACTTCCCCTAATAGCAAGGATCATAGATATGCACCATCATGCAGATCTTACTATAATTTGCCAAATTTTCAGTTTTCTTCATCTTCTAATAGAAGCAGAAGTTGGGAGATCATGGCCAGGAAGAAGTTAAAGATAAATCATCATATCTGATTAATAGCTAAAAAATCTAGATATGTCACTTCCTCATTCTTCACTCTCTTTACATCAATCTCCTCCCATTATATTCGGGGCCATCATCAGTCATCTTGACCTATGTCTTACCATTAGACTCTGATGATTGGAGGACAGAAAGAGGCCAGTGACTTTGCACAACTCTGTCTCACTTAAATCTAATTCTCTTGCAAGTTAAGATAGCAACTTTCTTGATGTCACTGGCCCTCTTCAAGAATGAACAATGAACAATAGTTCATTAGTATCTGTGTTTTGAAATCTTAGTCAAGTCCCTTGGACTCTGAGTAAAGACTTACTTTGATTTCTGAACTACCTGAAAAACTATAGAGAAACTTAATCCCCCCAAAAAGGTCAATGGTACCTTGAACATGAACATTGGCAGAATTCATTTAAGCTTAAATAATTAAGCAAACTTTCCTTTTTCTTTGCCAAAGATATTGCAATTTTTCTAGTCCCTCAGGTTCAAAAAGTCTAGAAGTTATTCTTAAATTTCCATTCTCACTCAGTCCCCATATTCAGCCAAGATGTGTTTATATCAACCCTTCTCAACATTTCTCACAATGGTTACACTTTCTTTATCCTAGGGTAGGCCCTCATTTCCTCTCTTCTAGACCATTGTAATGCATTTCTCATTGTTTTATCTTTACCAAAGCTTCCCTCTCTCCAGTCTGTCCTACAACTGTCAATTTGATACTCATAAAGTTCAGATTTGACCAAAAGCTTCAATGATTCTTCATTGTCTTTAGGATCAATGCAGATTCTTTTGTTGGACATTAAAAGCTTTCATAATCAGATTTCAGTCTACATATTTAGGTTAATTATATATTAGTCTCCCTTACATACTCTAAACACTAGCCAAATTGAATATTCACTCTATATAACATTCCATTTTCTATCTCTGTACTTTTGTGCAAGCTAGCTCATGCTGGCAATATTCTCGGTCTTTATATCTGCCTCTTGAAACCTTTCAAAGCTCAACTTAAGTATCCCTTTTGTCAAGGGGTCTTTCCTGATATTCTCCATCTGTGAGTCCCCTCACCCTCCATAAACCCTTCCACAATGTGTAGTTATTTTGTGCATATCTTGTATTCATCTGTGAACGTATTGTAGTCATCTAGTAGAATATATTCTTCTTGACAGCAAAGAATGTCTCATTTTTTAATTTGTACCCTCAGCATTTATTATAGTGCTTAGCAAATAATGATATATTGCTTGTTGTGGTGATCGATCATTGATTTAATATGAAAAAGATAATTAGAACTGTAGCTGAATGAATATATGAAAATGAATGATCACCACAAAAAGATAGCTGAACCAAGCCATTAGGTAGTTTCCAACAGGTATCACTCAAATCTTTATTCTCACTCCACCAAAAAATAAACAGGATAGGTTTATTTCACAGGCCACCTTGATCACCTTTTGGATAATATCCCTACTTGAAGTGATTCTATCTGAAATTTGGGGAAGTGATAGACAACATTGTCACTCCTCTATTTACAGTTATTTTATTGGGAATCATTAATAGGTACACAGAAAGAACCATTTTGGGTGTATGTGTTGAGGGAGAGAAGAGATGAAAGGGACATATATTATTTTTAAAATTGGAAGAAATAAGGATAAAAGTACCTCCTTTCCTCATACATACATAGTATAGCGCATTTGAAACAAGGGCTCATACTATGTTTCAACAGACATGCAGATAAAGCTACAATGTTAAAAGATAACACAGTTATTTTATTATTTTCCTTGCAAAATAAAGCTTATCCAATCCAGAAAGGATAGGTCCTTAGGGGGTCTCAGACAACAAAGATTTCCCTTTTCTGTGAGCTCTTAGGATCCAGAGTTCAGGTTTATCCTGAGACAAATCAGATGACACATGACAAAGCTTCTCTAGGTGCTAGAAAAAGGCAGAAAAATTGTATTTCCCCAGAATCCTCCAGAAGTGCACATATCTGTGCAACAGATAACAATACATTTGTAACCACAGTCTCCAGCTATGAAATATTTTAACCAGACTGCAGGTAAAATCCTTAAATTAAATGTTAAAACCACTAAAATCTAAGTTGGCAAAAGAGAGAAAAATTCTAAGGTTGGTTGAGATAATCTTTCTTGTCTACTGAGAAGCCCAACTTTTTAATCCTTATGTGTGGTTATCTAGGAGGGTAGTTTCTCGAAGTCATTCTTTTGAAAATGATAAATTCATCTAACAAGTTGGAAAACAAAAGAAAAGGAACCAAGCAGGAGATAATAATGCTAGCTAACATTTATATAGTGCTTACTAGGAACCAGGCACTGTGGTAATTGCTTTACAATTTACAATGTAATTAATTGTAAAATTATTAATTTATCATTAATAATTAATTACAATTAATCTGATCCTCACAACATCTCTGGGAGGTAGGTGCCATTATTATCCCCATTTCACAGATGAGATAAGTGACCTCCAGGGTTATACACATAGGAAGAATTTGAGAATGTATTTAAACACAGGTCTTTCTGAGTCCAGACATAGTGCTCTATTTACCTAGTACTCCCTTAATAACTGGTGATATTAAGACAAAAAAAATGAAATAATCTCAGAACTCAAGGTCAGATTGGCATCTATATCCAATTTAGGAACCTATGTATTAGAACTATATATTCCATGAAGTTATATTGCCTCATTTCTTTGTTTTTTCTTTTTAAAATTAAATCCATGAGCTCAATGGTCTGTAGACTCCAGACATATATTGTTATCGTAAAAATAACAATGGATTTTGGATTCAGCGGAATCAACTGCCTCCTCCTTCTTTACTTTCAAGTCTCTTCTCTTATTGTTGAGTTCATTTTGAGGGAAGGTTTCAGAGCAGACATCTTGGATTTCATCACCATGTTCCCAAGTTAGTATCTATCCATAACAGCTCATTTTTATATTATTAAATTTCCCTATTAAAATGTATGCTCGTTGAGGGCAAAGGCTATATTTATTTTTTCCATGCATTATATCTAAAGCACGTAGCATGGTACCTGGCACATGAGAAATACTTGTTAAGTATAGTAAGTAGTAATTGTTGAGACTTTGGCCAAAAAATTTAATCTTGTTCAGCCTAATTTTCCTCATCTATAAAAAAAAGGTATTATACTAGATTATCTCTAATGTCTGTTCCAGCTCTAAAACCTAAGATCTAAGATTTATTTAAATAAAGATCAGCATCTGCTTTGTAGTTTATAGTTTTAAATATGTATGTGTGTGGAAGAATGAAAACAAGAAGGCGAATGACTTGTCAGTATATGTCACAGATGGAACTTAAACCCAGATCTTCCCAGCTCTTTAACCAATTCTCTATTTACTAAGCCAATACTATTTCTCACCAAATCGAATCTTTTAAAATCCAGAAGCATTTTGCTGCCTCGTTATTTCTCACTGCAGCTCAGAACTGGTATAGAAATGTCTACCTTCTTCAATTTAATACAACAATCAAACAAGCTATTTCTAGGGGAAAAAAGTAAAATAATCATGAAGAAAGGAGAAGGAAAATCAACCTGACCCACTTCAGTTCTGCTGACAAAATGGGCCTTCTCTTTAGATTAGTATTCTTACATATTTGTTTCAGGAACATGTCAGAAGTGATCTCAAACTTTGAGGAATTAATTAAATGGTAGTTAAAGAGGAATTGAAGTGGGGAAAGAAGTTAATGTTGGAAAGATTTCTTTTATTCTCTCATATAAAAACATCATTCCAAAGTATTCATCCATATTGGAGAAATCTCAGAGAATCAGTTCCATGAGACCTTTTCCATCTGACAAATCCCATGGAAGCATGTTCTAGTTTATAGAATTTTAGAGCTGGTACACTGTAGATATCATTTAGTATTTAGGTCCGAAGAATTAAATGACTTACCAGGGCCACCCCAGCTGGTACTAAAACCAAAGCCTCTTCCAAACTCAGCAGCCTTTACAATACAAAATGGAGGATCACAGAACCCTTCAGGCTATACAAAGAAATCAAATATCTCTATTCCCAACATTCACCCTTAGCTGAAGCACCTTTGCAAAAAGATTTTATGCTAAAATTGGAATTAGGTCTTTTGGGGACTTGCATGGTAAATAAAACAAGTCAAACTTGCCTCAAGTTTCTGGGAAAAAGTGTAGGAATATAAATCTAGAAGTAGAAGGGATCTCAGAAGCTATCTAACTCAATCTTCTCATTTTGCAAATGAAGAAATATGAAATAGAGAAGCAAAATGATATGTCCATTAGACTTGCACTAGTAGAGGTGGAATTTGACTTAGGTCTTCTAATTCCAGCGCCTATGATGGCTCCACTGTACTTCTCAGAGACTTTACAGCAGGGTCAGGAATGCCTCAATTTGGGGAAGTATCTTCTTTCAGGGAGATTGTAAAGCAGTGATATAAGACTGTCCTTGAAGCAAAAAAATAGCCCAGATTTAAAATTCAAAGTCCCTAAAAATAGGCACTTTTCAGTCAAGTCACATTGACCACTTTGATTTCTGAGTGTCCAGCCTAAGATCCCAAATCCTGACATGTAATTGCAAGAAGGAATATTAAAAAGGAAGAATTAGTAGAGAAGAAAGAGTTCTTCTGGAAAGAAAGGAATTGGTTAAGTAAGTTAAATATTCAGGAATAAAAGTGTTGGTAACAATTGACCTTGATGTCACTGAGTTTTAACTTTTGCTATGCTATTGGCCCTGTGGGTGTCCAGTGATCCCCCAAAAGGAAAACAAACACATATTTATTAAATACAGCATTCAGACACAATTCTGTTACTATAGCACCTTGCCAACTTCCATTATTATTTTTCAAGATGGTTATTTATTTTAATACTAATAATTTCTACTCTTCAAGTGAAAAAGGTCACCTGACTAACTCTGCTGCACAGAAAACATAACAAAAGCCTGCTGAGCTCTGATGAATTATCAGCCACACAAAGAGTCCTGAAGTCCTTGACAGAGTTGGGATTAAGCCCTGGTGTCTCTTTCAAATACAGTATTTATAATTTTTTAAGGATTTTAAAAGCTTTTTTTTTTTTTTTTTGCTTCTCTGTACAATGTTCATTAGTTCTAATCATATTATGGTCCCAATGTAGCTATTTTAAAGTGAAATTAAAAGGCAGCCCAGCTATGGAGGGTAAGAATTATTGAAAGAGGTGTCTGGAGAGCCATTTAAAAATTTCAAGTAAAAAAAAAAGAGCTGTTCTTTTCCTTTTAAAAATTAAGAAATCAAATACAGAAATGATCTAATTTACATTAATAACCTCCAATCTATGAAACAATTTTTAACCATTTTAAAATGAAAGGCTGGTGATTAAGTCTATGAGTAGGTAGTGATCATAATAATAAATCTTTGAGAATTATAAATGTGTTAAGTAGTGGTATATAGAACACTGAATTGGTTAATGTCTTGATCTAGAGTTGCCATAAAGCAACAGGCCCAGAGTATCCTTACAATATGACTATGACACCCAGTTTGACATTTTTACTTTCCCTTAAGGAGTCTGTCAGAACTAAAAAGTAATATTTACCTCCTTCTGTATATAAAGCCACTTCAAAGCCATGGCTACTTGATGAGTAATAATACTGCTTGCTTAGTTCTCAGTAGGGCTTTTGCTCAGGATGTTATAGGATATTCCTGGGTCAGGAATACAGTCATGATAACATTTCCATTTGGCCTCAGCAATCCTAAATGTTTATGGAGGAGAGGAGGAGGAATAAAATATATACCCTTTGAAGTGAAAATGGTTTTTCTTTTTAATTTTCATGGAAGTGGTGCTGCAAAACAGCTGCGTGAATTAAGTCGACTCACATAATATCTCTAGACCTTGGACCTTGATGATCTCATCTATAAAATGCAATCCAATTCAACAAACTTATTACATCTCTCCTGTGTGCACTGCATTGTGTTAAATTTTAGGTGAGATAGAGGGTTTACATAATATGTAGTAATAAGTGATTAATAATGAGATTTAGAACTGAAAAGGACTTTGGAGATTACTGAATCCAACTTCTCTATATTATGCATGAGAAAAACAAGACTTGTAGAAATTACTGAAAGTCCCACAGATATATTGTATCTGAACTGGGATTTGAACTCAAATCTTCGGGCTTTAAGTTTAAAGCCTTTCTCCCACCCCTTATTAAAAAGTCAGTATGGTTTAGGAGAGAGAGCAATAAGCTCTACTATTTTCCTAATGTGGAAGCAGCTTTAAGAAATTTTTAGTTGTAGGATCATGGGCAAGTCATTTCCCTTCTATGAATCTGTTTTCCCATATATAAAATGGGGCTAATATTTACTTAGATTATCTCACATAGCGACTTGCATACCCTAAAGCAGAAGTGTCAAAAACTAGTCTAGCTGCCTAACACTTCTAAGTGTTTCTTGAACTGGATTAAAATATAATTAGGAATCATTTAATAAAGTAAATAAAAAATTTAATAGAACATAATGTTAACAAGTGGCTTTTAAAGTCAATATGTACCCACACAGATCCTTGTGAAGGGTTTAGTGGTTCTTAATTCTAATTGAGTTTGACACTACTACCCTAAAGCATCATATCAAATGTCAGCTATTATTTCTATTACATCAAGTTACTTCTTATAGTCTTGGAGAATGATGAAATGTACATTTTGTTAAGTCCTAAATAAATGGGTTAAATTGTAAATTCAACCCCTAAAATTATGTAGATTTATAATTGTGTGAGAGAATTATCAAGGATATTAGTATGTAAGGGACCATTCCCTCTTAACTTAGGTGAGAAGTCACTTTGTCAACATGCAAGTGAAGGAGAAAGAATATCTAAATTTTCCTGGTAAAGAAAATGAAGAGAATCTGGACCTTTATCAGAAATAAAATTGATACCTCCTACAGGCGGCCTTTCCTTAATTTCCCCTATTTTCCACTTTCAATAACTTTATATTTATTTTGTATATATTTAGTAATGTATATACTGCTTTCTTCCAGTAAAGTATAAGTCCCTTGAGGGCAGAGACTTAGATACTTCATTTTTATTTTCGTATTGTTGGCTCCTAGCCTAATGCCAGGTACACAGCAGGTAACTTGATTTATCAAACTTGATTCCTACTCTTAAATCCAATCCAAACATTATAAAAGATCACTGTCAGATCTCATTAAAAAAAATTCATACATATATGTAATGGGGAAGGATTAGTTTATGGGAACTTATGGAATTGATTTTATATGTATTTAATGATCTTCAAATAATCAATGGAAAATGAAATATTTCCAAGTAAATAAATTCTTGGCTTGTCCCTCACTTATTGTCAGATTTAAAACATTCTCTAGGGAAAGGGTGCCAACAACACTGATGGAGAATATTTTCACAAGGCTGAGTTCCCAGGTTCATTGAAGTGACACAATCACAAAAAGCTTTATCCAATAGGGATTGGACACAGTTATATTTCCAAATAATATGACTCCATTGAGGATAGTCCCTGTGTTTGATACTAAGTGAACAGAATGCTATTTTTAAAATCAAAAAGCCAAATTCTGTATCCTTCCTCAAACTTACTTTTTAACAGTACAATTCTCAGTAAGTTATTTTACCTCCTCTTAGCCTCAGTTTTGTCATCTTTTTAAAAAAGGGGGGGGTGATAATACAAGTAGTTTTTTTTTTTAAAAAAGCAAAACATGGGGATATAAGAATTAAATGAAATAATGAATGTACATTTACAAATGAACATTTACAAATCTTAAAGCAATCTTCCTGATTGAATATGACATTATAAGTGATTGTTTTTCTTTGATAGAGCAAAACTATAATTCTAGAGAAGTGATTCTAAAGGTTCCAGTCCATTTTCAAAACACACAAAAATTTATTTTTTAAAAAAATCTGAATAAAAATTTATTCAGTCAATATTAATGCCTTTAAATATCATTAGTATTGGAAAAGGTGGCCATGACTTGGTCTCATAGAGTTTCTATGGAAATAAGAATGCTTAAGCCCTGAAAATTCCACTTAGATTTAGCCTGGGATGAGCTGTTAATAAAAACTTCTTTGCACATTGTGTAGACACAGCACAGCCTTGCTGTATCAACTTTATGCTCCAATAAACAAGACAATAATGACAAATTATCAAAGCAGGCCTCAGATGTGACCCTCAATTGGGAGAGCAGCAATTTAATGAAGACAAAAGCTAGGTGAAAGCTGCTAATATCATTTACTGATAAACAGATTTTCTCAAGAGGCTCCTAGCTCAATCCCCCAAGGACCCATAAACCTGCATAATTCCATTTAAAATATTGTGCAATTCACTAAATTAGTCTTTGAACATCCTTACTATCCAATTACGAAGCCCCAGCATGGACAGAATAATGAAATTTTTCAAACTGTGGAATGCATGTGGTCTTAACAAACTTATGACAAACACTGAAATTAGCTTTCAATTTTGAGGCCCCGGCTGCCTTCTCTTCATGCTTCAAGCCAGTGTTGCAACAAAAAAATCACTATTGCAATGGCTAAGCAGAATGTAGGAAAAATAAATCTTGACTTCCTCAGAATTCACAACATAGTCCCCCTTCAGGAAAAAAAATCATAAGAAATTGAATGATGTTTTTGCATTTGCAAGCTATTTGGTCCGCTTAAAATCTAGTAAAAGCTTTACTGAATAAAGGGCAAAAATACCTCCTGGACAGTTCTATCTTCCAGGCAGGCAGAAAAAGGCGAGAGTTTGAGGAAGTGAAATTTATTTCTGTTCAAGCATTGCAAGCTACATTATTAAAGTCATTTGTCATGCTTTGAATATTTCTGCCTGATTCACCATTAAATTGGCCTTCTAATTACCAACTTTGTCATGAAAAGTGGTTGGGACTGCTTCATTCACCAGGAAACTTCAATTCTTTAATCATTACTTGCCCCATATGGGGAAAAAGGATACATTTTTATATTTAAACCTTAAAATAAATGATGTTCAGAAAATTATGTTTAAAATATCAAATCACCATAAAATTTTAAAATGTTGATTATTATTTAGAATGTGTCTTTTTGAGTTATGAGTTCATTTGGATAGAGTGGAACCTTGGTGACATTAAGCTATTGTTTCGTTAGATGAGTCTTGCTATCACCTACCTATATAACCCCTTCTAAGAGCTCCAGGGACCAACAGGTACCAAGCCTCATATAAAAATGCCAGGAGGCTCCTTTCTCCTCTTCATTTTCACCTACCCCTCAATCTCCATATTTATCTCACTAAAGTTGCAGAAAATATCCAAAATTCATAGTTTTCCATAGAAAGCACACTGTGAGTTTTAAGTGGCCTGGTTAATAGGAGAGTCTTGGAGAAATAGTGAGTATCTTCTGTTTGTCACATATACATTCAATTTTCAGAGTGGTAACCCTGCTTCTGGTATGCTATGTATACTCAATACCAGAAACAACAATAATATCACATTGTGAATATCCTTATCAATTGGTTATGATAGGGGTTATACCTGACATAACATTTTGTTTACAATTTTTACTGATATTCTTTGGTTTTCATATTATTTTCATTTCCAAATGTATTTCTTCCTTTTCTCAAATCCCTAAAGAGTTACCTATTAGATTACAGGATAAAAAGGGGGGGGGGAAGGTCAATAAAACTAATATATCAACCAAGTCTGACAGTCTATGCAAATATTCCACAGCTATAATCCTCCACTTCTGCAAAGGAAAAAAGGAATTGCCTTTTCTTCTCTCCTTTTCAAAGCCAAGTTTGATAAGAGTTAAGTTTTTTTGTTTTTGTTCTTTCTATTTACATATTGGTATATTGTATTGATATAACATTTTAAACTATGTACTGTAATCTCTCCTAGAGTTTTGTGGAAATTCTTGGGGAAATTATATAATCTTAACAGAATTGATTGGATACTGACAGGAAAAAGACATATTATAGGAACAATTAATGTCTTTAAAAAAGCATACTTTATATTTCCCAGTATATCTTTCCCTCTTTCCTTTCCCCAAGTGCCATTCCTTATGACAAAAAAACAAAAAGGGGAAAAAACCAGTTCAATAAAATTAATTAGCACATCAAAAATTCTTGACATTTTATGCAATGTTTCACATCTTTCATCACCTAACTCTGCAAAGAAGGACAAGACACTATCAATTTTCTTTTGGGGGCTCAGTTTGGTCATTATAGCTTTGCAGAATTCCATTTAATTTTTAAAATTTTTCTTTTCAATTACATTGTTATAATCATTTGCATAGTTTGCGTTGTTCACTTTGTTTTGCATTAATTCAGTAATAATTATACTAATTCAATAATGTTTTCCCAATTTTCTCTATCATCATATTCATCATTTCAAATGTAATGCCAGAGAAATTGAGCAAGATAGAAATTAGAGAGTATTTAATAGTTTATTAAATGGAGAGATATACTGGGATCAAATGGATACATGATTTGATCCCAGGGCTGAATGAGACTATGGTCTCCAAGAATCCAGCAAACAATCAGAGTTCTCAATGATATATATATATATATACACGTGTCTCAGATGCAGAGGGTAGACTGAGGCAGGGGAGGAGTCAGAGTACTGAGAATGGAAATAGGACTCTGGCAGGGTGGGGTGAGCCACAGGAGATGGAATGACCTAACCAGGAGGCACCAGGACATGGGGAGAGGCATGTTGATAAGACAAAATCTGACATTCTGATAGCTTGGGATGGGGAGAGGCATTCTGATATTCTAAAACATAAGATCTTTCATCCTTATCAAGTTTCTCATATAGAGGGAGAGGAGGTTTTGCAGAACTGAGGAGCAGGGAAACCAAGGGAGGAGTGAGTTGGGATAATTAGGGAAACTAAGTCAGGACAATGAAAGAGAACTGTGGCATAACACTTACGTTTTCAAAATTCTCCATTATATTCAAGTACTACAATTTGTTTAGCCATTACCCCCCTAGAATCTAAGAGAAAAGAAAGAATTTCTGGATTCAGTACCAGGCATATGAGTTTCCCTTGCCATGTATTTCCTACATGTTTTCTGTTCTGTCATTGTGCTTTAAGTTTGTTCCCACTCTCTTCTACGAGTTCACATAATTATTATAAATATTTTTCATAGTTTACTTTAGGTTTGTGGGTGATAGATCTTTTATAACTAATGTGATAGATCTTTTATAACTAATGTGTTCTTGCCATCTTACTCAATGCCTTTGTTTTCCATTAATTGTTTCTACTAATTGATTATTAAAGGTAGGCTCATTGGTAGAGGCTCAAGATCTATCTATCTTTAACTATACATATCTATAGTTATCTATTAAAATATTGATATCTAAGCATATTGTCTATCTCTACATAGTACACATAAAGTGGGTGTCAGAGAGAGAGAGAGAGAGAGAGAGAGAGAGAGAGAGAGAGAGAGAGAGAGAGAGAGAGAGAGAGAGAGAGAATCCTCCTCCCTTCGTGAATCCAATCTGCAAGTCTGAAAACAAGTTGGAGAGGGGATAGCCCCAGAGAGATGTTATGCTTCAAAGTATCAAAGTAATTTTGAAAAAGTATTAAAACATCTCAGAGAAATTCAAGATCTATTTAAAGGTGATGTTGTTGATGTTTAATTTTTTAATTAATTATGAAAATCTCTCCAATAGTCTGAAAATTCCTTCAATCTTATTATACACTATTCTTCTCTTACTTGATAGCAAAAAATGTCTCTTTTTGCTACTTCTCATACAAGATAACCAATCTCCCTTCTGTATGTTTTCCCAATGGTGGTCCCTCAAGCCTGGACTATTCCTCCTCCTCCTCACATTTACATCTCTTAGAATCTCTCCTTTCCTTCAGGTTCTGTTAGTGACACTGATGGAGAAGCTTTTCCTGATACCACAAACTGTTAAGTATCCAACTCTCCAAAAGAAAAAAAAAGTACTTCGTATTTTCTATTTCTCTCTTTCCCTATTTCCATTTTGTATCTTATTTTAGAATATTACTTATACACCTTCTAAGGGCAGGGACCATTTCATTTTTGTCTTTGTTGTCCCAGGACTTAGCAAAATGTCTGGCATGTATTAGGAACTTAATAAATGCTCTTTGAGTGATTGCTTCTGCATTGATATAAAAAACCTTGGCTTGTAAATCAAACAATAAAGGATATTCCAGTGCTCACATTGCACTTCAATTAGAAGTCAAAGATATCTATGTCACTTACTTTTCAGGTTCCTGGAATGCTATTTAGAGTTCTGGAAAACAAAGCAAACAACCAGACTTGAAGTAGTATTATAAAGACTTGAAGGGGAATGAACTTAGCTTCTTGAATGCAATATATTGGGCCTCCAGCATTAATTTAGCTGAAAACGCTATCATCTGATTCATAGTCAGTAATTAGATCTAGCTTGACCTTTGGTAGATATAGGTTCAACCCAACTTCATGCTTTTTCTAAGGGGTCAGAGATTTTATCCTCCACTATTTTTCTTACAGCTTTAGTCTGGATAAAGATTTCTTACAGTTTTATTCTGGCATTCTACTTAGTGATGATATTTTAGACCATAAACACACCATAACAAAAGTCAGGAGCACAAGGCTCCCCTACTGGGCAAATTAACATATTTGCCTATTGACTTGTCACCTCTGGAATCTGTATGATGACCCTGCATTACTGAAATTTGCTTGGGTTATTCCATGTAAGAAGTTGAGTTCTCCCTTCTAGGATATAAAGCAAAATGATGGGCAAAGCATAAAGATAGGCTATAGGCTTAACTTATACAGAGCAAAATGAAGTAGAAACTTGAAAACTGTGTGAACTTCATCAGTTAAGGTAGCCAGAATGTATAATGGAGCCCTGATTATTATTTTCTAATTAGAGGATCTGAATAGTCTCAATTTGGTCATCTTTGATGATCACATTAAGGCAAAAAAATTATCAGAATTCCACTTTATACTATATAGTCTTAGATTTATGGAAAATTTCAAAATAGTTTCAAAGGAACACAAAGTATAGAATTACAAATCTAGAGTAATTTCCAAATTGAAAAAGACTTCAGAGAATACCTAGTTGAACCTCTTAATTTTACAAGTGAGGAAAATGAGACCCAAGGAGATTCATGTTCAGATTTCTTCAGTTTTATGCCCATGAGTACCTAATTTTCATTTTTTGTAGTATGGCAAAGTCTCAAAACTCAATAATAAATAAAATAACAACTCCCATTTATTTGTCACTACAAAACTTATAAAACCCTTAGTTGTGGGTCTGATGACCCCTGAATTTAATTAAAGAAACACACAATCACTAATGCCTAGCTTCAGAGTCACCATGATCTTATCAAGAGGGTATACATTTTTAAATTTATTGCTATTTTATCCATCTTTAAAAATTTTTTTGAAGTTAATTTATTTTGGGACTCGTGTCACTATGTTTGAAATTAGGGACCTATAAGTAAAAATAAATAACTGAAGGATATTGGTAAAAGAAAATGGGGGGAAAAAGGTTTCTTCCCCACAGAGAATGTCTCAAATAGAAACTAGAGATCCCCTGCAGGTGAATTAAAACATTGTTTAAGCTAGGTATTAAAAGAAGGGTGAGTGCTAAAAAGCCTCATTAACAAAAGTTAATAACTGAGAATTATTTATAGGAGTTGCATTTTTTTTCTTGTCACCAAAAAGATTATACACGAAGTAAGGAATCATCAAAAGGATTGGTTTTATAATTTAAGTCCATAAAGCTCTGGGTTATTTAGCGTCTCAAAATGTCCTTGTGAGCAAATAGGAAGCTAATTAACATCTGTTAGGTGGGATAAGTGTAATGAGTGACTTGTAAAAGGAGAAACTATAAAAATGAGATGATACTCATATGTGACTCATGGAATCTCATTACTTTATAGTCATATCTCAACCATATCTCAACTATGTCAAATATTCTGAAGACCTCTCTATCAGTAATTTCTCCTTGATTACTTTAAAGAGAATATTATAAGTTTTAGAGGTAAACCAATCTGGATGGAGCTAAGATATAGAATCCTAGAGTGAGTCTGGGTAAGGAACAGGAGAAACATTGACTATTGATATAAATATAAAGGTAATTTGATGCATTTCTTTGTCTGTCAGAATGGGAAATTTGATAAGCCAAAGCAGAACTGTATCAAAAAGAGGTCCGAGTATTTTACATCATTGGCCTCCTAAAATAACACAACAACCTAAAAGGGTTTTTTAAAATGTTTTCTCTCTAACTATGAATTTACATAGCAGGAGCCAGTTTTGTCAAGCTTGAACACCTCATTTAACTTTTCTGAATCTCATGTCCTCATCACACCTTCTATTGGTAACATATTGCACCTATCTTACCTATCAGACGTTGAATATTAATAACAACTGATAAAGCACTTTAATGATTATCTCATTTAAACCTCATAATAACCATTTATGAGTATTTAAGCTGAGGCTCAGAGGTTAACTTGCCCATATTTACATGACTAGTTTTTTTTTTTTTTGCTTACATGGTATAAGATATTGAACAACTCAGAATTTAAGGAACTTGATATGTAAAACAACTTTTAAATATTTCCTCTATAAACACAATTGTTTTTAGAATCAAAGCTGATAGAAACAATTTTATTTAAGTTATCATTATTATATATTGAAGTCATTTCTAGCTGGGAGAAAGTTCAAGCTGGTATAGTCTTCTAACCCCTCTACTATGATTCTACTCTAATATTGATTTGTGGTATTAAAGGAACATTGAATATAGAAATGACATGTTAAATTCAGTCTAGGCTAAAATTATTGAATTTTAACCTAATTTTGACTAACCAAGTCCAAAGAACCACTCCAGTTATTCCTCGAGTAAACAAAGGGAAACTTCTCTCTTCATCTGTACTTTAATCATTTCTCAATCGAGCAGGATGAGGGCCAACCCAATCATTTTATCTTGGTGAGAAAATAGTGAACCAGACATACAATTGTTTCCTCTAAAAGACTGAGTGCTATCCTTAATCTATTTCCTCAAGAAAGGCTCCTTTTTCAAACTTGATCCATTTGAAGATTTTGGAAAAAGTTTTTTTTAGAGTAAAATTATTTCTTAATGATTTTAGAAGGGGAAAAGTTTTTTTAATAACATCTTTACACAATATATATCCTTTTTGCTGGTGAAAAAAACTTGACAATAAAATATGAACCAAGTCCCACTTATTTTAGTCTTATCTGACTTTTTTGTGATGCCATTTGAAATTTTCTTGGCAAGCACAGTAGAGTGGTTTGTCATTTCTTTTTCCAGTCATTTTATGGAAGGAAACTGAGGCAAACAAGGTTAAAGGACTTGCCCAGGTTCACATTGCTAGTAAGTTTCTGAGACTAGATTTGAAAGATAAGTCTTCTTGACTTCAGAACTGAAATTCTAATTACTATGCCACCTACCACCAATCTTATTTTAATATCCCTTTTAAGAACCTCAATTGAAAGATGGTTTTATTCACTTATAGACTTTTTTTCTGGTTACTTACAGATTTCTTTTTACCAGGGCAGACATTATCTCTCCTTCCATACCTCCTTTACTTTCTTTTCTTTTTTTACAGTCATCAGTTTCACTTAAAAATGATTGTTGTACCATAACACAAACATAAAATGCCTTGAAAGCCCACTCCTACAGATTAAATTATGACCTTCCAATTAAATAGCAAATTATGTTCAAGGACAATCGACACATAAATGGCCTTGATATATCTGATGCTGAGAATCAGTAGCTATCCTTTGATCTTCTGATCATAATAGTAATCATAGGATTGCCTGATGATGAGGCAAAAGGCAGGCAAGCAGGAAAAAAAAAGCTGAAGGGGGGATCTGAAACCAGGGAAAAGCTTTGATTTTAGAATAGTTAAAGTGTTAAGGCCAGCAGCCTTTGGCAGAGAGGGAGAGTGGGCAGTGACCTTAAATGAGGCAGTAGAAGGAAAAGGAAGAGGTTCAATCAAGAGGGAACAAGTACTTTAGGGCAAGTAAAACCTAGACCTGCCAAGTTAGCAGTTGGAGATTAAAAAAAAATAAATGATGACCTTGCTTTTTTTTTTTTTTAATATCACTGCTCTGAATCTTTTTATCATACCTAAAGAACTGTTAATTCATCTTTCATGAATACATTAGAGCAGGAGGGTTTTCCCATAGGCAAAAGCATTATACTTATTTGCAAATGTCTTACATAATGATGTGAATGCTATGCAGAAAGATATGTTTTGGTGAAAGGTTAGCAACAATGCCAAGAGCTTTTCATTGTCTCCTTAAATACTTGACTGTAATAAAAAAAATCAGTTACTTTTTTTGTCAGTCATTTTTTAGTTGTTGGGAAAGGTTGCTATATAACTTTAGAATTTAATAACCTGGTTGGTTAGATTGTTGGCTGATAAGCAGCATTTCTTACTTACCTAAATGTAGTCTGTTTCATCTTCTAATCATAACTTCCAATAACTTTATTTTTTAAAACATCCATTTATTCAGGAAATAATGCCAGATTTTTATTGGCTCTTCACAAGTTTTATTAATATACCATAAAGTGAAAATGAAACTGAAAATCACAGCTGCAGACCCAGAATTTATTGCAATCATTTTAATTTGTTTGTTATGACTTACACTAGTCTAAGGGTGCTCCTGTAACAACAGATGCTGAATTCATGAAGAGTTACATAAGGACCTTGTTGTCAAACATAAAAACAACCCATTTAGTGCCTGCTTTGCATCTACATAGGAATTTCCCTTTCATTATCTACCAGCTCCTAGAAGCTTATTATAGCCATTGTTTAATTTGTGCTTGGGTTTTACAAATGACACTTGTACAAGTCTCATGGGGCTCCTGAGAGAAGCAGGGCTCTTCTCTTTCCTCCCCTTGTGTCATTTCCTTTGTGAACCTTTATAATTAGCCACTTAACAAATCAAGGAAAATGAACCTTTGACTGCAAAGTGCACCCTCAAGTTTAGTCAACCACATAGCCAAACTAGATAGATTGGGGGGGAAGAAGTCCTTAAATCGAGGTAAATATGCCTGAAGGGTTAAAAAAAAAGAATCCTCAGAGACTAATGGTCCAAAACAGGGACAATGCAAGTGATTCTTGGGATGGCAAACTATCCAAACAGATATTAACATAATCACGGTACAGAATGTTAGAAAATGTGCATACATTGCCAACAGTACTAATGACTATTTCTTCTTCATTCTTCTCCTTTGCAGGGGGGAAAACTAAGAAATTGGCCATTTTGTTAGGAAAACAACATCATTCAAACTTATAAGTTATATATACATATATATATGTAAAATTTACATATATGTATTATATATGTTTACACATATAAGTTATGCATATAAGTTTTACATATATATATATATAGATATAGATATATATATAGATATATATATATATAGATATATATACGCACAAAATAGATCCAAATCTTAGCTGGTAAGAATTCAATATGGAAAAATGACACTATTTTAAGCCCTTAATGAAGGCAAGCACATCTGTAGTGGTAATTTGTGGAAGAGAATTTAAAAGTAAGATCCTATCTATAATGATAATTAATTTTGGATTACTAATTAGGTTTCTAAATGTGTACCTCAGAGAACATATAATCCCAAAGTCCAATATGTACAAAAGAACCTTTCAAATTCACATTCCTACAAAATTTCATCTTTCATGTATACTGATTTATTCTTATTATAGCATATTCACATAGACTTTTATATTTAATTTTTTAAATTATTAAATAAAAGTAAAAAAGAAATCTCTACCTCCATTTTTTCTATTAAGGACTTACTTCAACAGAATATTGGCTATTTAGTGCCTTTTCCAATAGATGAAATTCATGTAGTACCAATTTCCTTAATGTTAGCTCACTACTCTTTATCTACCTTTTCTCATAGTTAATTTTTTTAAAAATACATTTTAAAGCTTTTCTTAGTTATTATCCTCTTAATTTGAAAGATGAAGCTATCCTGATTTAATGTCATATCTAAGTAAAAATGCATAAGAAGATTTTTATATCCAAATGGGGAGAGAGAAGGAATTTCTGCTTAATAAAAAAGTTCTGGGAATTCTAGAAGATGAAATCTTTCAAGATGATGTACCACTTTAGTCTTTAGAAAGAAATCAGACTTTTTGCAACCAGAGGACATTAAAATGGAGAGGACAAATTGCTCTTGATGGGAAGGGTCAATGAAACAAAATATGATATGAGTAAAAAAACAAGCAACTATTGATTCACATAAATTCATACAAATTTCATTTGCATTTAAAACTAGTATTAAATTTTGTTTTGCCATACTACTGGAGAAATACAAATGTTTTCTCTGTATTCAAGAAAAGAAAGAAAATTGGTATAAACTTTAGGTCAATGAGCATGTCCTGGATAATGCAAATTTGATAATTTTTTATTAAAAGGATGGCAAGTGAAGAGCTATAAAAAGAAATGGAAATCACAAAAGCTAACATAGCTTGAGAGAACAGATTTATTAGCTCATTAAATCAAGGAGAGACAGAGACATATAAACAGAAAAAAGAGAAGAGAGACAAAAGAGAGAGAGAAAAGTGCCTTAGACAAAGAACATTTCCACAAGCTTCATGTTTATCAGACTTTGTGCTAAGTCTGAGGAAAAGACTCAGAATACACTGGAAAATCTAATAAGATAGACTTTGCCCTCAAAGAGTTTATATTCTAATGTGATATGGAAAAACATCAAGAAATGTTAGAAGTGGAGTGATAGGTGAAGCAGGAGAGATTCTAGGAAGTATCCCAGCTATATAAGGTACAAAGATAACCAATAAAAGCTTGGAAGAGCTAGCAATAAATCCTAGTTTTTGGTGGGGCAAAATGCTCATAGAATAAAGTTGTCATGGTAGAGAGATTATAGATAATACTATAGATAGAATCTATATCTAGATTTCATGAAAACCTTTGGAAATAATTACTAACAGCTATGTTAAGATTTGCAAAGCACTTAACATGCTATAGTATTCATCTTCATAACAATCTTGTGAGGCAGATGCTTATTATTCTCATTTTACAGATGAGAAAACTGAGGCTTGAAAAAAGTAAAATTACTTAAATAGTATCTCTCAACTAGGAAGGGTTTGAGGTAGGATTTGAACTCAAATCTTTCTGGTTGTAAGGCCAACTTTTTATCCTTTATGCCAAACTGTTTATCATGTTATTATTATGGACCAGAGATATATTTTACATAGTGATATTTAGTTGGATTCAAAATTGGTTGAATGACTAGTTTTAAAGAATAGTTATTTTTACATTTTTAATTAAAGGCTTTTATTTTCAAAATGTATGCATGGATAATTTTCAGCATCCACCTTTGTAAAACCCTTGTGTTCCAAAATTTTCCCCTCCCTCCCTCCCCCACCTCCCCTAGATGACAAGTAATCTATGTTAAACATATACAATTCCTCTATACATATTTTCACAAATATCATGCTACACAAGAAAAATCAGATCAAAAATGAGAAAGAAAACAAAATGTAAGCAAACAACAACAACAAAAAGAGAGAAAATAATATGTTGTGATCTGCACTCAGTTCCCACAGTCCTCTCTTTCTGAGTGCAGAAGGCTCTCTTCATCACAATACCATTATAACTGGTCCAAATCATATCATTTGTAAAGAGAGCCACATCCATCAGAACTGATCATCATATAATCTTTCTTTTTCAGTGTAAAATTAATTTTGGTTTTACTTATTTCACTCAGCATCAGTTCATGTAAGTCTCTCCATGCCTCCCTGAAATCATCCTGCTGATCATTTCTTATACAACAATAATTTCTATAACATTCATATACCATGACTTATTCAGCCATTCTCTAACTTATGGGCATCTACTCAGTTTCCAGTTTCTTGCCACTATAAAAAGGGCTGCCACAAACATTTTTGCACATGTGGGATCCTTTCCCTCCTTTATGATCTCTTTAGGATATAGTAGAGATACTCCTGGATCAAAGGGTAAGCACATTTTGATAGCCATTTGGACATAGTTCCAAATTGCTCTCCAGAATGGTTTAATCAGTTCACAACTCCACCAAAACGCATTAGTGTCCCAGTTTTTTTCCATATCCCCTGTCCTGTGAACCTAACCTATTCTGCTTGATAGACTACTCTATTTTAAAGAATAATTATTACTAGTCAATTGAAGGCAGCTAGATTATGCAGGAGATAGAGAGCCAGGTCTAGAGGCAGGAAGATTTCTTTTCTTTTCCTTTTTTTTTTTTTTTTTTTGGTTTGTTTGTTTGTTGAGGCAATTGGGGTTAAGTGACTTGCCCAGGGTCACACATCTAGGAAGTGTTAAGTGTCTGATGCCAGAGTTGAACTCATGTTCTCCTGACTTCAGTATTGGTGCTCTATCCACTGTGCTACCTAGCTGCCCCAGGAAGACTTATTTTCATTAGCTTTAAATACTTACTAATTGTGTGAGCTGGGCAAGTCACTTAACATGTTTACCTCTCCTCATCTGCACCAGTGACCCCTATGTTATGCAATCAATTCTAAAGTTCTTAAGAAAAACTTGAGAGTGTCCTATCACTTTTTCTGAACATCTTGTGAATGCTTGCCCTGGGTGGCTTCTCCACAAAATAATCATTTTTGGCAAGCATAGATTTTATATTCAAACAATGGCTAGCCACACTTTAGAACTGATTGCATGACATGGGAACTACTCAGCATAGCATGCCCTCATCTTAGAAGGGGCTGTGCTGTATGAACAAAGCAGGAAATGAATTAGCTGAAAAGAAACATGAGATGCCCAGAGTTAGATTAAGCCACCCCAAATGTTCATAGGGACTATTTGTGTCTGACCTGTGTGGCAGAGTATTCCAAGCTTTTATTGATCCGATCAGTCACAGTCAGACACACAGTAACTTAACCCTTTTGATCCTCTTTGAAAATGAAGGACAACAACCATCTATAGAATGAGCTGGAGATGAAAATGGCAAACAATTTCAGTAAGTTTGCCAAGAAATTCCTCTAAGAGGTCATAAAGATTTGAACATGATTGAACACAATAATAGTCAATCTGAAAGAAGATCTCCGGTAGAGTCCTTCAGGTATTTGGACCTCTTTATCATTTCTAATATATGAAAATGGCCTTGGACAACTAGTTGTCTTTGGATAATGGCCTAGGTACATTCTTATGAAATTTGCAGATAACACAAAACTAGATGGGAAGAATAGTTATTGCCTAGGATGAGAGAGTAAGAGTCAATTCTTAAAATAAAAAAATTATTGAACACTCCCTTTTTTCCTCATCTATATCTCTTATCAGCATGCTACATTTTTTCATTCTTCAATTTTCTGAAAAAAAATTTGCTTTTGTCCTTAACAAGGACAATCCCAGTACTTATATCTTTAAACCCATTCTTTTCTATTTCCTAAATTCCTAAAGAACTTGCTACCATAAGCCAATGCCCTTCCCTATCATCTACTCAGCTACCAAGGATGTCTTGTATTTTTTCTGAGGTCTTATTCAACCCATTACCTTTAGTCTCCTAAGCACAAACTTTGAGTCTCCCTTACCCCTCATACCCAGTTGGTTCTTAAATTGTGTTCTTTCAACCTCTCTAGTATGTGACCTTTTCTCTTTATTCATATGACCACCATTAATTCAGATCCTTATCACTTCTCACCAGGACTGTTGCAACAGCCATTCTCACTGTCTCAAATCTTTCCTTTCTCCAACAACTCATTTTCCACTCACCTACCAAAGTGATAGTCTAATAGCATTTCAATAATATGTTTCTGATAAACAGTGATGTTTATCACTGATTTCCTCAAGAAGCTCTAAGCATGGAGTTTCTAAACTAGAGCCTGAGAACTTAAAAAAAATTGATAACTATTTCAATGGAATTAATTTTTTAAAATAATCCAATATGTAAATCATTATATGCATTTAAACACATTATTCTGAGAAGGGATACATAGGCTTTACATACTGCCAAAAAGTCTATAAAATACACATAAAAATTTTAAGAACTTCTATTTTGATATATATAGTACTTTGGAAATCATGCAGAGGTCAGTGTTTTCTATAGTCTCAATACATTCAACTCTCATCAGATTACATATGCAGAAGTGCTCTATTTCATTTTGGGTGCTCCATTTTAGAAAAGGAGAAGGAAAAGGAACAAGCATTTATTAAATAGCATCTATTATATGTAAGCTATTGAAATCAGATTTTTACTGATGTTATTTCATTTGAACCTACCAATAACAGTGGGAAGAAAATGCTCTTGTAGTCACCACCTTTCAATTTAGGAAACAGAGGCAGACAAAGCTTAAGGGATTTTCCCAGTCACATAGCAAGATTTGAATTAAGATTTTCTTAACTTGAGGTCTGATGCTTGATGTACTTAGCCACCTACATTGATAAGCTAGAGGCTTTCTGAAGAAAAGAAATCAGAATTTCCTCAAAATTATAAGACATGAGATGATAAAGATACAAAGTGGGGACACTTGAACTCAGTTCCTTGATTCTAGATGCAGTGTCCTTTTCAGCATGCCCTACTGCCTCTCTACCTAACTGCCATCACAGGGTAGAGGATTTATTTCTTCTATCAGTCACAAATCTTCTTGTCCTTGCTCATTATCATTTCTTTTGTTATTATCTTCTATATATATCTTCACAATAGCTTCAATGTCATCAAATTCATTAAGTGGCAGAAAAATACAACCTGATTAGTAGGCCTCTTGAGGACTCAGAGACCAAACTAAAATTTAAACCTAGAACATTGAAACCTAAAATATATCTTTTGGAAGATAAACAATATATTCTGCTTCCTTCATATTTTGGGTCATTTAATAGCATATTGAAATTTTTTTAGCATGATTCCAGAGAGTCATTTCTGTGCCTTTTGTCTTAAGAGCACAGGCTTTCCCAGATTTCCCAGAGGCTCATGTCATATAAATAATAAAGCTAGAAACCAGTTCTAGGTGAACAATATCTTGCATATAGTAGGCATTTAATAAATGTCCACTAAATTGAGTTAACTTGAGAATTGCTTATAAAGTATAGCATTCCCTTCTAGGACCACATCCCAAAAGGGGCACTCACACACACAGGTTGACATTTCTAGAGAATGCTGATTAATATATGGTACCCTCAGTGTCCTAGAGGTAACTTTAAGGGGTCATGACTTCTAATTTTATAGCTCCTAGACTTTGTTGTGCTCACCATTGAACCTCATAAAAATTTAGAAAAGAGATTTCCTGAGAATGTATACCAAGAATGGAAGGCTACATATACATTTCTCCTATCTTGGGGGCTTATTTCTTCCCTTGAATACATTAGATCCTTAAGAACTGTGGACCTAGATTTAAAGAACAAAATGAGTAAGGCATATATTCAAGAACATGTATGCCCAAGGGATAAATCCACGCTTCTGGATCTTTGCTTTTCTTTTGGGGTCTGGGGATCAGTATTTGTATGTGGTCATTTCTGGCACCTTTCTCTGTTAAAAGGGTTATTTATGCTATCGTCAGATCATCTTTATTTTTAAATTATTTTTAATTTTAAAATTAAGCATTTATTTTCTTTCCCTCTTATCTTTCCACTGGAAAAAAAAGAGAAAAATAGCATTTATATCAAATATGTAGAGACAAGCAAAAAAAAAGAAAAATTCCTACATTAGCCATATCCAAAATGCATGTCTTATTCTGTATTTTGAGTCTATGATCTTTTTAGGAGGTAAGCAACATTCTTTATAATTGTTACTCTGGCATCATGGTCAATCGTTACTTTCAAATTTGTTTATTTTTACAATGCTGTTATTATTATATGAGTTGTTCACTTCAGTTTGCATTAGTTCATACAAGTCTTTCTATGTTTCTCAAAAACTGTCCTTTCATCATTTTTTACAAAACAAAAATATTATTTTACATTCGTGCACCATAATTTATTTAGTCTTTCTTATATGTTTGGCTAATCCCTTAGCTTCCCATTTTTTATCACCAAAAAAAGTTACTGTAACTATTTTTATACAAATGAATTCTTTTTATATTTTTGTGGTTTCTTTGGTGTATACACCTACTAGAGCCACTTCTGGGTGAAAAGACATGAAAAGTTTAGTAACTTTTAGGGTGTAGCTCTAAATTATTTTCTAGAGTTACTAGACCAGTGTATGTCTCTACCAATAGTTCTTGCATTTGGGGTTGATGCAAGTACTATCTAGGATCTTTGAAAACTCTTCCTTTAGGGAAAGTGATTTGGAGCATTTTTAAAGGTTATTTATAACTGGGTGTTTTCCCCTTAAAAATTGTCTGTTTATATCCTATGACTATCAATTAGAGAATGGCTTTGATGACTGTCTTTTCATATCTGCCTATAGTTGATTTCTCTATTATAAGTTACCACTATTCTCTTGCTTACTGTTATTGGATTTTTTATATGCTGCTAATTATTTTGATTTCTAGTGGATCCTTTAATGGCAAGTATGAATTTCCTGATTTTACACATTCATCTAGGCACTTACATCTTGGACTATTTGCTCAACTAAGCAGGAAAATATACACACCCATATCAGAAATAGTTAATGGACACAGAATAGACAGCTAGAATGTAGTATACCCATCTTTTACCTTAGCCGTCAGCTCACAGCAGTCCTTGTCATTGTTTTTTCTGGCTCCAAAGCCAATTAAAAGGAAGACTTCATGTTATCACAGAGTATTAGCCTACCATTTATTTCAAAACAGGCTTCCAAAGTTCATGTTGTATTGGAATAAAGATGGGAATATGGATACCTCCAAAGAAGGGAAAATCCCTTCCTGCCTATAATATAAAAGATTGTAATATATAGTAGAGGCACTTATTCTGTGCCAGGCACTGATGCTAAGTGCTTTACAAATATTGTCTCATTTAGCCCTTACAACCCTGGTAGGATGCAGATAAGTTTTGTCTCCAAATAGAACTAAAGTTGTATTTTTTGCTCTTTTTATGTAAAATGTGTGAGCATATCATTCACTTGCTGACCTTTGACTCTTTTCTTATTCATTTCCCTGGTGTGGAATGATAAAGTTCTTGTGCCAGACTTAAGTGCCATATGCATGAAGCCTTCTTTACCATTGTAATCCTCATTCCTTTCTTCTTTGAATCTAGAAGCAATATCAATAGTAAAAAGACTTTAAAAATCAGTGTTACTCTCATTTGGCGTTTAGATGCTACATTTACAAATTTTTTAATGATCATTATATTTCCTGGTGGATTGACAGCTGTCCTAAGAACCAGTAAAAATCAGGTATTAGTCACATTTCTAATACATATTAATATGTGACACTTGAAAAGACAGTGATAGGGCTCTAGAAAACTTTTTAAGACCATAAATTGCAGAGAAGATATTGATTTGCATTGATAGAGTGAGTTTTTTCTTATCAGAGTTCTCTATATCAATGAAATTACAAGTCCCTATTCCTACTATATGTAATATTTTTAGGCCACAGTAGACCTATCAGAGATTTAAGAAAAGCCTTATCTCATTATATTGAAGTAGGCATCTGCTAATGACTTTCCTAGCTTCTTATTCTGGAATTAACCTGCCAAGGTGGCCATTCTAACTCTAAAAACTTATGAAAATCTAATTAGCTTAATGGAGTGAAGAGGAGGCTGTCAGCAGCCACCTTGGAACTTAATTGAATAGTGATAACATGTCCATTGTCCAAGAATTGTACCCTGCTTTGCAGGTACAGAACAAAAATCAGAACTGACTTTAAGGCTCAGGGAAGGCAAGATAATAAATGCTATGTTTAGCAATAGGAGGGTAGTAATTGTACACCCTGTCTTACATTTATAGGCACTTCATTAAATAGAACATGTGTCCATGAAGCAAAATGTGGCCTATTGTACAAAATGTTCAAGAATATGTCATTTATAAAGAATAACATAATGTAATACTGAAGAATAATATACTTTATTTCAACTGCTTCTATTTCAGAGAATTAAATACTTCCCTAAGGAACTCACAAATCCTTAAGATCCAGATTTTATGACATAGGAATGGTTGATTTATTACTGGAGTAGGGCACTGAATGGTATCCCAATGTCCTGAAAACCTCTCTTACCTTAGGACTATGTGGTGGTTGAGGTAGGGAAGAAGTTATGATAGAATATCTCACCTTATTGTTGTTTCTCACAACATCCCTCTTAAATCTGAAGGAAATGATGGAGCAATCAAGGCCCTAGAAATCTAAGCAATTATAGCTAATGCTACTCTACATTTATGCATTGCTCTAGAGCAGGATTTCTTAATCTGGGGTCTGTAGATATTTCAGTTGGTACCTGAACTTGGATGGAAAAAATACACATTTATTTTCATTAAAATCCAACTAAAATTTTGAATTTTCATAAATGATGAATTTTTAAAAGAAACATTCTGTGAAGAAGTTCTCAAGCTTTACCCCATCCTCTGGAGTTTCCATTCAGACTATTTTATTTGAATTTGCAACAATAATGTGAAGTATTTAGGGCAGGTTATTATTGTATTCGACTCACAGATTTGGACACTGAGAATTTAGAAAAGCTAAGTAACTTACCTAATAAGATTTAGCTATTAAGTAGTCAAAGTAGGGTTAGAATTGCTACCTTTTGATTTCTAATTGTGTTTTCTCTTTTTCTGTGTCATGATGCCTGTTCTATGATACATATGAAAGTAAAAGGCAGATTTTTTATTGCCCATTGCAGTGCTTTGTCCATTAGAGCGTGTGACTTTGAGATATTTCATTTTTAATAGGTTTAAAAAGTTCACAGAGCCCAGGTTAGGAAATCCTGGTTTAAATGGATTAAGGCAACTGTATGATCTTGATTAACACTGTATAGTAAAAAAGAGCATTGGATTTGGAGGCGAGAGGTAGGACTCAAATCCTGTCTTTGATGGTTTGACAATAGGTCAATGATTTCTTCTCTGGAGCCTCAATTTCCTCATTTGTAAAATGGGGCTACAAAACTACTTAACTCACAGGGTTTCTATGAGGAAACATTGTCAAATGTAAAAAAATTACAAAAATGCAAGCAATTATTAAAATTGGGGGGGTATGGCCCACCTGTCTTCTCTGTCCATGTTATCTGATCTAAAACTGTCATGATTTAGCAATTTAGCACTTCCATCATGAGGCAGTTTGAAGATAATATGCCTTGCATTGCTATTCCTATTTCATTTGTCCCAAACACAATGCTTTCAATACCTTACATGTAATTGGTATGCAATAAATATTTAATCATGGTGATGAATTATGATCTAAAACAAGAAATTTAACAAGAATTAGTGATAACTTACTAACTGTCCTTTTTATTCCTCTTCTGGAAGTAGAAGAGTATTTCCTTATGCTGTAAGAAAGTTTGAGGCACTTGTCACAGTAAGACTATGAGTTTAAAATAGATAGGTTCTGAACTTTCATTTCCAGAATTGTCAAATGAATAATATTCCCAAGATAGTAGACCTGTATAAGAAAAGACTGGGTGCAGAAATATACTTCATTTTTCCAAAACACTCTATCCATTTAGTAACTTTATAAATTCTTTTGTCAATTTTTCATATCATTCATTCCCAGTGGCAAGTTGAGATTCCCAGTGGCAAGTTGAGATTTTAAGAATATAGGTCTTAACTACATAAACATGATGAATAGAAACAAATTAGACATATTACTCTCTCTAGCAGGCAGTATTGACTATTCTAAAATGCATTATTGGACTGATTTTAAAACAAAAGAATCAAAGTAATTGATTAGTGGCTGTGGAATGTTGTCTCCATCAATAGCTGAGTGTATTTTGAACTCTTTTCGGTATGCAGTATAGAGAACTGAATCACAGTCAAATAAATATGATTTTGAAGCATGCAAAGGAAAAAATATGCAGTTTTGAAGAGAATGATTTAAACTTTGACATTTAAAAATTTGGACTACCTGAAAAACTGCTAAGTAAAAGTTTCAACTACATTAATTTCTTACCAATAAATATATTATCTGGAGTTTTCAGTATCATCCTAGCCAAATGAGGAGAGGTTAGGCACCAGATTGTCAGCAATATGAACAGTTTTTAAGCCACAGTCTTTTCAAAGTCCAAATCAAAGAGAATATCATCTATCTAAATCAAAATAGTATTACTATCTCTTATCAGTGTAAAATACCTTGATGCCAAAATTTTACAAATCCTTGAAGTATATTCGTCAATTAGCAGTGAAGATTTTTTCAACTTGCAAAATTTTCCTCTCCCCAACCTACCACCCACCCCAGGGGGTTATTATAAGAAATGAATTTCAAAATGTTTTAGGGTGAGAAAAATAGAAAATAAGCTAAATCAATTACAGAAAAAAATCTCCCTCCCCAGGTCTCAAAAATATAAATGTTTTGAATGGAAATGCTGCAATTACATTTAAAAGAAGGGAATTCGCTTGTGATTTAGGCCTTCTCATAGAATATACTTTTAAAAGCATCTTTCTTTTAAACAAGTCTGCCCCTGTCACGCAATAATCTTACTCTATACATTTCTTCTGCTTCTTAAGTCATTTTCTTCTGAGAGAACTGGATTATCATCAAAATCTTGAATAAACATTCTTTTCTTGTTGAAAAATAGATAGAACTTTATTCTGGACCAAATTGTTTAATTGCATAAGTATAGAATCATTTATGGAGAAATGTATGGTCCCATGAAAGATTGAGAAATGAAATCAAAGTTAACAGCAAACTCAGAAACTCAAGAAAATCTCCCTTTGATTTGTTTTTAAAGTTACTGTTTTTGAAAATTCCTTATCTCATCCTCCTTTTATCAGATTTTTTGTGAGTTAGAGATACTCTTTTTTCTTCAAAAGGTCTAGGGGCCCATTGAGCACAAAGCAGCCCATTTGATATCAGTCTATTAGCCACCCCCCTCCTTCAGTTCAATGCATATTAATGGAAGTCGTCCAAACTCTTCTTCTCTCCTCACTTAACAAGCATAATAATAAATGAATATTTAAACTAGCTGCAGATATATTAAATGGAAACAAATAGGTTTCATTTGTAACAAGTGCACACAGGTTAATTAACAAGAAGGAGCTTTTGTGTTGAAACAAGACTCCCTGATGCTGTACGTGCAGGTGCCGTTAAGGGCCAATTGAGCTCTATAGGATAATTATGAAGTACCATTGTGCTCTTCCGTTTGTTAACAAAGTGCTGCCTGCAATTTGCCTAAACCTATAAACCATCATCTGTGATCCTCAGCAGCAATTAAGTGACAAATATCTTCTCATCGGAGACTTGGGAAAACAAAAGAGACATGATAGCATTTAAGGAGCCAGATGGATATTTTAGAATGTCATCTTTCGAAGGCCTCTCTTTCAATAATAGTATAAAACTGAAACATATTTGGTACAGTAGAGGGGTGGGGAGGGGAGCTACCCCAAAAAAACCCAACCCAAAACAAATAAGATGGGCACTTTGAATAATTGAAGGAGTGTGTATTGGAACAGCATTTGATTCTAAATTCTTCGAGTATTTAAGAAATCTAATAGAGCTATATAAAATACAGTTCCTCTCATTACAAGACTATTGAGTCCATTTGTTTCTCATGTCCTGAATACACCCATAAATTATGTGCTATGTAAAGGAAAGAAGAACATTTCTGAATTTAGAGGAGGAAAAAGGCCAAACAAATAGCAGCATTTTCTCCAGGGTATAAGTTACTAATTAGTTTCCCAGAAATAGCTTATTCTTGAAAATGAGAGATCAGCAAATGCATACCCATCCTCTCCTTTCCTTTCCCCTCCTCTCCCTTCCTCTCCCTCTTTTCTTATCTTCTCCCTCTCCCTCCCTCTCCTTCCTCCTCCTCCTCCTTCTTCTTCTTTTTCTTCTTCTCTCTCTCTCTCTCTTCTCTCTCTCTCTCTCTCTCTCTCTCTCTCTCTCTCTCTCTCTCTCTCTCTCTCTCTCTCTCTCTCTCTCTCTCTCTCTCTCTCTCTCTCTCTCTCTCTCTCTCTCTCTCCTCCACTCTGTGGGTGTGCCTGTTTCTGTCTCTGTCTGGATCTGTCTCTCTCTTTTTCTCTGTCCCTCTCTCTCTCTTTGAATCTGTCTCTCTGAATGTCTCTGTCTCTCTCTGTCTCTCTGTCTCTGTCTCTCTCTCCTTCCCTTCCCCGTCTCTCCTTCCTCCTCCCCCGCCCCCCTCTCTCTGTCTCTGTCTCTGTCTCTCTCTGTCTCTTTGTCTGTCTGTCTGTCTGTCTATCTGTCTCTCTCTCTCTCTCTCTCTCTCACACACACACACACACACACACACACACACACACACACACAGAGTAATTTTAAACCAAGCAGTCTCCCCCTCCAGTAAACTAATTGATCTCCAAGTTTTGGGGATGTAACATTTAAAATGCTTCTGTAAGCATGGCAATAATTCCAGGAGCTATAAACTTTACAAAGGCACTGTTGAATTAGTTCAATTAATTGTCTGGTTGGGAGAATCTCCAAAAAAACTTGCGGAAGCTCTTGTTTTTATAGTTAAGGATCTTCAGGGCATTTAGTTGCCTACATTAAACGATGCTGTCTAACTGGTCTCTGTAATTGGTAGAGCTAAAAGGCTATTCAGTAATGTTAAAAAAATTATAAATGTATGAGTTTCACTATCAAGTCAGTAGGTGGTTAGTTTCAGTTGTTTTTTTTTAACTTCTTTGCCAAAATAATGGCATTTACAAATGTTTTTAGGAATCATCGAGAAACTACTGCTCAGTGTGTTTTAATATAGTATTAGGTCAACAGCTCTCTTGAAAGAACAAAATCAACCCAGGGCCAAACAGTCAGACAGACCTAATTAAATACGCTAGGAGTAAGGAAAGCAGTCGGATAACTAGAACAGGCCTGACCCTTTTCTTTGTACTTTGCTGGGTTTCTCACTACCTTTGCTACTTTCCTCTGGATTTATTTTTTTAATGAATTATTTAAAAACAGCCATTTCAGATCTACAATTAATTTTCAAAGAATTGGCAACAGTTGGAAATAATCACAACTTAAACAGCTTGAAAGTGGTTCCTATCTTGTCAGGGAAACAGAATCTGTCCTCTGGTGACAGTTTCACTAATCCCCTCTTGGCATCTGCCCCTCTGCATCTTCTTTAAAATACCAGTGGTGAACCCCTATTTCCAACAGGGACAAAATGCAAATATCAGAAGGCAGCTTTTTCTATTTACCTAGATATCTTTTTCTTTTTATGAAAGGATGGGAACTAATGGGCTTCATTTCAGTAGGTGAAAAAATAGGTTATAGAGTGTTGGAACTTTTTTTTATCATTAAAGAGCACAGTCCTGTGAAAAGCTGAAATATTAGCTCTCTACAGCGTCTTGCAAAAAATGAAAGTGCTTAATAAACATTTTTCCTCTGGATATTACTTATAGTTCACCTTGTGGAGTGGTTGGAACTCTACCCTCAGGAACAAGATCCTGATATAATGTTATTTGCATGTTCTGATCCTTATCACAGCATTAAAGAGTTAGAAGGGATATAAAAAAAGGTCTTCAAGTCCATCCCTCTGCCCTCCTACAATCAACTACATCCAATAGATGCGAATCTATTATTGTTGAAAGAACCTCTGGGGAAAACTTTTCTCTGTAGCCAATTTGAACATTCATCAATCTTCATAGTTAGGTAAAGTTACACAGTAATAAATTAGCATATGGGAAAACTGAGCAGCTCTTGGACTTGTCCAAAATCACACAGTAACAGAGTTGGGATCGAAGATGAACCCAGTGCCCTGTGTCTCCAAATTTAGGGCCATCTCTGTCCCTCTGTTCTCTTAAGGTTCATTTCCTTTGAAGGACTATAACTAAGGTGGAAAGAAGCTTCCAATCTTACATGATAGTCTTAATTGCCTATTCAAAACACTACCTCTTCACTGTGGTCTCACTGATTTTATTATAGAATATTTGCATTGACAAGACCCTTAGGGATTCTCTAGAGATGCACAGAGATATAGATCAAGTAAAATATAAGCACCTTTAAAAAAGACTCTTTTTGTTCTATTAGTGTATCCCAAGTATGACACAGTGTCATCAGCATAGTTGGGATTAAACAAATGATATATTTTTATTTGGATATGAGTATTTTTATTTGAAATCTATTGTTCTTTCTATGGCCCAGCCTCCACTTACCTCTACAAGACTTGAATTCATATTTAACTGTACATACAATATCCGTATGGCTATTGGTGTAATATTGCATATTTAAACTATGCAATAATAATGATAGCTAACATTGATATAGTGTTTTAAGGTTTCCAAAACACAAAAATATCTTATTTGATCCTTACAATTACCAAAGGAGATAGATTTTATTAGCCCCATTTTGCAGATAAGAAAACCGAGGTTGAGGGAGGTTAAATGACACAGCAAATAAGTCTGGATTTGAATTCAGGTCTTCACAATTCCAAATCTAGTATTCTATCCATTATGCTACCCAGCCAGCAACAATGTAGCTCTCTTACAATTATAAGTGCTCCATTAATACATAATACACTGCATTTCTCAATCTGTATATGAGGCCATGATATAGAGGAGATCACTGTAGGTTATAATGTTCTTTTGGTATTGTAGCTTTTTATATGGAATCCAACATAGACCTAAACTTTACTGAATTCTATTCTATGGATTGTCACTTTGGTATTAAGTAGAGATTTTGAGGCCTGTTCAATATTTATTAGCCATTCAAGAAGAAACATAATTCACAATTTTTTCTTTTCAAATTGGTGGCTCAGACCATTAAACTTAATGACCCCATTATATATTTGCCAACCTCTTTAACTCTCCTTTCAATTTTTGAGGAATTTTCTTTCAACTGAGGAATGAGTACCTTGATCATCTATTGACTGTAGGTTGGTTAGTTACTGTGAGTCCTACCTACTCTGAGAATGAGATTCCCCTAAAATATCGACTGGGACAGACTAATTCCCTGGTTTCTTTTCTCAAGTAAGAGTAGCAATTACATACATTCATACAAACATACATATGTATATATGTGTATAAAGGCAAAATATCTCTTTGTATATATATATATACATATGTAAAATTCTTTATGTATAATTTTCATATAATTAAATATATATATATATATATGTAAGTATATATATGAAGAATTATTAAATTAAGGCTTAGAGACCTGTATAGTTTTACAGTCTTACAGACTATATTAATGGAATGTTTTTCATATTTCAGATTCTATATGGAATAAATCATTGGGTTCATTACTACTGTGTTATTGTTTTTTTTTTTTTAATTTTCCTCCTTTCCATTCTTTTACAAAAATTTGTGTTTGTATGTGTGTTTATGTTTTGTGAATGTTGCTGAAAATAAAAACATTAAGAATTTTTCACTGTCAGAATTTTAAAAAGAAACTTTTGTTATCGATGACAACTGTTCTTTGATCTGTTTCACAAAGAAATCATATCTTATACTTTTGGTCAAATTCTGTTACTTTAAACACATTAGTACTAGTTATATTAATTTGCTATTCTGGAAATTTATCACATTTATTGAAATTAGTGCATTAGTTAGGGCTTAGTATGTAGTCTTCATAAGAAGACTAGTTCCATAATAGCCTTTCTATAAATAGATCTCAAATATGGCACAAATTTTCAGTCATCAAAATAAAATTGATCAAAGGCAAGTTGCTTAAACAGATGATTAGAATGCTAATTCATACATCATATCAATAAATTGTACTCTTAAATTAGATCAGACTTTGAAATATTTCTCTCTTGGTTATGCACCAGGAGTAATATGTTATGAGCATCCTGCCTTAGTATCATAAGACAGGGAACAGTAAGTAGCAGGGGCAATAGACTGAAATCTCCCTCCCAAATAGTCTATACTCTAACATATCCATAAAGCTGGCTAAGGCATATAATCCACTATTTCATGAACTTCTTATAAAAGAAGTCTCTTTAAACACCACCAATCATGTGATCAGAAAACAGCTCATAACAGTAGGTAGCAAGTGTCTAACCATGATTTCAAGGTTGATCTGGAGTCAAATGGAAATTTGAGAATGTCAGCTTTAAAGGTCTCTCAATTGCAGCATAAAATGGAAACATGTTCGGAACAAGAGTGGCTATAAGTTTGGGGGGAATCCATGTTAAAAAAAGATTATGATGAGTTATTTGAATAATTGAATATCATAATGAGTATTCAGTGTTGTTTCTTTTTCATTAGCTACTTAGCAAGGTCTAGTTAATTGTGGCAACTGTATACATTGAACTCTATGTTTGGTTATTCAGAATGAATATACATTTTATGAATTACCAATGTCTGACTTTTCTCTCCTACTGACTGACTTATGGTTAGTTCAATGCTCAACGCTCAGAATATATAGAAGATAAATTCAATGCTCATTATTCTTCAGAATATATAAAAGATAAGAATATATAGAAATAAGTACTTTTGGAAGGGAATATGTTGCGCTGGAAATTCTCGGTGAGGGGTCTGTCCAAATATGTCAGTTTAGTGGGGAAAGGGCAGCACTTCTTTTCAGAAAGTCTTATGCACACAGAGCAGACTCCAAGAAGTTAGCTGACTTTTAACATTCTCCTTTGTTCTCCATAAATTTCATGATTTTTTGGGTTGCTGCCATTGTTTGTCACTGCTCTCCGGATCCAGTATTGATTGGGCATGATTTTTTTCCCCATCCTCTCTTGGAGGTCTATGAAATTTCCATTACAACTGGATTTGGGGGGTTTGTTTATTTGCTTTGATGTAATCAGAGATTAATGGACAACACATAATACACTGATCTTACCCTGATGAGCTCCTGTTGCTATCCTCAGTAACAGAGGCAAGATCTAATGATGATTATTAATAATAATCATTATGTCACATGTTCTAGTTTGTTGATCAATGTCCCTCCCCCCTAAAATGTAGAACCTAAATTAAGTACTATGCTCTAGATATGGTACCACAACATGGTATACAATCCCAGATCACTTTTTTTTTGTAATAATGTAGCCTAAGATACAGACTTTTTTTTTTGTTTTCCATATCATGTTCTTGACTCCTTTTGAGCTAGAGACTCAGGTCAATTCAAGTATAAAATAAATGCTTACTAAGTGCAAAGCACTATGCTAAAAATTGAGAATAAAAAGAAAAAGAAAGAAATACTCCCTGATCTCAAGGTGCTTTGCAGGATTTAATTAAATCAAAGTATATATATACATATATATATATGCATATATATATATATATAAAAAACAAACATGACAATTTCAGGAAGGAATGAAGGATGAATAATTAGTGGAACCACAATAGGTTTCATGTAGAAGGTAACCAATGAGTTTGGCCTTGAAAGATAATTTTAAGAAGCAGAAGTGAGGATACCCACAGTCCAAGCATGGGGACAAACTTTTGCAAAAGCACAGAGACAGTACATTGAATAAAAAATTTGGGAAGATTAGTTTGGCATGCAGGAAGGTAGAATAATATGAAAGAAATTAAAAAGGGAAGTTGGAGGCAGATTGTGAAGGGTTTTAAATACCATATTATGAATTCTGTATTTTAGTCTAGATGCAGTAGGAAGCAACTAAAGATTTTTGAATGAATAAGATCTGATGTGTTCAGTTTTGTGTCCTTGTAATACTAATTTAGTGGCTGCATGTATGCTGAATTGCACTCTGGAAGTAGGGTGATAAATTAGGAAGCAACAGAAATAGTTAATGAGTAGTGACTGTGAATAGAGATAAGGGAACAGGTGCAAGAAATATTTTAGAGGTAGAATAAATACTTGGTGACTGACTAGATAAGACAGAGCAATACCAAGAAATTGTAATGTGCTTAGCCAATAGGGACTGATTTTATAAGTTAAGGGCAGAATTAATCATTTCTTATAGAAATAAAATAATAATCATAGTACAGCTTAAATTTATTGAATGCTTTCTACTTTTTCTAAGTACAGCTATTATGTTTCATAAGTGCATGTCCACTAAAATTTCCAGATAATTTCTTAAAGGAACTGCTGTATCTTTCCATACTGAATTTGTGTGTTATGTGCACTTGAGTTTTTTTTAATCCAAGTTTAGGATTTAGGATTTTACATCTATTTCTACTTAATTTCATTGTCTCCATTTTATACATTAGGAATCTAAAGCTAAAAGCAGTTAGGTAATACCACTAGTAAGCATCAGGACTGCATCCTTTGACATCAAGTTCAGTACTTCTTCCACTGTATCATGTTGCCCTCTCTTAGGTTTTTTTCCCCCTAAAATATTATTTTCTGCAAAAAAAATCATATATATATATGTATATTTTCATATGTATGTTCATGTATATATATATATATATATATATATATATATATATATACATATATATATATATATATATGTAAGTATACACACACGTGTATGGGGGTATATGTATATATTTGTTTGGTATAGCTGAAACACCTGTATTTTTAGAAGTTAATTTTTGAGATTTTAAAAAATTTTTCAAGTATTCTTGATCATTAGAAAAGTTTTAATTTAGTAACCCCAGAATAGATTATAGTCTATTTTCTGAATTTATTACTTTTCTCAATTTCACTTAAAAATGAATAGTTAATAATAGAAAGCTACTTGTTTCTCGTCATCTTTATCTGAGTGTCTTGAAGAAAGCTGAGTTGTGACTCTTTAGAATATAAATAACAAGTCCCATGATCATCATCACACATTCATCAGTAAATCCTGATCACTAGGTGATTTTTATGATAAAAAGTTCTTGTTATGCAATTAGCTATGCCATTAATCACTTGTTACAGAAATTAGATAACAAAAATGAAGCTTACATATGTACATGCTTTCACTTTTTCTAGTACTTTCACATTTTGTAATCAAACACAACCAGCATCAATTAAGGGTCTGCCACAGGCAGGTCACTTTCTCACCAAAGTGTGAAAGCCCTTTGCCCTCAAGGAAATTATATTCTACTGGGGAAGTGCAACATTCCTATAAATAAGTATATAGCAATTCAATATTTGGTTCAGGATTCCCCCAAAGAGGAATAATTATACCTATCCTGCAGGCATTTTCCTTCTCATATTACAGATGAGGAAACTGAAGGTTACCAGGTGTCCAAGGTCACTCACTGAGTTAGAGACTGATCTAGAACTGTAAGTAGTCTCTTGATTCAATATCCAGTGGTTTTTTTTTTTCCAATAGTACATGCTCCTTTTTTTTTTTTTTTAAATAAAAGCATCTAGCAAAGATAAGTAGAAGTCAACTGTAATCTTTGTAAATAAATAGTTTTTATATGTAATTAGCTTGGGTTCTCAGGTCCTTCAGGATCTCACAAAAATCCCACCTATGTCTCAACCTACAGCAATATCTTCATGATTTTGTTTCACATATCAGACACAGTAAAAATAGCTTAGTAGAGATTGCAAGTATTTCATCTTACAAAAAGTTCCTCAAATATTTTACTTACAAGTTATCTGAAAAATATTATTTTTAGCTTTCTCAATAATTTTTTTGTCTGTGTCTTGCTCGGGCAGAGGAGCAATGGATGGTTTCACCAGGACTAAAGGGACTCTCAGGGTCACAGGGGGAGGCGCAAACAGCTTGCTCAGTGAGGATAGAGCCTCAAAGTTCTTCTCCTTCGTGGTATATCGTGTGGGATGTTTTTCCTGCTGTCCCTTGAGCTGGTGCACTTTTTCATTATTCCCCCTTGGCAAGGGAGCAACACGGAGAGCTCGTCCTTGAACTAGAAGTAATTTTGCCTTCTGAAACAGGCTCTTCTCCTCCTCCTGGACCAAGTCTGTTCGAGGTTTTCAGAGATGCCCCTTAGCTGGCTGGTAAAGTCCCACGTTGTAGAAAGGACAGACAAACAAATTACCCCTTTCCTTGAGATTTCACTGTAAAGTTCTTTGTTGAATTTACAACATCCCTTCCCCTTTGTACTTCTCAAAGTGAGAATAGAGCTGGATATGAGGTAAAATTTGGAAGTTACTATATGACTCCTACAAGGTCAGAGTTAGGAGGGACTATAGAGATTAGTTGATCCAATAGTTTCATTTTATTACTAAGAGGTGACCAAAAGAGCTAAAGGAACTTTCTCAAGATTGTACACAATAGTGTATGGTAGAATTTGAACTTTGGTTGCCTACTTCTGATCTAGTGTCCTTTCCATAATACCATAATGTCTTAATAAAGTTATAGTGGTACTGAGCATTGGAACCTAGTGATGGCAGAATGAGAGGGAAAAGGCACTTGAGATCCACTGAGCTGTTCAGTTATTGGAGCAAACAGCTCCTATTTCTTCAGTGCAGGTGTAGTGTAACAAAGAAAAAAATACAAGTGTCCAACAAATAGCAACTAGAGGAGTGGAAGAGTATTTAGATATCTTCAGAAGTATAGTTAGGGCAGAGCCATAAGCTCTTTGTCTCAGGCCAGGGACTTTGGAAGTTGTTTTTAAAATCATTTTGAGGATTATGTTTTCACTTGCCTGGCCTAAGGTATCGATGATAGCCTATTCAAGGGGGAGCACTTTAGGAAGTTGGTTGTATGTTAGAGTGCTCTTAATTCCCCTACTGATTATATTCCACATGGGTTCTCCCACTCAATTTGCTGTTATTTTCCTTAGGTGCAAAAATATGCTAGTTACAACTCAGCATGACACCTTCATTTCTCCAGCTATGTTGCAAGTGGTATTCAGGCAGATATTTCTGTCCTTTCTTCTGATTGGTTGGCTCTTCTCAAAATACTTAGAGCAGTAGTATCTTTTGGCCACTCAATAACTAAATCCAACAGACTTACATGTTAAATTATTTGAGAAAATTTTTTAATGATTTTCCTTTAGCTTACTACTATGTGAAACATGTATTTAAATGATAATATATGAATTTATACAGCAAATATTATATTCTCTAGAAGATAGCTTTCAAACACCATGAGATAAAATACTACTGTCCTTACAACTAGAAGCTATTAACCTAATTAGTGTACTAAGCATAAAATATAAATGATAGTACTATGTTGAGAAAATAATTGAAAATAATGGCTAACTAAATTTCAGAATTATACAAATGATACAATTATTTTACCTTATAAATGTTAAGGTGGCAAGAAGATTGTTAAGTAAATGGATTAAAAAGATATGTTTTAGGGCATCCTGTAATCTCAAAATTACCCAATAGAATTGAACATAAAGCTTTGAGTTCAGTTTAGATCTGCATCTTTAAGGTTGGCTGGGGAGGAAAAGTTTGCTGTATATTGTACTGTAGTTCATTTGAAGGATGCTTGCCTTCTGCTAGCTTAATAAGGATATTAGACTAAGGCTTTCTAGGGGAAGATTAGGAAAAGGTTGGTAAGCAATGAATGTCAAAAATAGTACAACTCATGAAGGGGCACTTTAAGAAGTTTTGTAGAATATTTGCAAACATTTACTAAGCACCTACCAGGCACCAGACACCAATAGTTAGTCATTTGAAATTAAAGACAAAAATGAAAATAGTCTCCTCCCTCAATGAGCTTGCATTTTCCTGGGAGGAAATGTACAGATACAATCATTTTGTTTTTATCGTGCTCTCTCAATATGCCCTTCTGTTACCTTTCTTCCTTCCTTGTTCCTTTCTACTTTTCTTTACCTTATAACCTTTTCTTTTCATCTCCCTACCATTCATCAATATGTTTCTATTCCTCTGTCCCCATCCCTTTGGCTGCATCCCTTTGACCCTCATGTGTTCAAAATGAAATGCCACAAAGAAAGGAAGGGGGAAAATGGTACTGAAACAGGAAATGCAGAAGCATTGGATTATATCACAGGTAGACACCAGCAAATAGTTTATGGCAGAACTTGGACAGGAGAGGATTCAAGTGAAAAGAAGTATGAAACTTAGAAAAAGGAATAAGCCAATAGTTATTTGTTGAATTCAGAAAATCTTGCAGAGATCACATTCTGATTTCTACATAAACTTCTAAGATTGTACTTCCATGATTCTACTATTCTCAATATACCAATTACGAATTTTGACCCAACTTAGGTCTAATAAGAGATTATAAATATAAAAGCAAATTCATGGAAAAAAGAATCAAACCAATCAGAAATAAAATTAGAATTAGACTAGAAAAGCAGCTGTGTAAGTAAGCTGCCTATTAAGTGAACAAAGGGCAAATGCAGTGGCATGTACATAATGAGGATAGTTTTAATAGACATTTTTCAAGAATGTACATATTTTAATGCATAAATGCTGCTTGTTCTCCATATCATTTAGCTTTTTTTTTTTTTTTTTGAGGTAATTGAGGCTAAGTGACTTGTGCAGGGTCACACAGTTAGGAAGTGTTAAGTGTCTGAGGCTAGATTTGAACTCGGGTCCTCCTGAATTCAAGGCTAGTTCTCTAGGGCCACCTAGTTGCCCCCGTTTAGCTTTTTTTTAAAAATAAGATAAATGGTGTGTATCATACCAAAGGCTCAAGGCCTTCAAAGGACAACAATCACTGGGGGATACAACCTCCAAAGCTTACTCAGAGGACACAATTGCTTTGTTTGAATCCTAGAATCAATTACTTACCATCATCTGACATTCAGTTCAGGTACTGTTTATTCTGGCAGATTCCTAGATCTTCCCATCTAAAAGTGATCATTACCTCCTAAAATCTCTCATGACACTATTTAGAACTCACCAATGTATTTGTTATAGTCAAACTTGTGTTATGATCTTGCTCTCTCTACAAGAATGTAAGCTCTTGAAGACAGAAATGATGATTAATTTTACCTTCATATTCCTAGAACGTGGCATAGTGATTTATAAATAATAATTGCTAAATACATGCTTGTTGAATTGGATCATAGGAATCCTTTCAGAAAGTATGATACTGGTTTTTCCCCATTTCTATACTGTTTCTGTTTATATCATGTAAACTCTGTCTTAAATTCATAACCTGAACTTTAATCTAAAAGTCACAAAATTGTCATGACACAAAGTATCCTAGATTACCCTGTGCCTTTCTGGGTACTCTCCCTCTGAAATAGAAACCAGAAGGGAGCTCAGATATACTGTACTGGACAAAATATGATCTTAAAGCATTTCATCATAGTTCTAGCTTCTACTCTGCTGTAGTATCTTACTCACTCTCAGGTTATTCCTGTTGTTCTTATGCCAGTATCCAAATTCACTGCCGAGTTTCCCAAGTCCCACATATACTCAATTTCACATAAAACTCACTCCCAGAATATTCTATCATTCATATGAACGCCTAAGAAGCACTCTCAATAACAATTATTGACTCCTTTACTACTATGCTCATAGACCTTAGGTCCTTTGAGAACGCTAGATGGTACAATGGATAGAGCACTGAGTCTGAAATTAAGAAGACCTGAATTCAAAACCAGCCTCTAGCATTTATTAGCTGTGTGATTCTGGAGAAGTCATTTTACCTCTAAGTTTCTTCAACTATAAAATAGGGATATAATGGTATCTGCCTTCCAACTTTATTCGGAAGACCAAATGAGATATTTGTAAAATACCTGGCAAATAGTAGGTACTTATTAAGTTTTTTTTTCCTTTTCCTTCCAAACTGCATATCAATATATACAATCTCTGAGCCTCTTTCTAACTTTACTAAATGCCTTGACAGCCAGAATGTAAATGCCTTTACTTGTTTTCATTAGTAAGTCACCTCTTCTATCCCATAAAAGAGAATAAAAATTTTTCCCATGAAAAAACACACAAGGTTTTCTCAGAATGAGGAAAATTTCCATGAAGAGACAAACAATTTCCCCCCTATAGCATATCAAATTACAGACACACTGATATTTAATTAGTTTTTGTCTTTTGTCTAACAATGGTGAGGCCAAAAGAGTTTTGTATCAAGGGTTCAAATGTCATCTCAGACCCTTGTCAACCCATTTTACATTTTAGGGCCTCAGTGTCCCACTTTGTGAAATGGAGCTAATACACAATATTACTTAACTCACATGGTTTTTGTAAGGAAAGTCCTTTGTAAACTATAAAGCGCTACATAAGTCAGTCCAAACAGCACTGCTAACTCTTGAGTGATATAATTGTGCAACTCTTTAAAAACTTAACAAGGAGCTAGGATCTCTGTCCAATTTATAGATATCAGGTTTTCTCTATTCTCTTGCTCTTACTTTCTTTCTCCCCACATACATATACATGTATATACACACATCTTTATATTTATGTGTATAGCTAGAGAGTTCATTCTATATGATCATAGAAATAATAAAAATAAAGCTGTTATTATTGATTATTCAGGTACATATTACTATTAAATCTACTAAATTTACTTTTCTCAGTAAATCTGTTTTTCTTTCCTGTATATTCCTTTCTTTGGGAATTGTACTTCTAGATTCAGAATTGCTTCAGTCTGCAAACAATTTGAGTGGCTGTCACCACAGGCAAAGTGAGGTGGAAAGTTGAGGCAATTATCTGGATAATTCAGGCAAAACCCCACTCTTTCCCTGGGGTAAAAAGGGTTGTTTTGGGGAGAGGGATTGACTGAGCCAAATTAGCTGTCTATATTGATAAAATTCAGGGGATAATCATCCACTTCTCTATTTTACCTGTATAGACCCTGATTTATAGTTGATATCATATTTTTAAATTCCCTAGAGTTAATGTTCACACCAACAAAGCAGTGAGTGATACACATGGTGAGAAAGAGGAAAAACAAGCATATCTGAAATTAAATTCAAGTAGGATTCCACTTTTCTACAATGCCTTTTAGAAACTAATAGTTGATTTTGAAACTGTGGCAGATATTCTATAATGACTTGTACCTATATAGATCGCTCTCTAGACCGCCATCTAGAATGGTATCATAGTCAGACATTGCAGACAAAGTCTGGACAAAGGTCTGTATTTTGAGGCAAAAGGACAATTGGACTGGTATGCTCAAGTAGCGTTGGTATGATACGTACAACTGTAATCAGGTGAGGTCGGGAGGCAGTTGAGGCAGAATGCAATTACTTTACTTAGCATTTGTCTGCAATTCCATGACTAGCATTCATCCAGAAGCAAGGCTATGTGTTATTGGCTGTTGTCTGAGCTCTGAGGAACAACAGCATGTAGTCCCATCTGCTTCTGCTGACTGGCAGAAGCTTTGTTATGTTTCTTGGGCTCCATTTTTCTGACTCTAAGAAGTGTAGAAAGTGGTAGCCTGGGAAAAGAGAGGCAAAGCAAATCCTTCCTCGCCTCTTTATTGCCGCTTCCATACATGCGAAGGTCTGGTCTATCATATGCCATTATAGTTGATCAAGCTTAAAAGACAAACTCAGATTTTCAAGCAGAGCATTCACTAGAGGACACTTACAGATCGTGTTCTCATCCCAATCTGGTTCCCTGGGGAGGAGAGTGCACAGTACAAGGAACATATCTGTGTTTCCCATCAATCTAAGTTTTGTATAAAAACAGAAATGTGCCAGTCTGTAAACAATGAGTGACTGTTATCTGCATAGCAACCAGAAGGTGGCATAATCTCAACAGTGATTGAAGCCTGTCAGGTCTACTAGTGAACATAAGCAAATTTATTTGGGAAGAACCTGTTTCGAAAAGTGCATTTTACCCTGTGATCATCCATTTATTTAGATTAATACATTATCCCCTTCCCCTCTTACCCCCACCTTACCCCACCCAAACAGGTTGTAAAATTACTTTTAGCACCAGATTGGTTATGTTCATTGGGGTTGATTTTCTAATTGAAAATAATTGATTTATGAAATCTAAATAGAGTATCTTGAAAAGGCAGCATGTAGAAAATGCTCTCATACCTTTTTACTTGCAGCTAATTCCCCCATCATAGCTATAAACTTTAATTTCATAATAATTTATTAAAATAGTTTTATTCATTCAAAGAATAATTTCTTAATAAGTCAAAAGTAGTAAAATAAATGCCCTCAGGCATTTTAAAAATAAATAACAGTATATCTAGCTCAAGAAGCACTCTAAATCATGTTAGATGAAGAACTATCGGACTTAACTCTCTCATCCATTTTAAAGGAAGCAATGATCTGGATATTCCTTTTATCAGTGTGAAAGGAAAATACTTATTTGTACTTTATTGGTTCAGATAACATAACACTGGTGACTATCATAAATATCTGAGCAATGTTCTAACAAATCAGGACAATCTTCCAAAAGCAACAGGTCCTTGAACTAAGGTGAAAAAGTGCCATATGGGTACTAAAAGCGAAGATTCTTCCCGATGCTCTCTTCTGTGCTGATTTAAAAGATAAGCAAATCTTTCTGCAACAAGCCCTCTGTTATTTGTTTCATTCTCATTTATACAAAAAGAACAAACTTAAAAACTGTGCTTTTCTCAGTCTTCCATTATAGTTTTTTTCCCTCTTCTTAGTCTTTTGTTTATCTGCTCTCTCACCCTCCCCCTTAGATGAGCATCTCTCTGTAAGCCTTTCCTTTAGCTCTGCCTAGAAGGCATTCTCTCCTTCTGCCCCCTCCATCTGGCAATCTCTCCCTGGTCAGTCATGCTTTCTTCTTCTCTGTTCTACCAATATGGCCATCTGGACGGTAATGGGAAGTATTACTATGTCTGAGTAGAAAACTTACTTGTATTATAAACAAATACATGATTGTGCTTAATGGTTATCCCATATATTAGAATGCAAAATAATGAATGGGTAGAAATATTAAAATGTAACCAGTGCCATCCTAAATCCTAAAACATAACTTATCTGTAGGGGAAAATAACACAATCCAGGTTCTCCTCTAATAACAATAATGATTTTGTTAAATAGACAAAAGAATCAAAATCTAAAAATTGGAAATTTTATTTTCTAATAATTTTTTAAAGTTTTGAACAAGCTGTTTCTTTGTTATTCCCATGATTTTAATCACACACACACACACACACACGCACACATGCACACACACACACCATACACACACATACCACACATACACAGATAGTTTTTGTAATTTCTAATTATTAATTTTGTAAAGTCAACAAAAACTGAAATAGTATTTCCCAATTTCTTTCTCTTTCTTTTTTTTCTAGCTTTTTCCCCTTTCTATCCACGGACAGAACAAGAAAAATAGAAATCTAACCTTAAATTGGCACTATAATATTATGACACCCCTGTGGGAATATTCTAACATATATTCATTCTGACAAAGAACCGAGAGCCGCCTGTAAGGGAGGACATGAGCATCAAATTTAAGGATGCTAGGCATTGAAGTAACCTAGCAAAGCACAGACCTGGCCTCAAATTTTTAAGGATCTTTTAGAATGTAATTTTTCCACTTTATAGGGGAGCTAAAGAAGCCTGCTTTATTCTAACATTGCTTAAAGTAGAAGCAGCCAAAAGAAAGGCAGAGGTATATAACATGAACTGCTTATTTCAGCAGAGAATTGTAGTAGGGACTCCCCATTCAAGTCTTACATCTATAGGGGCTTTCTAGGGTTATGAAGACTCTAAGGGCGCAATGTGGCAGGTAAGAAAAAAAGCATTAGTTTCTTATCACTTAACCTTATTCAGTTGGCAGCTGGCTAGTGACTCCTTAATGAAGACCTCATATATTGAGAAATTCACCTACAGAGTGTAAGGAAAGAAACTCTTTTGTACAAAGGATCTTTGGCTCATAGAAAAAATTTAATTGAAGACCAAACTTAGAATACAACTGGATTTCTTTTTTCTTTTTCTTAGAAAAAAATGAAGTCCTCAACTTCTCTGATATTTTAAATTAAGAAAAAGGGAGCATAAAATTTGAATTAGTTAAGTATAAGGGGCAGCACTGGACTGGGAGTCAGTAAGAGAGTTCAAATTCTGTCTCAGTCATTTATTGATTGTGTCATCCTGGGGACATCATTAAACCTCTTTCATTGTATTATCTTTATACATAAATAGAAAAAATGACACTCAATGGCTTTAAAGATTCCTTCTGATTTTCAACCTGTAATCCTATAAGATTTACTCAGAATTATACTTCACCAAGGTAGTCAGCCAGCACAGTAGATACAGTGCTAGGCTTCTAGTCATGAAGACCCATCTTTTCAAGCTCAAGTGGCTTCAGACACTTACTAACCGTGTGACTCTGAGCAGGTTACTTAACCCTGCTTGCCTCAGTTGCCTCATCTGTAAAATAATCTGGAGAAGGAAATGGCAAACTAATATCTTTATCAAGAAAACCCCAAATGAACTGATGAAGAATTAGACATGATTGAAGCAATTAACATATTTCAGTAACCTATCACGCTTATAAAGCTCATTATTCATACTATTAAGGATTACAGATAATTATTAGAGATATTAGAGATAAAAGGGAGATAGTAATAGGGAAAGAAGAATGGAAAGGGCTAGCATAAAGAGAGATGAAAACAGAGAATAGAGGGAGAATTAGGAACAAGAATTTCCATATAATAGGAAAACACATATAAACCAAGATTTCAAACTTTTTTTTAAAGTAGCAGTTAATATTTATATTATACCTACTATGTGCTAGGAATCACATTAAGTACTTTACAAATATATTATCTTATTTCATCCTTATAGCAACCCTTGAAGGATTTTTGTTCAGTCATTTCAGTCATGTCCAACTCTTTCTAATCCCATATGGGGTTTTCTTTCTCTCTTTTGACTTCCAAATTCTCTGCCTCCTTCCCTACCTGCCTTCCCCCCTCCCTGAGACAGTAAGCAATTAAATATAGGTTATATATTTGAAATTATGTAGAACATTTCTATCTTAGTTATTTTAAACCTTTTTTTAAAAAAGGATTCACTTTTTAATAACTATAATTTATTAATTTCAGGAAATATTGCAAGTAGAAGAGTGTCACAAAGATTTTGAAAATTAAAATGATGAGGAAAAGAATCTCATGAAGACTGCCAACCAAGGTATAGAAGAGCAATCTTTGAGGACATGTTAAAAGAGCTGAGGCTATTTACTAGGAGAGAAATACACATAGAGGGAGATAGGGAGAGAAATAGAGAAATTGATAAAGTATTGAGGTAAGAATTAATGGGAAACCACATCCTACAACTGACTGGGTCTCTAAGCTTTAGAGAATTATTAACTGTTATTTACTGGCCTTTAGCATGGGCATGAACTGTTTGAGCACTATGTTCAGCTTTTAGACAGCTGTAATCATCAAGCCTTTAGAAATTCTACTTTGAACAGGATAACTGGAGGTCTGGACTGGGAAGGAAATTATTCTCTGATTCACCACTGCTTAGAACCACAATTATAGTATCATCATTAGGAGATCAGATAGAATTGATCTCATATCTGGTCTTGAACTACAAGTTCCTCACACTGAATTTATGAAACCTTTCTGGGCCCCACTTCCCTTGAGGAATTTATTGTCATGAATTAGGTGATCCAAAACATGATTTTTCATATTGGGCTATCTGACTCATCTAGGTTCATATATATTTCCCCCAAAAGGTTGCGAAGCTATGTGATCCTGGGAATGAAGTTGGAAGACAGCTTGGTACTATTTGTATTAAAACTGATTTTCATTCTCTGGAGGAAGCATCTCTTGGGAACCTTATGTCAAGTTAGGAGTTTCTTTTAACTATGTCCTAATTCTTTCTTTTGATGAGAGGTAACTTATTCTCATGTTTAGTAACTCTTTATATTTTTTTTTTATTAACACAGAAGGTTTCGTTATACCTTCTTACTCAGACTAAATAATTTTATTTTTTTTTTTACATTTCCTCATTGTTCCCACATTCCAACACTTTAATATTTTCAGTTCTCTCAACCACAAATTAGGGTTAGTGTTAAGTACATAGCAGCATTAATAGAAACACTAAACTACAGATTTTCCCCCTTTCTTACTACATCATAATTTTATTAGAATGCCAATTCACACATCAGAAGCTGAAATGCTTTCTTAATATTTGCAAGAATCAGTGTCAAATAGTAGAAAAATGACTGTGTTTGTTGTAAAAAAAAAACAAAACCCTGGGTTTGAATCAATACATATATCAGGAAAAAATGCTCTGTTCCAAATATTTCCCATAACCTCCAAAGTGCTTTCAGGTAGAAATTTGTTTTCTCCTTTTTTAATTTTCCAGCATTTAGGAGAGCAAATCTAGAAGTTCATTATCCTAAAACTCTAATCTCTCAATTGATCAGGAGTGATAATGAATGAATAAAGCCTTGGCACAATGGCATAGTAGAGTATTATGTCTGGAGTCAGAAAGACTCATCTTCCTGAGTTCAAATCTGGTCTCAGATACTTACTAGTTGTGTGACCCTGAGCAAGTCAGCCCTGTTTATTTCAATTTCCTCATCTGTAAAATAAGCTAGAGAAGAAAATGGCAATACCCCAATATCTTCTGCCAACTAAACTTCCCCCAAAATGAGTTACAAATAGTTGGACATGATCGAACAACAATAAAAATATGCATTTATTAAATGAGAATTAATTTCAGGCACCAAGTTAAATACTGGAAATATTGCCGTTTATCCTTTGTTCTTGAAGAGAACCAATGACATCAAAAGGATAATGTCTTGACCTGCAAATTAATTGGATTTAAGTGAGGTAGGACAGCGCAAGAATATCAGCCTCAGTCTCTTTTTCAGAATCATTTGAATCCAGTGGCAAGGCATAGGTTAAGATAACTGGAGATGACTACAGATACAGTGATGTCTTGGCCTTTTAAAGCTAGGGTTTTCCCATTCCGTGATTTAAAGCTAGGTAAAAAAATGAAGCAAAAGGTGGCCTAGTTTGCCTACTTAAAAAAAGCAAACTCGGAGAGTAAAACTATCAGAGTTTCTGGTCAGAACAGAAACAAATGCTATTTACACTTACTCTGAGCCATCAAAATCCAAACAATACCAAGTGGATCTTGTGCTGGGATCTATTATTGGCCATTCAGTAACGACCAGAGTGATTTGAATCCCAGTAGGCTTTATCAAATCCTGGTTTTCTAGAACTCTATTTTAAGAAATCATAAATTAAATTATATGGGACAAAAAGTTAATTATTCCAGTTTTAAAAAGATATATAGGATAAATAAAGAGGAAAGAGGGAAAAAACTAACCTTCAAACCACAAGTTTGCCACAAGTAGTGGCAAAATTTATATTCCTTTGGAAAGAGCATTCATATGTAAGAGTGGAAGGAAGGAAGGAAGGAAGGAAGGAAGGAAGGAAGGAAGGAAGGAAGGAAGGAAGGAAGGAAGGAAGGAAGGAAGAAAGGAAGCAAGGAAGGAAGGAAGGAAGGAAGGGAGGAGGGAAGGAGGGAGGGAGGGAGGGAGGGAGGGAAGGAAGGAAGGAAGGAAGGAAGGAAGGAAGGAAGGAAGGAAGGAAGGAAGGAAGGAAGGAAGGAAGGAAGGAAGGAAGGAAGGAAGGAAGGAAGGAAGGAAGGAAGGAAAGAAGGAAGGAAGGAAGGAAGGGACATTGCCCAACTAGAACTGGCCAGTGAGATCCCCAGTGGAGCAATACTACTACTCACAGTAGTAAAGGATTTGGATTTAAGTAAAGCAAATGTACAAAGTCATCAATCTCATTCTTTCATACAGAATCATCTGAGTACAGTGGCAAGACATAGGTTAGGAAAACTGGAAAAAATCCCTATTGTAAATACACACAAAAGAAGAAAGATGATCTCTATCCTCAAGAATCTTATATTCTAATGAGGAAAGACTGCAAAAAAAGTAGTTGAAAAGAGAAGGGGGAGGGTGTAGAAGAACTCTGTAGACATGAGTCAGCAGTACAGTTGGAAGATTATGGATCTTCTACTTCAGTTAGAAGTTCTGGGAGGAGGAAACTAAGCAGAAGCTGAGGCTTTAAAGCCACTTACTATTTTCAAAGTATTGTGGATACAAATGGAAAAAAAATTAGGCAAAAAAAAAGCTCTCAAGGAGCCCACATTTTAGAACTATGTTTGCTATCTGAGTTTGTCCATATAATTCAAGTCTATCATGAGGAACATGCTTTCTAGATTAACCTGACTGTGCTTTTTAAATAACTCCAAACACAAATCTCAGTTCTTAAAGAGTCTAGCTACATCTTTAGTAATCAATTGTTCACTTCTAAAATATTGTCATCATAAAGGTCTCTGACCTGGTGATTAGGTAGATAATAGCACAATTAGGCAGATAATAACTTTAAGAATTGGCAGTAAGAAATAGTACTAAATTTAATGTACTTGTGAAAAGAGAAGATGTTATATCCTTGTAAAGTTTACATTATCTTGATCTAATGAGATACTGGAAATCTACTGATTGTTAGAAACACCTACCTACCCACAATTAAAAATATATCCAAAGATAGAGAGATTTCTCAGGGGCTAATACAGAGGCTTTACTACATTAAATATTCAATATTTGCCATTTTTTGCTAAAAAATTCCCAATTACATTTTAATCTGTTTCTGCCATACTTGCATTATGAATTTGGCACCTTTGTCCTAGCGACTCTTCTAATAGTAAGCACTTAATAAATATTTGCATTGAATAAAAAACAAAAGCAGGTAAGCAAAGTGTAGGGAGATAAACAGAATGCTGGGAATAAAATGCATATAGAATTAAGTTGTAGTTCTGGTTCATCCATAATTTAGCTATAGGATTTTAGGGAAAGCATCTAGGCTCTCTATTCCTCAACTTCTCTACTTGTGAACCCTCTTTAGAAAGGTGTAATAATTAAGGATGAAATAATATGATGTGTGGGCAAATATTCTGAAGATGACGAAGGGTTCTGCAAGCATAAAACATTATGATGATATCCACAAGTGGAACTGTGGAAAACAAAATATGTTTTGAGTGAAAACAGAGGTAATTTAGAAGACATAATAGAGAAAATAGAGAGAGGGTCTAACTTGGCAGATTCAAAGTGCAAAGGTAGGGACATAGCCCAAAGGCAAGAGTCTGTGAATAAAGAGGAGGTTGTGACCAGTTATGTTAGGAAAAATTTGCTTAGAACTTTAAGCCCCTGGAAAGCAAAATGAATATGAACTACATATGATAAGGCAACATTCCACTATTACAAAGGAAAAAAGTGATCCTTTCTTCTTTACTCACATCCCTCAGGCCACTTATTATGATTCTATCCTGACTTCTTTTTCCTTTCAAATCTGACTTTGGTGTTTATTCTAACATGATTTTGCTTGTACAGAAATTTGGGGGAGTAGGTATACATATACAGATACATGTATAGACATATATACACACACACACACGATATATTTAAGAGAGACAATAGAGACAGAGAAAGACAGACAGACACACACATACACACACACACATAGTGCTCTATACTCTAACTTGTATGATTCCTCGGATGGCCTTAACTAATGGAAAAGCCCAACAAGATCAGAAAGGTTAAAGTATGGGATCTTCAAAGGGAAAAGTAACACTCATGTTTTATATTTGATAATCTGGAACATCAAGCTAAACTGCTTCATCATACAAGAGACCTAGATTTGGGGGAAGTATAACTTATGGAAAATATAAGACACCTTGACATCCCTTTGATTTAGAGCCTGAATTTCTATTCACTGAAGTGCTTGTGTTTTGAATAACTGGACTCTGGCTTACTAATGATTCTATTAGACAGGGAGAATCCAAATGGTCTATTTCTGCAATTTAAGAGAGATAAAATTAATAATTTTAGAAAATTATTAATAAGATAAAAATCATAAGGTTCTCTCCCAATTGACTCAGCCCCAAACTAGAGCTACACTTCTGACCTATTTATTCTTATCTATGGAAAACTATAGATATTTTGTATTGCAATGTCTCCTGCACATAATTAACAGATATGCGCCACCAATCCCAATTTAAGACAACAAAAGGGCAAAAACAACCTAAAGAAATACAGGAAAATAATGTAGATAGTACTTACCACATCAATCAATTCTAGCCTGGATTGATATGAGTTCTTAGTTCTACAGAGTGGAGGCCCAAACATTAGAATCCAGCTGCCAGCATTCAGGCTCAAATTTCTCTGGCCTCATACGGCAAAATATCTGTAAGTGACTTTCAATCTTTTCAGTGGCTATTGCATTTTCATCTAATCCAAACACAAACTTCTAATTCATCTTCATTCAGCTGCATGAAGATTTTAAAAATAATCCCTGCCCAATGAATACTGCCATGGCAGATTCTGCTTTAGTACTTTAGCAAATCCTCAAACTAATATTTGAATCACAGTCCAATCTCATAATCCTGTCCCAGTGTTTACATTCAAATCCATGGAACTTCAATTGCCATCTTGCATTTCTCTATGTCCCTGAAACATTTGGATTGTACTACTCTTCTAAATCATGGATACCATTATCTGTCACCAAAAAAGATTAACTATAGTTCTAACCTTATCCATTGCTTTTATCTTGTTTCTCTTCTCTTTCTCCTCTACCCCAATCAAAATCCTTTAACAGATCTCTACTTCTTTTAATATAATGTCTATACCCTTTCATTAGCTTTTTGAGGTCCTTCATTACCTTGTTATAACCTACCTATTTATCCATATCATCTTTAGCCCTGAGTTTACACCATTTAGTGACCAGAATATTTTCATTTACATTCTATCTATCCAAGTCTTATTCATTCTTATTATTATAATGAATTTAATAAACATCAATAAATGGATATTTCCATATATTAAAAAGGGATAAATAAGCTTGTATAGGAAAATATGAATTTCTGTTATGTACAGATTTTTTAAAGTATATATAAGATTTTAATATGTAATATCAGCACTGTTCTGCTTATCTGTATCTGTTTCCGAATTTCCTTCCATTTACTTCTGAGACTTTTTAAAAATGTTTCATTGAAACCACATTCTTATTTTTCTTTCTTTCTCTTTTCTTTCTTTTTTCTTTTCCTTCTTTCCTTCCTCTTTCTCTCCCTCCCTTCATTCTCTCCTTCCTTCCTTCCCTTCTTCCCTCCCTTCCTTCCTTCCCCCCTTCCTCCCTTCCTTCCTTCCTCCCTTCTCTCCCTTCCTTCATTTTCCCTCCTTCCCTCTCTACCTCCCTTCCTTCCTTTTTTCCTTCCTTTTTTTCCCCTCCCTCCTTCCTTTTTTTCCCTTGACAAATTACCTCTCCCCCAAAGCCCTCTCTTATAACCAAGAAATATATTTCCTAGACATTCATAAAAGCTGTTTAGACTTCATGAAATCTTCCCTTACTACTCTAGCTCTCATTAATCATTTTTTTTTTCTGATTTCATAATGGGGATAATCTGTATCATAATAGCTTATCAGCTAATTACATACTGAATTTCAACAATTCAATTCAATTCAATTAAAAATCTACCTGTACAATCAATTGTACTAAAAGCTAAGGATGTCAATAAAATAAAAATAAAAAAAAAAGAACAACTACAATCTCTGTCCTCAAGGAATTTATAACTTAAAAAGAGGGATATGGCTGCACTAATAATTAAAAAGACAGAAAGTAATGAGAGATTAAAAGTTCTCTAAGAAAATTTGAAGGGGATAAATTTCACTTGAGGGGAATGGGGTAAGATACTTAGTGAAGAAGTAGCTGATTTGGAAGGCCAAAATTTCAGCTTGAGATGAGAAGGTATGTGTTTAGTCCAAGGGGACAGTTTACTCTTTTTCCATTAGAGTGTAAACTCCTTTTGAATAGGGATTTTTCATTCATTTTATTTGTATCCACAATACCTAGCTCATTGCTTGCATATGGCAGGTACTTTATTCATGTTTGTTGATTGATTTTTTTCTGAGAAATAGGAAAAATGAAAGATTTGATAACTCAAATAATTATGTAGTAGTGAGAACTGAAACTTTAAAATTTGTTTTACTCAAAGTCTTTCACTCTAAAGGAGTCTGGTGTTAGTTTATCAGTGTACTGCCATTTATTAAGTACTGGACACTGGGCTATATCCTGGGGAATACATAGAAAGTCAAAAATTGGTTTCTGCTTTCATAGAGCTTGCGATCCAAATAGTTCTATTACTTATAACTTGTGTATTTTTCAAAAAGGATTCTCAATCTCTTTTTTCCTTTGTAAAGTGGAAAACAGTTCTTCAGTATCACCTCTAAGGTTTCTTCTACCTCCCAAGGAGGAATCCTAAGAATCTTACACTGCATCTACTTTCATTTCTTCATTTTACAGATGAGAAAGTGAAAGTCTAGAAAAGGAGACTAATTAGCTCAAGATTACCAAGGTGAGATTGGAACCTGAGATCTCTGACAACAACTACACTCATGATGCTTCCAGAGAAAACAATGGAAAAAAAGCTTTATGAAGACTGAGGCTATGTATCATTTAAACTTTATATTCTTCTATAATCTAACACATAATTTTTCCTAGTAGGCCTTATACATATGTATATGCATACCTGCACATACACACATATATGTTATTGTCCAAAAGCCTCCCTAATGAATTCACATCTTTATATACTTCATATAGAGCCAAACAACAGATGATTTCATACAATTGTGGACTTTAAAGTTGTCAAGGGCCATAGAGGTCACCCAGTATAATCTCCCTTTTTTCAGAAATTAGCAGATGGTCACTGCTGTCATAGAGCTAACAATCTGCAATTTGATCTTTCCTTTCAATTCATGATTTGCTGTGAATCTCCATTACCGAATGGCCCATTGCAATAGTGACCAGGAAAGTAGTATTGCTAGAGCAGGATTGAACATTTTGAGTAAAATTCAAGAAATGAGACTATATTAGGATTGTTTGAGAATGAAGGATTTTCTGATGATACTCAAGTCAGGTTAAGAACTTTTGCAAAAGCATTCAAAGATCAAATGGATCTCTATTCAGAAATTACTTCTTAGGAGATGAATAGGGCCAATTTCCAAAATTTTGTTCCTTAAACATTTTCTAGAAAGTGGAAAATGTTATACACATACATAAATACATCCATGCTTAATTGTAGATTGTTTGAGGAAAGTGGGGAAGAGTAAAAGGGAAAAAAGAATAAAGTAAAAGTGCACAGCAGAGAATAAAACCTACAAGGAAGCAAAAGAAATGTGGACAATTATGAATGCAATATCTTTTATTGATATGTGCTTTCTTGAAATGGAAATGTATTTTGAATCCTTCACTCCTGGGCACACATGACAATATTTTTGTTTGTTTTTCTATTTCAAGTTTATTTTTTCTTATTTTGCATTTAAGTTTTAATTAAATACATTTTAAAATGGTAAATTATGGACATAATATCATGTACATCTTAAGGAGCCTTGAATAACCATCATCACCTTCTTCATCTGCATAAAAAGAAGACTAGACTACTTCCTTTCAGTTTGATATTCAATATTTTGATACTCAATATTTTTTGTTCATAAGACTCTATATAGTAAACACTACTTTGTAATTCACATCAGTCAGATGCAAATTATTGGTGTTTTAAAGCATCACAGAATCACAGAATTTTAGAATTGGAAGAAGCCTCAGTTGCCAATAATCTAACTCATATATAGAGGAATCTTCTTGTAATAGGCTCAACTTAGTGATCCAGTTAATGCTTGAAGATATCCAAGAAAGGGGAAGTTGCTACTTCTTAAGATAGAATAGCATTCCATTTTTGGACTTTTCTAATTGTTAGAAAGTTTTCCCTGATATTAAGCTTAAAATGGCTTTGTTGCAAAGTCTGTTCATCGATTCTTGTTCTGCCCTCAGGGGCCAAGGAGCATAAAGTGTCTTCTTTATAAAAGCTGTCCAGACATTTGAAGACAGCTATCATATTCCATCTGCCTTCTCTTCTCCAGCAAAGGTTCTTACAAGTGCTTTTCATATAAACTCAAAGCTTATCTCCATTGTGGTTGCCTTTCTTTGGACATGCTACAATTTATTAATGTCTTTATTAAAATGTATCCAGAACTAAACACAAGATACCAGATGAGTTCTGACAAGGGCAGAATAAATTGAGACTGGGATCTTCCTATTTTATCTTAACACATTTCAAAATCACAATAGTTTTTTTTGACTACCACACTGTATTCCTAGCTAATGTTGAGTTTATAAACCACTAAAACCTCCAGATCTTCTTCAGATCCAGTAATAACAGTGGATCCACCATCTTGTAATTGTGAAGTTGATTTTTGAAACCCAATATGCTCTTTCCTTTAAACACTTGAAGAGAGTTTCATAAACATTAGATGCTTATTTTTAAAACAGAATAGCGAAGAGGCATGGGAGAGTGCATGAGCACTCATCACTGTAAGAATACCATATCCATATATCTCTTTTGTTTCTTCTCAAATATTGTCCTTAATCCTAAACTCTCTGAAAAAAGAACTGTGAATTTTTATGCAAAGTTTTATATCAAGATATACTAATCTTTGTAAATCTCTGTCTGCTTCACCTAAACATTATTAAAGAAGCCCTGATGAAAAACATGCATACACACAAAATAGATAGATATAAATATAGAGATAGGTAGATAAACACACCCATATATGCTGATCACCTACCTGCCATAGATGAGGCATAGTAGAATTCTATTGAAGAAGTTTCACTGAACAAATTGACCTACATGTATTCATTTTACATTTTGTTCTTTTATGTTTTAATAGGTTTTTTGAATCTTTTTTAAAAAAATTACAGCTAGATCTGAATATATTGCTCTTTGACTTCCTAGCCTGGACAAAAATGGTCCATTTCTAGTCATATGAAATAATGCTCTAAATCATTATTGAACAGAAAAAGGCAAATTAAGACAACTCTGAGGTACTCCTACACATCTCTCAGATTGGTGAAGATGACAATAAAAGATAATGATGAATGTTTGAGGGCATGTGAGAAAACTGGGACAGAAGGCAGATGGACATTGTTGGTGGACTTGTGAACTGATCCAACCATTCTGGAGAACAATTTGGAACTATGTCCAAAGGGCTAAAAAACTGTGCATACTTTTTGATCTAGCAGTGTCTCTACTGGGCTTGTATCCTAAAGAGATGATAAAGGAGGAAAAATGACCCATGGGTGCAAAAATATTTGTAGCAGCCCTTTTTGTAGTAACAAGAAACTGGAAACTGAATGGATGCCCATCAGTTGGAGACTGGCTGAATAAGTTGTGGTATATGAATATAATGGAATATTATTGTTCTGTAAGAAACAATCAACAGGATGGTTTCAGAGAGTCCTGAAGAGACTTACATGAGCTGATGCTAAGTGAAGTCAAATGAACCAGGAGAATCTTGTAAACAGCAATAGCAAGATTATCCGGTGATTAACTCTGGATGATGCGGCTGTTTCCAACAGCAAGATGATTCAGGCCAGCTCCAATGGTCTTGTAGAGTAGAGGAAGGATTCTAATTTAGACAGTACTCTTTTTTATCACAAAGCATTGTTCCTTTTAAAGATTCTCAAAAAGAGCATTTGGCCCCTGGCCAGGGCATGTTAGGCACAAAATGACTTTACATAATTGCTGATAATTAAAAAAAAATCTAACCACAGTAAATTAATATGTTGCATATTACAAATATGCTGCAAAAATAAAAAGGTTTCAGGAGTGTATGAAGGAAGTTGGTTTCTTACTTCTTTCAAGAAACAGGTGATCTATCCAGACCTGTGCTTTTAGACCTGGGAATGAGTCTTTTATTTCTTATCCTGAAGCTCAATATCCCTCTTCCATCCCCTCAATTGGCTGGGAATGATGAAATAACAGATTTCATGGTCCTCTCATTGCATGTTCCTTCTTGACATGTTCCCCCTCCCTCATCATACAACCCATGTTCAAAAATAGCAGAAAACTCCTCCTTTGGAAAGTTAATATTAATTAACTTATTAACCATATACACTCAGTGCTTGCAGTTACCTTTAACCTACTTCTAGTTTTGGGGCAATTTTTATCAGTTTATCAGTTTGGGCGGCTAAATAACTTGTTTTGTGCAACTAACTCAGTCAGCCATTGTGACCTTTTTTCTAAGTTCTTGTCTCTATATAGAAATATAACTCTGTAGGTTGCTCACAGTGCCTTAACTTAGACAATAGGAGGGGTCATTGGAAATCAGTTTGGCAAAAAGCTCTTTTAGAATGATTACAGATTCTCAGATAATTACAGGGAATGTACTAATTGCAGAGGACTTAACCTGAGATTCCATAACAGTGCAGTATTTATTCATTTCTCATATTTTCTATGAGAAGTTTGGAAGTTATATTTCATTTCATCCCATTCAATTTATTTTTGTAATTCTTATGCAAATCATAGAACTGTGTAGGTTTTTAAAACTCCAAAATTCAATTCTGAAGGACATTAATAAATAAATAAGACAAAAAATTTTAGAATTTAAGATAAAAGTTTGAATGCTCTTCACATATCATAAAGATATGTACCATTTATACTCTATTTGTTTTTAGCCAGTGTTTTTGACCAGTTGAACCAAAGATGCCAACACAACCCAAAGAGGCACTAGAACTCATCCTCTTGATGGACTGGTTCTGCTGCCAAGACTCCTAATTCTATGTTCAACTCTGTCCATTGACTAGGCTAGGCAGCATTCAGAAGTGAAATTGGTGGGGACAAATTTTTTGTAGCAATTGCTTTATCTAGGATCAAGATAAAATATGGGAGAGCGTGCCCTTAATTCAAATCTTACACTTCGGTTTTTACTATATCTTCTCTGCAAAAATCTTTTAGTAAAAGACAATTGATGTTAATTCAGTAAATGATTGTTGTTCAGTGTGTTTGACTCTTTGTGATCCCATTTGTGGTTTTCTTGGGTGAAGATATTGGACTGCTTTGCCAATTCCTTCTCCAGCTCATTTTATATATGAGGAAACAGAGACAAACAGGGCTAAATGAGTTGCTTAGGCTCATACAACTAATAAACGCCTTAGGCTATATTTGAATTCATGAAGATGAGTCTTCCTGATTCTAAGTCCAGCACTTTGCCCACTGTGCTATCTAGCTTCCCTAGATTAGGATACTAATCTCGGGTTTAGCCAATGAAATAATGGAAACATTAATTGTAACAACTGATTGATACTGGAAAGAATATATTGGAAGGGGAGCTTAAGCTGAAAACATTAGAGAAGAATTACTAACCATTCAAGATTACTCATAAAATCTTGAGGGGGCAGATGTAGCCTTGCTTTGGAGGACCTAACTCATAGGTGCAAATAGGAGCTTGACTGACCCTCAGAGCTTATAAAAATAACATAGGTATTGGAGTAATGTTCTTTTCCTATCTACATCCTCTTAATTACATCTGGACCCACCTAGCACCTTGCTACTATTGAGGAAAACTCCAAGGTAATAAGTACTCCCATTGAAAAGTTCAAAAAGGGGCTTAATTTCATGATCCTAAAGCCTGAAAAAAATAAGTTCAAATAACATCATCTCCAAGGTTTTCTAGTCTATTTAAATTTTTTTTTTAAAAAAGTAAATTAAAATTAATATAGATGGTATCAATTTTTAAATTTATTTCTTTAATGCACATATTCATTAACAAGTCAGAGTTGGACAACCTTAACCTTCCTTCAACATTCTGGCTGGTTGCCTAAAGAGTAGCTGATGTATCAAGATACTGCTTTAGTTCAAGTGGTTTGGAGTCAGGAGGAGGGTCATAGTTAAGACCCTGTTGGAGCAGATTCAGTACAGGGGGCCCAATTACTGCACGAATCCCCCTGTGCGGAATATGACACAGATGAGTGAGCCTGCACCTGCTGGAGCCCTACCTGTGCCAAGGACCCACAGCACCAGCAATGCTTCCGTTTGTTTGTGTGCTTGTAGTTGAATGCTTTGTGGCTAGCCAGGGAATAGGTAACGGCTTCCCCTCTGGTAGCAGAAAGACTGGAAAGAGGATGTAAGTATGATTCCTACTGACAGCTAATGGAGAACCTCCTTTAGAGCAAGTGATAGAGATGCTGCTTTTGGATACCAAGCCCTTTGGTTCTCATCCCAGAAAATTGCTTGTGGGGAATTGATCAATTTCCCAAAACTTTCAATCATCTGGATTGTATCTAACCCTTTTATTTGGATAGTTTATGCTTTATATCATAAAGGTAGAGTACAGTTAAAAGGAAAAAAAATTGTTAGGCATATGGATAGAGTAAATGAGCTCCCAATGAGTCTTTGTCTTCTCTCCCTTCTATAAACAGTACAGTGTTTCATGGGTTATAGAGGTAGGTATTGGGGGCACAAGTAATAGAGCAGAAGCAAAATAAAGTTAAAATAGTTTTGCACATTTTTCCCCTCAAATCTTTGATTTCAGTGGCGTGGAAAGGTCCCCTGGTATGGAAATACTCTTCACTGATGCAGATCGACAACGTTTATAACTTAGAGAACTACCAGGGAAACATTGAGAGATTGTTATTCATCATAAGATAATAACCTACAAAAACCTATTCCTTTTTTTCTCCCTAAACCCTATGTCTCCCCATATACCTCTGAGATATTTTATTTAAATGTTTTGTTTGTTTTGCTTTCATTTAGATTTGGAAAGAACCCTGACAGTCATCTTATCTAATCACCTCATTTTGTAAATGAAAAAATTGAGACCCAGAAAGAATTGCTCATGGTCACAGACCTAGTATTTTTCAGAGTACAAGCTGAAATAATATATTTATATACATTTAAATGTATGTAATGTGTTTTATACATGTTATCTCATTTGATTTTATGCATATTTTCTCATATGCACATTAGGGATTCTTAACAAATTGGTTCTAAAAATTTGATGCTTTAGTCTTAAACTAATGATTTATAAAACATTTAAAACTAATTCAGTCCTTGAATTTACAGAACAAGTTTCTGGATATTGTAGTTCCTTTATCTAGAAATTTAAAAAGGGTGATTAGAGACATCTGTTTGAGCAATCTCACTAGCAACATGGACTCAAGAACAATGTGATTTTATGACTGGGTGTATCTTGCAAAAAATGGAGTGTTAAGCAATTTTGACTATGTATATGTATGTATACACACATATATATGTATACATATACATATATATATGTATATACATATATACATATATACATATGTATATATATAATTATTACCCTGAAGTTGAAAATGGTTTTTGCTTTCCTTTGCTGGGGAAATTGAGCCTTAAACAACAATTATCCATGTAATAGAAAATATACTAAGAACAATCTCATAAGTACTAAGTCTTAGTCTTATTGCTCAGTATCATTTGAAGACTGAAGATAGAGAAAGAAAGTATGTAACTTTTAGGAATTTATAATATCAATTGAGATTTAACAATATGAAAAATTTGTGATTTATGATTATGGCAAATTGGAAAAATGTATGATTTGTTTCATTCTCCATGCAAAGGCTTTTTTTTAAAACTTTTAATTTCATGAATTAGTATTTACAGGTAGACTATATATGGGGAGTGAATATAAAGGCATCAGACAAATTTTGTACATTATATTTATTCTCATTACTTTAGACTTGTAACATATATCTGTTTGACAAATAATCATCCATATTACCAAAATATCACCATGTTACTTTCCTTGAGATTAGCTCAGGTTTTTTTTTAATTTTCTGGACACTTTCTGAGGAGCCACCTAGAACTGACTCAGCTCTCCTGGACCTTCACTTGGGGCCCAAGACTCTGCAGCTGCCGTAGCTCTACATTTGCCTAAAGCAATGTGCCAGCTGTCTCAGCCCGTATTACCCTACAGTAATGTGAACAACTGGAAGCAATAATGTGTCTCCCCATTTGCCTAACAATACCAACATGAACAATAATTCAGAAGACTGAAGATTTGTGCTGTAATTTAATAAACCCCATGCCCATTTCTACAATTGAGTATCACATCTGTGCAATGGATCCTCGAAGTGTAATATTCTTTTATAAGGGACCATTAACCAATCTTAAGTTTATAGGTTTCCTTAAATCTTTTTCATCAGCTGTTAAACTACAGTAAAGAGAAAATTGCCTCTTATGAGACAAGGGATAGTAAAATACAAAGACTGTGATTAAACGTCAATCAATTAAGGATTATAATATAATAAAAATGCTGACTGATGATTAAAATGAGTAGTTTCTGAGAGAATTTTATAAGCAATATTAAGAATTGTTTTAAAAAGTTAGTAGAATAAACTTCAATTACATCATTATATATGAGGGCCATCTACTAAATTACTTTTCTAGAGAAAAAAGAGAGAAGAATTATGGTTCAGGTGCAAAGATCCCCAAATCAGCAATGTGCCTCTTTACTCAAAAGGATATCTTTGCTCTATCTCTTATTTTACTACAGTTTAGCTTCAGGGATTTTAAATTCATTTCTGAATGGAATAAATAACAGAATTTTTGTTTCAGCTGGTGTTCAGCAATCTTGTACAGCTGGGCAACAGTTTACGAAAATGGATCATGCAGTAAAACAAGAGAATAAACAAATACCATCTCAATTTAGGTAACAAAACACTGACTAGAACTTAGGGCTCAAGAAGGGAGCCCTGGGGCCTTTTGTAAATCTATCTCTTCAAGCCTTCCTTGAAGGGTACCACTATATTGGGTAACACTATAGTGGAAAGTACTCTGGATTTGGATTGAAAGAATTAAGTTCAAATTCTCATTTATTACATGTGCCATCTTTCTGGACTTCAGTTCCTTTATTTATAAAATAATAGTTAGACCAGATGACCTCAAAGGGCCTTTTTGTAATTGTATAACCTCCCTGAAAGAGTCAGATTCACTGGTCAACATGGAATCACTTAAACAAAACAAGTGATCCAGTTTATTCATTTCTCATTGACCACTGGTCAAAGGTTTTTAACTTGTATTTAACTGTAAAGATGATGAAATATATAAAATGGTTACTTGATATTTGGCAATAATGTAATTCAAGTGGGACTAAGTAGCATCCCTTTCCTTTCTTCCTTATTCTTTTAATCAAAGTGAATCATATATTGTTTGTGTGAGTAGACCTTTTCCTTGAAATTCCCTTCCATATTCCAGGCCACTCTGACTCCTACGCCTCAACCTCCTAAAAGTATTCACCTTCTCTTCTTCTACTCTCCCACCTCCCCCAGGGAGATTTTCTGATGAGCACCATTAACCAGGGTTCTTCTAGGCTCCAAAGGGTTTAGGAACGTTCTTTGCCAGTTTTGGTGGCATCTCAGAGCCTACAGTATAGCAGCTGGCTTATATGAGCCTTGAAGGAGTAGCACACGTGATACCACATTGGAAACATGGGAGCAGCTGGCAGCAAGAACAGTGCTCGAAAGATGACGGTAATTCATGGTCTGCTAGAAACCCTTTTGGAGATTCTACTTGCACAGCAAAGATAGCAGTAGGATCATTCAAAATAAATAGCAAGGAAAGGGGAGAGTGACAAACCAAGCAAAAACCAGGTGAGGGATATAATTTTTCTTTTTCCTCTCTGTAAGTATCAATAAATTCCCAATGAGCCAGTCAGCTACAATGTATTGTCTTCAAAAGAATAGGAAAAAAAATTCCTTTCATTACATGTGTTGAAAATGAACATTGATGAACAAAATAATAACTTCTAGGTGATATCCTGTTATCACAACATTATTGTTCTTCTGGAGCTTTCTTGCACTTCCAGGGTAATGACAAAACACGGGATTCAAAAGCCCAAGCCAGCAATTATTTACTAAATGCAGGACAAATGATGAGTCCTGTAAGAAATAGAAGAGAAGAAGAAGAAAATACAAGAAGAGAAGAAAAGGGATTTTTACTTTTGAGGGGCTTATAATCAAGTTAGGGCTTTAAAATAATGTAAATGTAATTTACAGAACGGTTTTCTGTATTTAACACCTATGTAATAGATTCTTAAAATAGAATATTATTTTATACAGAACTACTTACCTATACTAAGTTTGCGTAAGAAAAAAGGAAATGTATAATCAAATTCTAGGTTTTGTGGCTACAAACTTAAGAAGGCATAGGCCTCTTTCTTTGTTATTGGCTGGTTCCTCTCAGGACCCCAGTCCTTCCCAGACTACTCCAGACTTAACCTTCACAGGATTTTCTGTACTACACCCTGCAAGATGCTTTCATTAGTCTCTCTCCTTACCCCACCTTTCAACTCTCTTTTGTATGCATCTGTGATCCTATGACCCTTCAAGATTTATATAATTGCATAAGCTTCTTTTAAGGACATAGAATTTTTTAATTTTTATTTACATTCCCAATGTTTAGGACAGTATTGGGCACACAATAAGCACTTAATATTTATTGCCTGACTTAGAATAGGACATGCAAGAGATTGCAAATAATAATAATAATAATAATAATAATAATGATAATCTTTAATATAGCTCTTTTAAGAATCATAGGATCACAGATTTTAAGCTAGAAGGGACCTTGAAGGTTATAGATTCATTTTATTAAAGAGGAAACTGAGGCAAATACAGTTGCAAGGTCACATTGTTAGTAAATATATATGAAGTTGCATTCAAACCCAGGTCCTCTTGATTACAGGTCTAATACACTATAGTTGTGTACATTGAAGAAGAATGTTCAAATTTCAGTGATTGATATAACTGAATAAGAGCCAGGAAGGCCCAGGAGAACACAGGCTTTCAATCTAAAACCTGGACACCATATTTTTTGCCAGTCTCACAGCAAACAGTTGCTAAATTCTAACGGTCAATGAAATAACTTCCTGCGTCTGGGACTTAACTTTGGAACAAATTCATACTAGCATGGAATTTCTGGCATGTGGCTCTTCAGAAAGGAAAGCAGTGTGGTATAATAGAAAGAATATTAAACTTAGTTTGAGTTTGGTTCTCAGCCTGGTATAATGGTGGATATAGTTCTCTGAGTTGTCCATGTGAGGAGAATTAATTAAGAATAAAGAAGAGGTTTATCAATTTGAAAAGGTTAAAGAAATATAGCAATTTCATAGTACTTTGCTTGTATTTCCTTTTGAAACATCTATATCTACATATCTATAACCATATTTTCCTCTATATCTGCATATTTTATATAATTATACAAATATATGTATACATATATTTATAAATTTACATATACAGGACTATCACCTTATTAAGACTATTAAGGATATCTTCTGGGACTGGATACTTGTTGATCCATTAATCCATTCAGATGTCATTGAGAATGAAAGATTAAATCTCATTCTGGAGATGTCTTTGAACCAGAGCCAACCTTATGTATTGGAGCTATAAAAAAAATAGGGGGGAGGAAAACAATCTGATTTAGAAGGGGGGATATTATACAAAGCCTCTCCTTACTTATTCCCCAACACTACAATAAAAACACTTTGGGATTTGCTAATTACATCCTTGGTGGAATGTCCTCACTCAGCCAGATGCATTTGCTTTCCATCCACTCAACCTAAGAAGTAGCTATGGTGGAATCTTTCAATTATGTGTTCCCTGGAGACTTCTTTGAGGACGTGAAGCCATTGTGACCCATTCTCCAAAATAGAAGAGAGTGAATTTCCTATGCTGAGTTCTTGGGATTTTGAGACTTTAGGGAGAGAAAGAGAAGTTCCTAGAGAGTACCAGGATCTTATAAATAAAACTAAGTCTGTAGTCACCTGAGTTAGAATAGCAATGGGGGACTCAGTCACAATTTGTGGGAACAAAAAATGTGGATTATACATTCTGTTATTTCTGTAATGTATTAAGACAAGGCAGGTCCAGTAAGAAGAAAGTTGCTTCTTGTTCAAGTTCATCTCTTTTATTCAGAGTATAAAACCTTAAGGTAGTATAATAGACTTTAAATAAATCCCTGGGATGAAGGTGAGATTCATCAGAATGTTAGAATTTAACTAACATTTGCATCAACTATTTATAGACTACTGTTTGTCATATTTTGTTTTATTTCCTATGGGGTGAAACAGATTATCCTGTATATGAAACGCATTATTGCATTTTTACATGGGAATTGGAGATCCCATTACCCACATCTCTGAGGATCTAGACAGTGTCCATAATTTGAATTTTTCAGAGGAAACTCTGGGTAGGGGCAAAATGAGTCAAGAATTATGTCTTGGGATCAGCTTCAAGAATGACCTAGGTCTATATAAATTCAGAGATTAGTGGATCATAGGTTGCAAGTAAAGAGGGGATAATACCTGCATTTCCTACCTAACAATATTCTTGTGAAGGGTGTACCTTATAAACTATAAAGTACAATTCATTAGTCCTGATGTAAAGGATGTCCTAGTGGTTGTAATTTGGTGTAACTCAAGCCAAGGGGGATTCTGGTTTTTGAGTGATCAAAGTTTCGGTTTAATTCTCAGGCTGCCTGAATCTCAGAGTTTAGATCAAATTTGAAGAAAATATTCTAAACTGGGCATGCTTTATTGCTTGAACTGATATTGATTCCTAGAGACAAGGGTAAGGTATCTACTGCATCAAGATGAGATGCTTGTGTTCATCTTCTTTTCTAAGATATCAAGAGAAAACTCTCAATACTTTTACTTATTTTAATCCTTTCACTTTTTTATATCTGATTTTCTTATTTTGTATCTATAAAAAAGGAACTTTAATTCAATTATAATTAGAGGAGTACTTATGTTCAGTAAGTCACGTGGTAAGATAAAGACCTGATTAGAATTTCTGGCATGAATATCAATACTGCAAAAATGTTATAAGAAAAATTTCAATATAGATCTGATAATGATTTTACGTTATTGGATAGAAATTTCTGCCCTCCTTCAAATATGCTTATTTACCAAGATATGCTGATTGATATATTAGAGTAACAAACATTTAATTAGTGTTAGTTGAAACTGGATAATTTTTAGGATCCTCTACCCACATTCTGCCTTTTTGGTACTATCATACACATGCAAGCAGTGGCCACAAAGGACTGAGAACCATTTTGCATTTCAAACTTTTTCATGATAGAGATGGAATGAGTTGGGGGAAGATTGTTTATGAATTGAAGAAGAAAAAAATTCCTCCTTTATGGCCAATCACAATGAAAACCACAAAAAGGAACAAATGGAATATTGCAAATAATTTTTTACAACAGGATACATCTTTATAATCTTGTTTCCGATTGAGAGTTATAGAAACTTTAGGTTCCCTCTGTGTTTGTTATTTAAAACAAAACCAAAAGAAAATACATTTGAGTTCAGGGGATAATTCAAACATCAAAACTTTCCTCAAAATATTTTCATATATAAAATCAAATTCTATATACTTCTGCAACAGATATGACAAAAGGGAAAACTTTGTTGACATTATGAAAAGTAAATCAGAATATTATATATTTTCCACAGTCACATATAAGGGTCAAACAAAAGAATTTTATGTTATTAGGGATATTCTCCCTGTAAGTTATATTTTACTCCTTTGAGCTCTGGAACACTATACAGCCTGCTTAGGGAATCTGCAGTATTATGAAAGATGTGATCTTATCATCAATATTGGAAAAACAGTGTGGATGAAAACCCTCAAATTTCTTCTTTTACATATGAATTAGCAGTCCACTGAATTTGTCCAATGATAGATATATCATTGAGAAGCACTGCAAAAGGATATATAGCTGCTCACATTGCTTTACTAGAGGATTTAGAGTTAAGGTAATTTTTTTAATTGACCTTGTTATAATCCCTATGGAATCCACACTACATGAAAGGGCTAATATGTTAGCATGTTTTCTACATGTTTATTTCACTGTTCAACTGAGAATGTATGTTTTTGAAGGCCAATTACTATGTTCATTTAACTTGCTCTACTTTTCTAGTTCTATATTTGTTGATAATGGATAAATGTATACTGAAGGCAAAGGAACTTGATATATGAGTTTTGAGGCTGCCCACTCTAGTGCTAATTCCTCTCTCCCACAAACTAAAGAAAGTTAACTCATCAGTATTCCCTGTTAGCCAGTCTGCCTCTAATTCTACATCTTTTACTGCCTCTTACACCCCTAAGATATGTTTTTCCCCCCTTTGCAGTGAAAGATTGGCAAAGTGTCTGGATTAAAGTGAAACAGAGTTTACACTTGCCCTCATTCACAAAAAGCCTTGGGAAAGCAGATTAAAGGCCAGATCATTCCCTTTCCTCTTGCTCTTGTGGTCATTTTCGCTGATGTAAGCTATGCTCTATCTAGTGATCAGAGTCATTTTCTTGCAAAGATTGATGATTGAATGGTCTGACTACCCTGGTAGTTATCCATCACACATGCCTATGGAGAATCAAGTTTTGTCTCTCATCCAATTTTGGTAGCAATTAAGTTTGGGTTACTTCCAGGACTAAAGTCTTCTTTGGCCACCCACAGGGAAGCAGGGCAGTTGAAAGGTTTCCTATTTGTTCCAGAATGTTGTTGTCTGATCACCTACTGGGGCTCAAAGCTAAAAATGAAAGTGAAATGAAAAAGTTAAAAAAATAAGAAAATTTGAATGATGATTTTAGATATGCTTTGAAAATTTATTTTTAAGCATTGGAACAAACAATTCGCTCCATTTGTCCTTAATATATTAGCAGTGATACAGGGAATCTCAACGTTGCTACTTATTTGCTGTGTGATATTGAATGAGTCTAGGGCCCTTCAGTTTCTCCATCTGTAGAAATAGGGACAATAATATTTGAAAATATTATACTATCTAACCCCAGGGTTTTTGTGAGGAAAATGCTTTTATAAACTATGAAGTACTACATGAATGTGAATGGTTATTATTGTTGTAACTAACTTAGAGATATTTCAGTTGTAAAACTACTTTTATATATTAAAAAGTCTTTCATTCTTTACCCCAGAAATCCAGATCCACTTCTACCTAACTCCTTCTCCACTATTGCTGCCCTTTATTCAGAGCACTACCTCTATGGGAATCATTGCTGAAAACTATCTGACACACTATATTTACACCTTCTTTTTGATAAATCTTTTCTCCTACATTTCCATAGGAACCAATCAGTCTTGATTTGGGCTTTAGCTCTCACAACCCACTATTACATGGTTTGGGCTCAGAGGAGTTTCATGATTAAGGAAAATTAGGGTTCACAGATTAGGAGACATAGGTGGATGTCTCTTGCTTCTTAGAGAGAAGTGATGTATTAGAGGCACAGAATGAGACATATATTTTCATCATGGTCAATGTGTTGATTTATTTTGCTTGACTATACTAATTTGTTACAAAAGAAAGCTTCCGAGGTAGGGAGATAAATTAGTAGGTAGCAAAAAAAAAAAAAAAAAAAAAAAAAAAAAAAAGATGCAAAAAAAGGAAAGGAAAGGAAAGAGCATTATTAGAACATTTAGAAATGTACACAATAAAACAAAAAAAATAGTTTTAGTAGGGGCACAAAAATAAAACAATTTATTTAATTACCTTATGAAATTTAAAGCCACTACAGTAGTTGGCCAAAAAAAAATGTTAAAAACTACATAAAAGAAATTCATGGTTTTATAGATACTACTCTATTTTCATATTAAATTGTTTTTTTACTGTTGATGATTGTTAAATTTGTAATCATAATTTTTAAAAAAAGTAAAAGGGGGAGGAATCATAAAGAAATAGCACTTAGATGTAATTCTAGATCTACCAGATTTTTGATGTGACTTTCAGATTTAAATTGTACTCTTGCCAACTATCTTTGGGATTAAATAAATTGCTGCAAAAGCACTCCTCTAATGTATTATTTTTCTATGAAAATCACACCTGGGTTCATGAAGACTGTGACAATAGAGTATATGAAGAAAGTCCTATCAAATACGAAGGTATTTGTGTATAGTTTTGGTAATGGACTAAACATCTATCATCTGAGGATTATTCTAGCTAAGTTTAGAGAGTTCAAGATGAAAGTTTTTTTAGAATAGCAACTGTTACCAACCTAGAACAGTTACTAACTTGAAAAGAGGAAATTGTTGTTGTTCAATTGTATCCAACTCTTCATGACTACATTTGGAGTGTTTTGCCATTTCTTTTTTTTAGCTCATTTTACAGGTGAGAAAACTGAAGCAAACAGGGTTTAAATGATTGGCCCAGGGTCACACAGCTAGTATGGTTCTAGGACCAGATTTGAACTCAGGAGAATGTCTTCCTGATTGCAGGCCCAACATTCTATTCATTGTTTTACCTAACTGTTTTAAAAAGTAAGACCCACCTCCTAATAGGGTCAATTGAGAGAGTCTCTACACTGACAGAAGCATAGACACTTGAAATACTGACGTATAAAAGGATTAAATAGGTTATTATGGACTGGTTCTAAGAAACTAATCATTACTTCTAATTTTTTTTCTCCTATGGGGAAATACCTTGGATTCCAAACAAGTGACAACAAAATAAACATTGTGACATAATCCATCTTACCAAATGATGTTTTGGTATTGGGGAAACCAGGAATTGCTGGTATAAGGTCATGATTTTAAATTAGAAGGATCCGAGAGATCATCCAATCCAATGTGTTCATTTTACAGATTAAGGGACAAATAACACATTGGATGTCAGAGTCACAATCCAAAGAGATTTTAATAAGCTGAGCATTGGGTCAAATCTAGTTAAACAAGAACCAATTGGGACAAATGTAAAGTCTAAATCTAAGTCTGATTCAAAAAGTGTGGGATATGGGGAGATAATAATCAGCAATTTGTTTGAAAAATATTTGGTTTTTAGTGGACTCGATATATGAGTTGGCATTTTGATATGGAAATAAATGAAGCCAATTGGAAAATGTAGATTTAGAAATGAGGAGATAATATCTTTCTTAAATAGAAGCTCCAAAAGCTGAGCACAATAGATAATAAAGATGGAACTTGAGGATGGTGAAGGGCTTATCACATTTAAAATGGTTGAAGAAATTAAGGATTGAAGAGAAACTTCCAAGGAGATAACAGCTGTAAAAGTATTTGAAGGCTTTTGTGCAGAGGGCTTTGTATTTGTTTTGTTAGACAATCACAGGTGATGAGTGTAAATTTCAAAGTGACAAATTTTATCTTCAGATGAGAAAAAAACCAAACCCAAAATGTCTTAATGATTAATGCTATCTGAAAGTGGTATGGGGCTGCTTCTAGGGTGGAGAATAGTGGTGATGGTGGTGGTGGTAAAAGATTTCTCCTCATCTTGTTGTTGAGTTTTATTCTTCATTGTGTCCAACTCTTTGTGACCATTTGGGATTTTATTGGCAAAGATACTAGAGTGCTTTGATGTTTCCTTCTCCAGCTCATTTTACAAATGAGAAAATGGAGGCAAACAGGATTAGGTGATTTGCTCAGGGTCACACAGCTAGTAAGTGTCTGAGGCCAGATTTCAACTCAGGAAGAAGAGCCTTCCTGACTTCGGGCCCAATGCTCTATTCATTATAACCACCTAGCTACCCTTCCCCATATCAGAGTTCTTCAAAGAGAAGCTAAATGACAACTTGTAATATATATGGTAGTGGAGATTCCATTCTGAGTAGGTGTTGGACCTTTCTGGGTCCAAGAAAGAGACCTTCAGCATGATTCTGATTCTGGCCGCAATCACACCACAGCATTGCTTTATGGTTCAGCGGAAGGCTGTCATAACTAGAAATCCACAGGCTGTGGTTAACCTTAGAAAATTGCATTCCAAACTGTGGACAAATCAAATGATGTACTGTGTCTTAGAATTATTGTTCTTTGGATCCCGATGACCTTTTACTCTTTCCTTTAACTGCTATGGATTGTCTGACAATATTTGCTGAGTTCAGCTCTTTATTCAAACGTGGCAAGATTTGAAGGAGGAGAGCAGACGGTGTTTTCCAGGTTACCAGAATTTGTTTTCTTATGTTATACTTTACTTGATGATGTGACATAAGATTCAGATAGCTACTAGCAAAATATTGCACAATAAATAAAAATAAGTTTCTTTTACCAATCCTGAGTAGAAACCTCACATACCAGAACTAAGATTAACCATGTCTCTTTTGGGACAACTAGAGGTGTCTGCTACTACAAATGTGTCTAGTATTTGTTCCACAGAGACATTTTCAACCAGCTTGGAGATGATCAATTCCTTTGAGGCCAAAGATTACATCCTATTATTTTTGTATCTTACTAAATTCTGGACAATGCACTTCTATAGGTACTTAATCAATGTTTAGTTATTGAATGAATGAGTTATAAATGAATGCTAGCTAGCTCAGTCTTAACTGCATGACTTAAAGGTATATATGTATTTTAACTTTAGAAAGATATTGTAGAAGGGATGTTCATTCATTTATGTGTTGAATTAGGTGTTTTGTGGGTCCCTTTGAAGAACAAGAATCTATAATTCTAAGATATACTGTAATTCCAAGGTTCCCTGCCACTAGGATAAGCAGATGTATCAAATCAATTTGTAACATTTTCTTTTTATTTCAAGTAGATATTGAGTCCTTTGCTTTTATTTAGCATTTGCTAGAAATTTTTAAATATAAGAATATTACCAAACTATCAAAGTTTTTAATTGTGTCATGATTTCTTTATATTATAGCACTTCTCCCCCACTCTCCAACTCATAAATGCAAAATTCATTCATTCAAATATTTATTGAATACTTTTTCTGTGCCTATAACTGTATTTGCTCCTGTAAAAGATTATAAAAGAAGTGTAAGAAATTATCTTTCCCCTCAAGGAGTGTAAAATCCAGTTGGACAGGCAAAGTTGACAAAAGTGAAATAATGAGACAAGGTATAGTGCTAATGGCTAAGTGCAATATATGTTCAGTGATGATAAAGTTACTGTGGGCTGTAGTAGTCAAGAAAGTCTAATTGTTATTGAAGAATAGGAGCTTTTACTGGGACATTGAAGCAGACATAATCCTAGGAGAGGTAGAGGAGGAAGGGAAACACATGTTAGAGTAGTACATAGAGCTCTGGATCAAAGGTATAATAACATACAGGAATATGGCATATATAGAGAAGCAATGAAAAGAGATTGACTTGGTATGTCTGTATGGGGAAACAACCAGAGATAAAACAGAATGTCTAGGGGATGGAGCATTTGTGGAGGGCTTCTGGAAGCCAACAGCCGAAGCACCTTACAATAGGGCAATAGGGAGCCACTGTAGTTTCTTGAATGAAGAAAAACATGACAGAAATGGTTTATGAGGAATTTTAGTCTGGAATCCTGGAGATCATGCTAAAAGGAAATGTCAATAATCCAAACATGAAGTGATTGGAGTCTAAAAGTAAAAATGAAAAACTCTGATAAAAGGTTTTAATCTGATAAATCTGAGAAAGACAAAACAAGATAATAGCAGATAATACATCAAACCTGATCTCAAGTCAGGTTTATTTAAAATAGTATTGCAAAGCAATGATTTTCTTCCATTGTTGTTTTTCTTTGTCCTTTGTTCTTAAAAAGGACCAATTTCTTCTGTGATATCTTGATTTATAAGTAAATTGGATCTAAGCAAGGCAGAACTGTACAAAATCATCAACCTTCTTAATTAACTCGACTCTGATAAACATTGAGCCAATTTAGTTCTTGTCCTTTCAAAATCTTTTTTAAAAAATCCTGATACTTTGAATTTAACTGTATCAATAGGATTTTGAACTAAAAGGAACCATAGAAGTCACCTGATCTAATCCACTCATTTTGCAGATAGTGTAGCCAGGATCTGTCTGTTTTCAGACTCCAAATTTAGTGCCTCCCCTATTGGTGTTTTTTGATAATGATTAAAGAGTGAATGAACTTCTTAGGGTATTTATATATTCAGGTAATAGCTTGTTCATCCATAGATCAAACTAATCTAAATTATTTTAATATACCACATTTCCAAAATACAAATATACTTCAGAAATTCAGTTATGTTTTAGCTGCCCAGCAATCTCCAAAACAAGAAAACAAAATACTTAGTCAAAGTCATTGTTAATCTTTCTAATTATGTTAATATGTGGGTAAACTTTGAAAGCAATCATCAAGATTCTTTTTTTTTTTTTAATTAAGTACCATGATAATCTCCCTGTAGAATACCTGGTTTCATTTGGGGAAGTCCCATGAATTCTCATAAGTTCACCAGGAATGTCAAATATTTTATATTTATTAATGTGTAAATATTTAAGAGTCTTCTTATCCGGGAACAACCATTTCCTCCTTGACTGCTTCTCCACCCAAGTCCATCCTTTAGAATTGGCAGCAGAGAATTTTTAGATGTATTTCTTATTATAGCATTACCACAACAAGCCTAAACATCTTCCTCTTTTCCTTCTTCTGCCATACAGACTCATAATGGAGTTCCTTATTAAATATACATGCAATCCCTTGTTGCATATAAATGTGCCTCATCAAAGAATCAGGGAGACCCTACAACTTACCATCGATTGTTCATGAAGACAGTATAATATCTGAATGGTGTTCTTTCACTTTCTCCTTAAAGGAGACTACAAAACAAAGAGCCAGGTAACTTTACTAGCCAAGCTAAATAGTCCTAATTTGGTTCCTTTATTACATATTTATTAGGATACTTTATTTTATAGCTATTAAACCACAAAAACAGAAATTGCTGCTTCACACCTACTGAAATGAATTTACAGAGTCATAATTGTAGATCTTGACTTCATGGGATACTATGGGTTTTACTTTCTTTTTTGAACAAAATGCCCATCTGCTCAAGAAGTGTCTGTGGTTCTCCATTTCATCTTAAATTAAAAAAAATTTTTTTCTCTATTTGTCACTTAATGATGGCTCCAACCTATATTTTTAGTTGAATTTTATATTATTCCTCCTTCCCCTCCTTATCCCATACACACACCCTGCATTCTTGACAAACTGATTACCTACTTGCTATTTTCCATATATGTGATCTCTTCTTCTACCCTCTGCTTTTGCACAGGCTGTCTCCACAGTCCTAGTTTGCTCTTTCTTCTCATTTCTTTTTCTTGGAGTCTCTTAATTCCCCACAAGACACCTTTTAGGTACTGCCTTTGACACACAGCTTTTCATGACCTCTGACTCTTGTCTTATAAATATTCTCTACCCCCTAAAATACTTATTGGTTTTGTGCATATTTTATATTTATATATCAGAGTACATATTAGATTCCTCCTATCAGACCTTAAGCTCTCTGAGGCCAGGAACAGTTCTTCCTTCTTTTTATTGTTAGCATATCTTTTAGTATCTTTAGGGTATCTTTTTTTATCTTTAGATATTTTGCACACAATAGGGGCTTAACAAATGTTTGTTGAATTGACTTAAAAATTGGTTACTTTTACTTTTTGAAATTGAAATCAAGCAGTAGAAAGTTCTTTCTAAAAAAAAAAAAAAGGTCAGAGAATTTGAAAGGAAAAGGCAATGAATCCGAAATTTACTACTTTTTTTGGTGAAATAAAATACAAGAGTCTTTTAAGAAATTTCACAACAGATTCCTGATATCTTCCAGTAAATGTCCATAACATCAGCTGTGGAAGACAAGGACATTGCATGAAGGAACACAAGTATTTGGTATGAAAAACAGAAGAAACCACTTAAAAAACCACAATAGTGAATAGCAAAATAAGTATTCAGAAAGGGAAGTATATTGTTTTATGTATGTGTGCTCTTCCTCAGAATGCTCCCCTACCCAACCCTCCAACCCCTTTGGGCCTCCAGATTGCATTGTTGTAAAACACACAGGGATGGGTGGCTTAAACTGTGGTCTGCACACACTAGGTGAAATGTATCTATTGACTTACAAGCTGGATGCATGTGTCAAAATGCAATCCGGTATTTTTGTAATAATAGCTAGCAGTCATCGCTGTAAATTATTTATGGAGACTATTCAGTGCAAACAGGTTAGTGTACACATCCTCTTCAGCCTGACTGCCCTGGTTTTAGATCACTCAGACATTCAACTCCTCAGAGATCTGCTCTTATCACTGCAAACCCTAAAAAGGTACCCAAACTGCAGACATTTCAGCAACTCAAAGCAGTTCCAGCCATTTGCTAAAGTTCCTCCTCAAGGTTCAGTGAGTAAACATCTCCCTCCCACCCACCCTGGCCCTTGCGATGTAAGTTAATATCAGACATGAAGGAAGATCGATCTAGGGAGCAGAGATGCGACAGTCCTCTCCCTGCTTTGTGCAGAAACATGGAAGAAGGACATAGCAAAGGCCACTGGTGAGCTTAACACGAACTGACATTTCACTAATGCTGTGTTTCTGAAGCTGGGGAAAAGCCAGCTAGCCAATGAAGACTTCTGCTTATCCTTAAATAAATGTGGGGTCCTATTCCAATGAAGAGCATGAGGTTTCCATCCTCTGTCCTTAGCTCTTCCAGCTATGGTCATTGCCATTATCTTTTTAGGAATCAATTTTAAGCAAGTAGACATCTCTCCAATGTCACAGAGGTGGCAGGAAATTTCTGTTAGGGGGGAATCTCAATATTTTAGTAGAGCTATTTTGCTTTTCTTATGAATAAGCATCTAATGAAATATAAATCTCAGGTGTCCTGGTTTGTATAACTGTCTTTTTCATTGTATTTTCGTTGTCCTTTAAGATGAAAAGATAGTCGAGGCTTTTTTTAACCACTTATTATGGGAAGGCTGTTTTGTTATGATTAATCACAGCTTTTATTTGTAGTGTTAAAAGATAAGCTGGGTTAAGCTATTTGTTCACCAATTATAAACAGAATAAAAAAAACACAGACATAACTGCTGGCATAACCCCTGAAAATGTGATGAAAAATGTTGAGAGAGAAAATAAAAGGTCTCTGAGTTCCAGTTCTAGTTTTCTTAATGTCCACAGAATCAGTTTCTTCATTTATAAAATGGAAGATACCTATCTCAAATCACCTTACTGAGATATAGCAAGCCATAGGTAATAAAATTTATATACACCTCTTACATTTATTCTCAGTAGGGATAACTTACATGTTTTTACATGTCATAAATAAGAATATTACATAGAGAATCTCAGCTAACAAGCATATCAGCCCTACTAGGTAGCCTAAACCCCAGCTTCTTAAGTTGTGCTTTATGACCCCATATGGAGTCTTATAATTGAATGTGGAGGTCATGAAATTATGATTTATTATCAGTAAATATTTGATTTGTGTTTTTATTTTATATATCTATATACCTGGGGTCATGTAAACATTTCTTAGGAGAAAAGAGATCATGAGTAAAAAAATTTAAGAAGCCCTAGCCTAAACTATCATCCACATTTTATTATTGATTAAAGTGAGGCTTACAATATAAGTGACTTGTCCATGGTCATACAACTACTAAGCAGTATCAGGCCATGAACAAGATTCTCTGATTCTAGATCTCAAATTCTCCAGCAGACTCATGATGAAAAATCTTGTCCATGCCCAGAGAAAGAATTGACTGTATCTGAATATAAATTGAAGCATACTGTCTTTCTTTTTCTTTTTTTTTCCTAAACTTTATTTTTTGTTGAGAGTTTTTTTAGAAGGGGAGAGATCTATGTTTCTTTCAAAATATGATTTTCATGGAAATATTTTACCTAATTTCAAATATTCTTTCTTAATGGAAGTGTGAAGCAAGGATAAGGGAGAAATCTGGAACTCAAAGTTTAAAAATAAATAAAGTTGTTTTAAATGTAACTGGGCAAAAGTTACATAAATTGAATCAAAAATTATGGTAAAAAAGAAAACACAAATTTTAAAAAGTTCTCTAATATGATTACACATCCACAGTTCTAGTAAAGACCTAGGAGGCCATTTATTCTAGACCTGTCATTTTTTTTTTTTAAAGAAACTGAGGTTGAAGAATGTCAACTGAGTTGTCAAGATTAGAAAAGTAGTTCATATCACAGGTAAAATTTAAACCTAGAACCAACTTCAGAAACCAATGATTTTTCTACCATGTTGCCTAACCATTCCTACTTTGAAAAGGAATAAAGTTGTTGCTGATCACAGGGATTGTCTATACTATTGTGGTTTGAAATTGAAACTGCCCCCCCAATATTAACTGCTCCATAAAAATTTCCTTGATATTCCAAGATATTCACAATCTCTCTTCTTTCATGGCTCTCATTTATCTTTGTACTTTTATAATGATATTTATCACATTAGCAGTTATTCATGTATAAAGATTCTTTGCTAGTTGATAAATCCTGGACGTGAAGAACCATGCCTTATTTGCAGGATATTAAGAGCATAGGATAGATTTAAAGCTAGAAGGCTATAGCCTTCTATTTCATTTTATAGATTAAGAACCTAAAGTTCCCAGAGGTAAAGAAGCAAAGAATTCAAAGTCACTTAAGTAGTAAATCAAATTGAAGATTCACAGAATATTCAAATCTAGATCTCTGACTGCAGAACCAGAACTCTTTTCAAAGTAGCATGAATTTTTCTATCCTTCATATCACTTAGCATAGTGCTTTATAGATAAGATAGTGCTGGTGATGGTGACCTTCAGTTTTTTTTTTTTCAATCATATCTGATTTTTTGTGATCACATTTGGGTTTTCTTAGCAAAGATGTTGAAGTGGTTTGCCATTTCCTTCTTCAATTAATTTTACAGATGTGCAAACGAAACAAACAAGATTAAGTGACTTGCCCAGGATAATATACTTTGTGTCTGTGGCCAAATTGAAACTCAAGAGAGTTAAGTCTTTTTGACTGCAGGCTGAGCACTCTATCCATTATACTACTTAGCTGCTACTTTGCCATAATTATGATAATAGAAATATAGTAAATATTTGTTGAGTGATAAAAAGAAAGAAAGAAACCATTTTTTAAAAGTTTGCTTCTCCTCTTCCATAAAGGTTTTGCTGACTACCTTAGGCCACACTAATCTCTGCCATTTCTAAAGTCCCATAGCACATATAATCAGTACCACACAATAGAGCAGTTAAAGATGAGAGCTAATTTTTCCTCTAATTGTTCCATATGGATTGTTCCTCTCTTTTCTCTTTGAGGGCAGAAACCAACTGTGACTTGTACTTTTCTCTAAAACTTATCTCAATGCAATTATGTCATAGCTGTTCAAAAAATCCCCTCAATATTTGAGTAACTGACTATAGAATGCAGCAGGTATGTGTTTGGGGGACTTAGAAAGAGGTGAGGGGAGAGATTGCACTAATCTAGATCATTTTGTAAAACAGTTTTAGATAACTATATATTTTAAAATTAAGCTATAACTTTGTTAATCAAATAGCAGGTTGTAAATATTTCAACTGGTGAGGATATGGAATGTTTTATGATGTTTGGGGGGATTACTTTTTTGGTGTAAAAGCTACATGTTTCTTATGGTAGGATATAACTAACACAACCATTATAAAGATTCACTTTCCATAACACATAAAAGTCTAAGATCTAGATGATTTCAAGCAGAAATTGTGACTTTCTCTTCTGTTCCATGATCAATAAGTTTTTTGGAAAAGTAAAACTTTCAGAATCTTCTATAATTTATCATTTATAAATTACACATCCTTTTGAGAGCTTAAAATTTTATAGCTATGGCTCTAGAAAAAGCTCAGTAGTACCATACCACTTCATCCTCCCCTAAAAATTGTCTTTCTCACTCTTTTAGGAAAGACAGTTATTCTAAGGATATCAGAAAATCAAGTCTTTGAAGCACAAACCTCCCTCCCCAGATAAAATGTTATCATCATTCTTAGGAAGGAAGTCCCTTCACAGCATCACAAGACCAAAGAAAACCTATTAAAAAGACCCCAAGTGGATGGAATGGTATAATGTTGGCACTGTTAAGTCAATGCACCTGGTGACTCAGAAGTTGGTGGCCATTAAAATTTGTTTTTACCTGGATTAGGTTTAGGTTTGTAAAAATGGTTTCCATGCCTCAGGAAAGGGAAGTTTTGGGGCAATGAGGATTAAACAGAGAAATGATCAAAGATGAAATGTCCACATATAGAGGCTCTAGGTGAGTAAGCTCAAAAAGATTCATGAACAGACTAAGCTTTATGGTCACTATCTCAGGCAGATATGGAAATGAAAACATGTTAGTTATTATTTGTGAACACAGAGTCGTGAATCTAACCATAATCAAAGCTTAATCTTGAATGAATGAGAAAAATAAAAGCAGGGCTACTTATCTTTTCATTCTATAAATAGTTTATGTCAACCCAATTTGTGCTACATCAAATTATGCAAAGCTCTTCAAAATAATTTGGCAGAGAAGCTCTATAAATTCCCTATGTGGCTCTCCAATAATGCCATCCTATTAGAAGTCACAACCCTGGAGTGTCCAGCCTGTTACAATGAAGCCATGTTGCTTTTTCCACTGTTCTAGGAACTGAGCTTAGAAAAGTTGTTTGGGCTGCTAGTTGGAAAATGAGTCGGATGCATTGTTGCTATGGTGACTCATCTGGAAATATTCTGACAGCTGTGCAATAATGAAGAGAGGACTGGACATGAAGTAAGAGGATTTGAGTTCAAATTTCAGTTCTGTCATTATTGAGAAAAAACAGGTAAATATTGCTCATAAAATGGTTATAAAATGTCATAAATATAAACTTTCTCACAAGTTTTTCTTAGAATGAAACAAAGGCTAGTTTTATTTTGCAATATTCACAATCATTATTCAGATTCTCTGATCAATGATCTCTTAGTTGCTAATTTCAATGTCTTTTTTCTCAGTCATTATCTTGACTTGTCTGCAGCACTGGACACTCATGACCATATCCTTTTCCTAGATATACTTTCTCTCTGAATTTTCATGACAGTACTTTCTCTTGGTTCTCTTAATTCCATTAAGTCATTTGCTAGTTACCTTTCCTGGATCATCATTCATCTCCCACGCCTTAACTATCAGTGTTTCCCAAAAGCTCTATCCTGGGTCTTCTTTTTTATTTCTTCATACCTTCTTTCTTGATGTTCTCGTCAGTTCACAGACACCTAAGTATAATTTCAGGCAGATAACTAACTCCTCGATCTATATATGTAGTGCTAGTCTTTCTTCTGAAAAAAAGCTCAAGAGACAAGAAGATATCCCAAAAGCACCTGATTCTGTATCAGTCCCTGTAGGCTATATTGACCAAGTTATCAAATACTTACAGACAAACTCAGCACTCCTCCTATGCATATTTCACAGGCATGTTGTGAGTATTGATCGTCCTTTGAAGTATTTGAGAGAAAAAAATCTCTATAAAACATCAAAAATGTAGACTCTATTAAATGGCTTGGAATGGCTTTGAGATGATGTGGTACAAGTAGAGTAAGGAAATTCAAATCCAAGTTTTAATATTTTGCTATATGACCTTGGGCAAGTAATTGTACTTTCCTTCATCTGTTTTGTCATCTTTAAACTAGAGATAATAATACCTATGTTTATTTTCTCTGGGATGTGAGGAGATTGGTTTTTAATCCTTAAAATTCTATGTAAATGTGAATTCTTGTTATTAGGACAGTGATAGGACCTAGGTCTATTATCTCGTTAGAACAGAGAACAACTAATAAAAGGATTCCCTGTATCAGTACAGTACTACTCTCTAACATAAAGTATTAAAGAGCTATTTGCAACACTGAAAAGTTAAATGACACATAGCATCATGTCAGAAATAAAACTTGGAATCCTAATTTTCTGGGACTAGTAATCTAATGATTGATATTTGCATTTAATACTATTTGATAACTTGCCCAAGACTACAAAGATTACTATATCATTTTGCCTTTCAATCATTATTTAGCATTTGTTGTTGATTATGATTAGATTATAAGCTCTACTATTAATCAAATACTACATATGAAAATTCCAGTGATATATGATAAGTTCTTAGATAGGATAAAATTAAAGCACAGTTTACTCAATGAAATTTAAAAACAAACAAACCAACCTAAAACTACATGATAACAAACCCATGCTATTCTATTAGTATATTTTCAATTTAATGTATTTATTTACTTGTGAGTTCTTGAGGAAAGCCTGGATTATAACAAGGCCTCAGAAGGGATCAAAGGATTACCTACTGGTGCCTTTATGTCTTCAATGAGAAAAAAAATGAAAGTATGTTCATTAATACCTCAGGCAAATAGTCTCTGAAATACAGAAGCCAAAGTTTACAGATGTGTCTCAGCACAATGAGAGAGGGGAAATTTAAAACTATATGCTATGCTGTGCAACAGCTTGAATCCAGATACTTTAAGACCAAATCTCCATCCAATCTAGCCCCTCCTCACTGAGAATATAACATACCAAATAAAGCTAGTTGGTGTAGTAGATAGAGCACCTGGTTCTTATATATGTTAATATATAATATATTGTATGTTATTATATCAAGCCAATATATCATTCATTATTATTTTATTATATATGTTGTTTATTACATTATTAATATATTAATAATTATATATTATATAATACTTTCTATAAGCACATCAAATTAGCCATATTCTAGACATTCTGAGATCCCTATATCACTTTACCTCCATTCCACAAAAGATGTTTAGGACTAAATTTAACCTGCTTCAGTAAGAGAATTCTTAGGACTAGTAATAATTTATTAAGAAAGACTCAGAAGATGTCTCATTTAACATGCACACACAAAAAGTAAAAACTAAGTGTGAAAATATGATCTGTCAGTTCCCAATAAATGTTTGTGCAACATAAGATCAGCCTAAAGTGAAAATTTGTATGAACTGATGCAGAGTGAAGTCAACAGAAGCAGGAGAAGAATTTATGTAACAGCAAAACTGTAAAAACAACTAACTATGAAAAACTTAAAAATTCTGACCACAATTTGAGAGGATCAATAGTGAAGCATGCTACCTGTTCTCCTGATGGGGAGTTGAGAAACTGAGGGTGCAGAATGAATCATTTATTTTTGGACATGGACAATGTGGAATGTGTTTTGCTCAACTATACAGATTTGTTACCAGAATCTTGTTGGGTTTTTTCCCAATGAGGAAAGAAAAGAGGGAAGGAAAAAATACATTTTTTAAAAAGAAACATTCGATAACATAAGTTGGAAACAAAATCATTTGACTCTCAGAATCAGAGACCAGTAAGATCTTTTCCCTGTGGACCAGGTTATCAAGGCTATCGATATTCTCAGTTCATGCAGTTTTACTGATGTAACTCAATATATCATCTCACTCTTCTAGTAAGCTCATTTTTTCTTTCTTCTTAAAATTTTACTTGTCAATTAGTAGCAACTTAAACAACTCAGCTTATTTTTTTTCTCCGAAAGCTTGCACTGCACCCAAAAGAGATTATATACAAAACAACAAAAATAAAAGATGAAAAAGGTTAATAACTTAAGCTGATGCTATATTCATTCCATCAATAGGAGAGCAGCTCAGTGACCCAGTATCACAGTGATCTCACCATAATCAATTAACTGTGTGAAGTAAACAGATCTGTCCCTTTTGGCTGCTGGGGAACCTGATCCTTCTCTCTCTTCTTACTGACACTGTGAATGGAGAAATCACAGAGACGGACATTATGTCATCTCTTACTAAGGTAACAGAGAAATTTCACAGCTATGTTATACTGAAATCTGCTAACATTCTAGCTAATGTTCATATTTTTTAGTAAAAAAAAAAAAAAAGCATTGAGGTGGGGGGGGAAACATACACACAATAAGATGCCAGCTCTAAAACAGATTTTTTTCAAAACATGTGGAAATCATAATAAAATAACTTCAAATTCTAGTACCACCCCAGACGAGTAATTGTCATAATGATTACTGTCCCATTTTGACAGCTCTCTGATTAGTTTTTACGCAATGCCACGGCCACCAAACTAATTTGAAGCTAATTATTTCCAAACAGATTAGTATTCTTGAAGCAGTAGTTTTAGACAGGTCAGGAGATGGCGATCTCAGATGTACTTTATATAGTTTATATTACTTTTTCTCTCTTTCTTTCTTTCTCTCTCTCTCTCTCTCTCTCTCTCTCTCTCATACACACACACACACACAAACACACACACATTATGTCAGTCACAAAAAGCAGGGAGTGGGGATAAAGGAACTATTATGCATAATTAGTAGTCTTAATTTTAAAAGGGCCTGATATCAGCTGTAGCACTGGCTCAACAAACCCCCTTGGGCTAGATTCTCCTGCCTTCTGATTAGAGTTATATGAATCTGGAAATATCTACCTGCATTAACTCCATCAAAACTCAGTGGTTTGAGAATCTTCCAACTCTGGCAAGCAATTCAAAATCTTTCACTTTAGGAAACCATAGACTGGGAAGCCTAGGAGGTGATTAATATTTCAGGGTGATAGAAGCTCATTTGAAACCACTACTAGACCTCTTAAGGTGATCCCTGTGATACTTAACACATATGTCAAGTCCCATATTCTCAATGATCATAAAGCATTTTGCAACCTTTATAATCATCACACCAGGGAACTATTTGCTGAAAAGAGGTTTAAATTTTTAAAAGTGGTTTATACATACTTACATATACATATAGTGTAATATATATTATATTACATATAATATAATGTAATATATGATGGGTGTGTGTGCACACATGTAAAATTTATGCTTTGAATATTGTTTCACTTACAACTCTGAAGTTAGACAAGAAGCAGCTTGAACAGAGTTTCCTAACCTGGGATTATGGATTCTCAAATGATCTGTGGATAGATTTCTATTTCCATTTTTATTTTCATTAACCTCTTGCTGAAATTTGACATTTCCTTCTATTATGAATGTGGGCAAGAAACCATGATTCTGTGGAAGTGGTCCACAGGCTTCACCTTTTTGCAAAATAGATCCATGACTCTCTAAAAAGGCTGAAAACTCTAAACTAAAATTTGACTAAAAGAGAAATATGGAGAACCTTTTTTTTTACTTTGATGAATCCTTTATGTTTACCAAGGTAGGTGTTCCCTACAATGATGCAAAATGAAATTACTTTGGAACTTCTCATTCTGGGAGATTTTTGCTTATGTAAGACCCCTCCCCCCCTTAAATCCTGCTTTTAGAACCTATACAAGGCTCTGAAGCCCTTCATCTAATTATTTTATTATATCAGAAATAAATTATCATAGATGTATGTATATATGTATTTATATATATATATGTTAGGTGTTCTGTAGATGTTTATATTTTACATAGATGTTCAACCATCAATATTTTAAAAACTGAAGTTTTTAAAAGGATATCAAGATCATATACTTGATAAATGGCATTTGAACCCAATTACTCTAACTGGCCTGGACTACTTTTAGTTCATCCCCAAGGTTGTGTCCTTCATGCACATTGAAATTTCCTATAAGGGCTGAGGAAGAGATGGCCTTTTTCTGCCCCAACATAATGTCAGTCACACATCTTGCCACTTGTGCAAGACATCTCATTTAGGCAAGATTGCTTTTGGACTTCTAATTTTTTTGTCTTTTTTAATTTTTTTTTTTCATGATCTTGGGTAACTAAAAAAAATTATCTTTAGTACTTGTCTTGTACTAAAGGCAACTTAATCTCTTAAACATAGGTTTTCCCCTAAAACTCTTTCCTGAGTTTAACATTACAGTTAAGTTCTGATCAGCAAAAACAATAAATTTCCTGAAATGGTTGCATATTTTTGAATTTACATTATTCAAAGTTATAATTTTATAAAATATGATCATTTGTAGCAACCATTCAGGGGAATTGGAAATATGCAGTATACCTTCAAGTAATGTGACCACTTCAGGGAATACATTTTTATGCTTACCTGTAACTCGCTGTATCACACCTGGTGACCTCATTAGCTCCCATTGACTCAGTTATCATTTTTCCCCCAAATTATTCTCAGATTTCCATCCCTAACATTTCTCCTGAGCTCTAATCTTGCATCCCCAACTGATTCTTGGACATCTAAAATTGGGTGTTTTGTAGGCATCTCAAATTCAGCAAATCCAAAGTATAACTCATTATTTGCTTCCTTATCACCCCTTCTTTTTCTACTTTCCATTTTGAGGTTCTTGTCCTTCCTTTTTCAAAAAGGACCAAAATGACATCCCTATGATCCAACCAATAGTAGCTCAGAATGCTCTGCCACAGATCGGACACAATCTATATGAACATTTGGGGTGTCTTTTCTAATTTTGCATTTTTCACATTTCCTTTGGGCTAATTCGATTGTGCTTTTGCTCATAGAGTACAGCACCTTCTCAGATGATGTTATGTGGCATTTCTTATTTTCCCTCTTAATTAAGGACATAGTTATAGACTCATAGCTTCAGCATTATCCAATCATTTTCAATGGTTGTCTCCATTCCTGGAATCCCTTCGCACATTTATGGCTACTGCTTTCAAGACTCAGCTCAGATACTATTTTTTACAAGAAGCCTGTTCTTTAATACTAAGTATCTTTTCTCTAGAATTACTTTCTATTTATTCTGCTTGAGTCTTGCATATGTATATATATATATATATATATATATATATATATATATATATATATATATATATAATTTGTTTACATATTGTCTCTCTCATTAGAATGTTAACTCCATGAGAAGAGAGGATCACATACTTCAACCCATCCATTTTATAGATAAGAAACTGAACCCTAGAGAAGTGAAATAATTTCCCTAAGGTCTCATCAGTAGTAAGAGGCAAATAAGGATTTGAAACCAGATCCTCTGACTCAATTTGAATAGATTTGATAAATGTTTGTTGAATTAATAAATGTATTAAAATTCATTCCATCTTACCTAGTCTACATGTCTATTTAGTCCTTTTAGTTATTTAGATAGTAGAGGCATCTAAGTAGGGAACAGATAAAAACCTATTAGGTGATTGTTTGATGCAGTTGTCAGGGCTGCTTAGTTTTTTATCCTAGACTACCCTAAAGATACAGCAAGCCATTTCGGTTTGCCCTGAAAGTGATTACAGGAGAAGCATGCAGGAAATGATTGGCAAAAAAAAAATGCAGGAAAAGTGGAAATCACCAAGAAAAAAAGTACTAAGGGGAAATCAATAGAAGGTGAAAGGTCAACAAGCCTCCTGCTGTTAGACTGTCAAAATGTATTTAATGGGTTCATTGGATATTTTTTCACATTTAAGAAATTGATATGAGAAGGGAACTTCTCATATTGCTTTTTATCTTAAAGCCCCCAAAAAAGCTTTTTAAGAAAATAATTTTTTGAGAACTTTATTCTGATCTAAGTATTACATTTATACCCAGGGGGTTGATACCCCTGAGGCTTCTGTGGAATGACAGGCTTTCAATACCGATTCTTAAGTTATTTTCTAGGGAGCTAATTCAGCTCTTCTCACTACAGTATATATCAAATTTTAATTATAGTTTAAATGATATGAATCTAAATTCAGAATGGCAGTCATATGGAACCTAGCATATTCTGAGACCTCTTTTAGGTCAGGCCTGTAATATTCGCTGAGCAGAGATGACTTCCTAATTCTGTTGAAGATCATGCATGCAGATGTATGGTGTTTTCCACCCTTTCTTCAAAAGCAGGAAAATGCCTAAGAGCAATCTTGACTAGTGATTATAAGGTGACATCCTTTCTAGGCAACAGGTGAAGCATGTAGAAATGAATTGGAAAGTTCGTTGTTTCAATATTATGTATAATAATGCTTCTGGAAAGGCATTTTAATTTCATTGTGGATCATTTAAACACTTGATGCTTTATTTAAAAAAAATTTTAAAAAACTGACATATCTTCTAGATAATTATATTAGCTAATGTGTACATAGTGCATTAAGATTTGCAAAATATCATCTCATTTTATCAATATAATCCTGGGAGGTAGATGCTATTATTACCCCCATTTTATAGATGAGGAAACAGAGGCAGAGATTAGTTGGCTTTAACTACTGTCACACAGCAAGTGTACTTAGGTCTTCCTGACTCCAAGATGTGTGTTCTAATTACTATCACTACCATATCCTGAAAAATTTGCTAGTTTAGAACTCCTGACTTTAACTACAGTGACTATCCTTGCTTTTGACAAAGGCTACAGGGTTATTATTGGCCTTTTATTATGTGACTACTGTCACATAACATACCATAATTGGCTGAGCTGTTTCTCAAATAGAATGTCAACTTCTCAACGTAAACTTGATTGAATATTAATAGACTGGAGAATACAAATGGGCCTAACATTGACAAGACTCTTTTAAAGATAACTTTAAAAAAATTACATTCTTTTGTGACACAAAGTAAAAAATGGTACCACTAAATTGATGAGAAGAAATCAAACTTAAAAATAAAAGGGTGTGAGACAATATTATTGTACCTTCCTTTATCATAAAAGGTTAGTTTTAGGAAAGGATAGACTTGGTGAAATTTAATAGGTGAAACAGGTGAAATTTAAGTTTCATCCTGCTTGCTGCTCTGCTATAATTGACTGTACAATGCTGGGAAAGTCACTTAACTCTAAAAGTCTGTTTCCTTATCTGTAAAATGTGAATGATAATAATACTTGAGCAATCTGCATTAGGACTGTTTTTAGAAGCAAAGTATTTTGTATGACTAAAGTGCTACATAAACATGAATTATCATTACTCAATTATTCAAATGGATCTCAGATATCATCAGTGTAGGTACCCTCCAATGATGCAGATGACAACTTATTCATGGCTGCCTTTTTTTTCATGTCCTTCTGTAATTTGATCAAGGTATCCTTTTTCTTTACATTGTGAGGATATCAAAGGAGCATGAGGACTGTCCCTCAGTTAGCTCTTGCATTTACTATTTGACTTTGCTCTGTCTCCATCAAAATTCCTTGTTTTTAATGTGTTTAGCTTCCTCATACTCATCATGAACCTCTCCACTGATCTTTGGGTGAATGAGAATGACCTATTATTATTATCATTAATATTCTGCCTTACTCTCTGATAAAGGATACTGGGTGATAACTGGCGCCTTATTAGGATGACATAAACATATGTGGGAAATTTGTATGGGAAAATAGGGGAGAAATGAGGATCCTTCATTGATTTTTGCTTTTTGTAAAATATCATATAATTGTCTAAACAAAAAACAAACCCAGCAGTAGACAGAGTGTTGAACTTGAAGCACTGGACTAATTATAGTCCACTGATTTACCTGCAAATCACTTAATTGTTTTGAGCTTCAGTTTCCTCATATGTTAAAATGAGAGAATTGACATAATAGAGAGATTACATAGACTCACATACTATTAGTTTGAAAGGCAGTGTGATATAGTGGAGGACTAGATTTGGAGACAGAAGGCAGAGATTTCAGTTCTAGCTTTGCTATTTATCTACATAGCTCACACACATCAAAGCTCAATCAAGCCTCTCATAACCTTCTCAGGGTGAATTTTCATATCTACAAAATGAACAGGCTGGTTCATAATCTCAAAGGTTCTGTAATGAATATCACTCAACACTAGAGGGTACTGCAGAGAACCATCAACCTGCCTCTAACATCCCGAACCTCAGAGCTGCAAATAGCTATCCATCTCCTCCTTTTACTGTTCTTGGGTGTCTCCATAAATAAAACCACCTGATTCACTTACACCCACTTACTAGCTACTCCCATTTTGTCTTTCTGAGTTTTACCTCATAAAATCAGCTATTTATAAAGTGATAAAAGCATTTAATAATAATTGCTAGCATTTTTGTATAGTCCCTTAATATTTGCAAAGCCCTTTACAAATTTTACTTCATCCTCTCTTCACTATAACCCTGGGAGGCAGATGCTAATATTTCTCTATTTTACAGATGAGGAAACTGAGATGGAGATTAAGTGATTTGCCTAGGGAAGTATGAGGTCAGACAAAAATAAGTGACTTTTATATAGATCTTCTATTTTCTAGGCACTAGGTTAATCACTTTACAATTACAATCTCATTCAATTCTCTCAAAAACATCAAGAAAGTAGATCCTCTTATTATCACCATTTTACAGATAAGGGAGCTAAAGCAGGTAGAGACTGTGGGTCACACAGTTAATAACTTTCTGAGGCTGAATTTGAATTCAGGTCTTCCTGATTCCAAGACCAGAACTCTATCCATTGTGTCACTTAGCTGCCTCATTTAATATTAACAATATTTAATCAAGTGGTACCACAAACACATTAGTATCTTCTTCCAATCCAATATGTTCATCTGAAACTATGACCCTTCCTACTACCCACCCAAATTTAATCCTGCTTCAAACTGCCCTTAACCTCCTCTTCCCCTATTAGACAGGCAAAAGTTCAGAAATTCAAATTCTACTTGGAAGCTGGGCAAAAGGGTTTCAGGCACAAACTGGAAGATTTAGAGGAATGAGCATATGAATGAATAGCTGATGAATGAACCACTAGGACTCACTAGACTGTTCTTCTTTAAATAATGATTTCCCTGGTACTCCTGGAACTTTCATCTTGCCCCCAGCTCCTCATGATTAGTATCAGGTATTCTGGGCATAAATTTATACTTCTGTACCTTCAGCACTGAACAAAGCCTGTTGGGTTTTTATATGGGGGGAGGATGTTGCTTGGCTATCAGCATCTCTAGAGTAGAAGCAGCTTTCATCATATTTATACCAAATCACTATTACTATTTTTCAAATCTACTTGAGAAGTGCATGCACCAGAGCCATGGCCCTTAACATTCTATTTCTCTATAGTTTGGTTTCCTTGGTAAATCACTGCTACATCCTCTGCCTTTTCAATCTCTGAAGCCTATGAAAATTTTGAAACTTCAAGGCCAGATATGTCAGCTATTAATTCCTAGTCAAAGAAAATCTTTATAATCTTTTCACTTATTGGAGATAGGCTATTTGTCTTTGTATCCCCCAAAGCCTAGCACAGTGCTAATCTTAGACACTTAATAAATACTCTTATATTGCTTGATTGTGAGTAGAATTTGAAGCTACCTGAGGCTGTTTCAAAGTTCAGTTCCTGAAAGTAGCATATCACAAGCCTATCCCTTTTACCTCAGATTATCATCTAAGCAATGGCTTAGGTGGGGGCTGGAAGCAGAGACTAAGTACAGTGGAGGATAGCTCTCCCCTGATTCACAGCTATGTACCCTACTGACAGTCATCTCTGTGTGCAGAAGATAGCAGCTCATCCATTCATGTCTTGATTAATTCACATATCAGTACCAAAGTTAAAAAAGAAAATCCCAGAGTGAATGAAAGGAGAGGGGACTCAAAGGAGAAAGAGAACAAAGAGGAAGACACTGATAATTCAGCAGTCAATAGGAGGAACACATAGACAGGAAAGTGAGAACCACTCTAAAGTAACAATTAGATGCTCCCCTTGAGGGCTGACCAATAGAAATCAGCAACTAGAGACTTCTTCAAAATCAAATATGTATTTGGGTATAGATCTGTGCAAGATCTTAGCTTTTTTGATTTGGCACTCTTCTTTTTCGATGGAAGAAAATGCTGAAAACTGAAGTTGGGAAAGAAGCTAAAAAATTAGAAAGATAAAGTTTTAAAACTTGACCAAAGAGAATGAGAGAATAGTTATTTAACATCTTGTGGGAGTTCCTGGATATATCTTAGAATTGTTCAAATGAAAGTTTGGCTAACATTGCACATGTCTCTCAAATATGACTTTTCACCAATGTTTTAAATGGCTTATGAGAAAAAATTCAAATTCTCCATTATTTTCTGATATTTTTCTGATTATTTTCTGATATTCTTCATACTAAACACAATATATTATCCAGGACTTGGACTAATTGGAGCATAGGATGGAGGAAGCATGATGTAGTGATCAGAGAGCAGTCAAGAGAGAAGTTATTTTGCAAATAGAAAGCTGGCCTAGTAAGTAAGAAGACTGGAAACCAGTCCTGATTCTGACACATGCTGAGTACATTTCTCGGGGCTAGCCATGTAAACTTTTGGAATCACTTGGCAATTCTTTAAGACTGTAGTTTAAAAAAAATGGTTATTAAATTTTAGAAAATATAGTTTCTTTCCTTTTTACCTAATCATTTTTGGAAACAGACTTTAAAATGGTATTGCTGAGTTAAAGGGTACAGGTAATTTTATAACTCTTTGGGCATAATGATATCTCTTTAGTTTCAAAGACCTGCAAGTTGCAGGGATATCCATCAATTAGGGAATGTTGGAATAAGCTGTGATATGTGATTGGGGCAGAATAGGACTGTGGTATAAGAAATGATGAGACTCAGTGATCTTAGGAAAAAACATGGAAAGATTTACATGAAATAATGAAGATTAAAGTGAACAGAACCAAGTGAACACTGTATACAGTAATGGCAATATTGTTTTAAAAATGATTTAGAATGAATAAGTTATTTTGACTATTATATTTGACTATTATAAGTTTCTAAATTATCTATAAAGGACATATGAAGAAAGATGCTATCTGCATACAGAAAAAAGATAAATAGATATATGTGCAGGGTAATTTTACATATACACATGTATACACACATGCATGCACACATACATGCATACATGTGCACATTATATATACAAACACATTTCTTTGTATTTAGTGGCAGATAGCTCTAGGATAGGAGGTAGGGAAAAAAGAAATTTGCACAATAATGTGGTTGTATATTTGAAAGGAATAGTAAATTGTTCATAGTAGATTTTCATCTTTTTAATGTACTGTTATGGAAATGCTTGTTTTATTCCACAAATTAAAAATAAAATAAATTTAAAAAAGAAAAATAGTGATTTGTTCCATATTTGGTGGAGGGAGTTAACTATACTAATGAAATTATAGGTCTAAAAATAATAAAGTCTGAGGAGAACCCAGAATGTATAGAAAGGGATGGGACAGGGATATAGAAGTCAACTTACTTTTTTGTTCCTTTGGACGCACATATAAAATAAAAAAAGTTTGGAAAAGGTGAATTTTCCCTTAAAACTCTAAAAACCTTATAATTCTATGCCTTTTAGACCAGGGGGATAGGGGTGGGGAGAAATAAGTATATGTTGAGGGTGGGGAGTATTTTACTGAAATATTAATCTTCTGTTTGAAAGAGCAGTTTTAAAAATTATGTTAAAGGGCAGCTAGGTGGCACAGTGGATAGAGCACCAGCCCTGAAGTCAGGAAGACCTAAATTCAAATTAGACCTCAGATAAAACTTACTAGTTGTGTGACCCTGGGCAAATCACTTAATCCCAATTGCCTCAGTAAAAATAAAGAAACAAAAACATATATTCATTTCTCCCCACTTCCATGGATGAGACTGGATAAACAATATGCTAAACTGTATTTACTTCAGTGGAAAAAAATGAGTCAAAGAAAAACTTTGAATTAGTCTCAGGTTATTTGGATCTTACATAAAGTATTTACAGAAGTAGGTAGGTAATTTTTTCTTGATTGAAATTTATATAAAGAGGGAGGGAAACACTGGGGAAAGGTATCTTGAAAATGTAATTTATGTCAAGGAATAATGAAGTCAACAATCTCAAAGAAAAAGTTCCCTTTGATAAGGTCAAAATAATAATAGCTAACATTTATCTACCATTTTAAGGTTTTCAAAGGGTTTTTATACACAAATTATCCCCCAAACTCATAGTGCCCTATTAAGCTTTAATTGCTTAAACTAATAAAAAGTTTTATAATAATAAATATATTAAAATTAATATGCTTTAATAGTCGAAAACTGCATGAAAAGTTTTGGGACAACTTGTTCATTAATTCATTTAATCCTTACAACAATCCTTCCAGGCAGCTGCTATTCTCACCCCTATTCCTCACTTCCATTTCAATTAAGGAAACTAAGGCCCAGGAAATCAAAGGGATAATTATTGGGATTGAGGCAGACTATGAACTTCAGTCTAGTGCCCAATAACATGGACACCTAGCTGCATAGAAGAAGGGCACTTTGGTGGCAGAAGAGGTAGAGGAATATAAGCAAAGTCTAGGAGCTGAAATAGTTTAGAATATTTAAGACACAATGAGGAAGAAACAGTCTGGAGCTAAAAGTTAGGGAGTAGTGAGATATAAATATTTAAATTTGCTGTCCAATTATATCTGACTATGATGCTATTTTGGTATTTTATTTTGCAATGATATTGGAATAGTTTGTCATTTCCTTCTTCAATTCATTTTACAGGTGAGAAAACTGAGGCAAGCAGGATTAAGTGATTTGTCCAGGGTCAAACAGCTAGTAAATGTCTGAGGTCAGATTTGAACTCAGAAAGCTATGTCTTCATGACTTCAGGCCTAGCATTCTATCCACTGCACTATCTAGCTGCCCATAAATTTAAATAAGTTTATTAATAGAAGATTATAGATATTTTTGGATGCCAGGAAAAAAACAGTTAAATTTATCCTATAGGCAACAGGGAATGACTGGATGTTTTCAAGTTAGGGTTTGACCTATTGAAACCAGTGTTTAGGAAGATTAATCTAGAGCTTATATATAAGAAGTGGAGGTTTGGAATGGGGAGGCTTGAAGCAGAAGAAACTCTTTGAATAGTTAAGGTGTGAAATGAGGTGGACCTCTGGGTATGATTATGCCAGTGGGAATAGAAAAGAATAGATTTAAGAGACATTTCAAAGGAAGAATCGACAGGACATAGTGAGTGATTGGATATAGGGGATGAAAGAGAGGGATGAGTCAAAGATATCTGCAGGTCTGGAGTCTGGGGAATTGGAATAGTGTTGTCATTGCTAAATTGAGGAAGTTTGGAAAAAACACTGGGGAAATCTAGTTCTCTTGGTTTTTTTCTCTATTTAAGTCACCATAGACATTGCTAATAGGTAAATCTAATTAAATAAGCTAGATGAAAGGAGGAAAATGTTTTCTCAGCCTTTGCAATACTCCATTGAAAAGAAGATAATGATTTTCCAAGGGAACTCTGAGAGGCAAAAATGCTAGTTCTTGGCTTATTTCAGAACCTTGTATAATTTTGTGCAAATGTGGGATGTTACATAAGTGCTGCATACTATCATCAAGAGCAGATAGAGAAATAAAGCAATTAAAATATACAAAAAAACAAACAGAAGTTAAGAAAGGGATAGAAACAAGCAAGTTTTGTTAACACATGCTAAATTTACTTATATTTTTAAAAACCTAGATAAAAATGTTTATAGTTTCATATACAATCCTATTATTCTATTTTTCTATCAAAGCATTATTGTTTGCTTTTGTTAATCAAGTTCAATAAAATTTAAAAGGCCAGAAACTTTATAATATAACAGTAATGCTTATTATAGTAAGCCCTATCATCTTGCAACTTCATTGATAATCAAAAATCTCATTGGATCTTAACAAAAGTTATATCAGGCAGGTAGTGTATTAAGTTACTTTTAGAGACCATCATTCTTTTTCCTTGAAGAACAATGACCTCAGGAAGGTGATGTCTTGACTTGCAAGTGAATTAGGTTTAAGTGAGGGCAGGCTGTGCAAAGTCATCAGCTTCACTCTTCCCTCCAGAGTCATCTGATTCTAGTGACATGACATCAGTCAAGATGACTGGCAATGGTCCCAGATGCAGTGGGAGACCTTGGCCTTTTTAAGCAAAGTTCTTTCCTATGTCTCAGTATGTCTGAGGCAATATCCATTCAGTAGTTAAAGGCTAGGTAAGAATTGAGACAAAAGTTTGCTTTCATAAAAGAATCAATCTGGAAAGGAAAGACCTTTAGGATTTCTAATGAAGGAACTAAAGTCCACTTAAGTTATTTGCCCAAGGTCATGCAGTGACTGGGAATTGACAGCAAATCTGACTTTAAGACTAGTGGTCTTTCTGTAAAATCACAGTTCTAGTAACAAAAGTCTTGATGATATTAAACTTACAATGCTATCCATTTCCTTTTCTAGATTCCAAGTTACTTGATAGTTCTTGGTAGGAATAGAAAGAAGCAAAACAATACTTGTGGATCACTAAGACCCAGAAGTAGCCATGAAATGGTTATGGAATTCCCATAGATTGAATGAATTAAGGTTTCTTTCTCAGAATGGCTCAATACCTGGAAATAATAATTTATATTAATAATAATACCCTTCAAATGATGAATTTGATTAATTTCCAAAACTTTTTATCATGTGACATCTTTCCATAATTCTGAGATTTAGAATAGTTCAAGTTAGAGATTGCTTACCACCTGTTTAAGTCATTCTAAATATAATCAGTGTGGCAGAATGAAGATGGTTTTAAACTATGGCATTATAACTATGTGACCTTGGGCAAATCTCTTCTCTATGTTTATTCATTTGTGAAATGAAAGCATTCGGCTAGGTGACCTCTAAGGTCCTTGCCACCTCATAGTTTGTGATCTCTAGTGTTGTTCCCAAATTTCATCTACCCAAAAGAAATAGGAGATAGTATAGTACAATAGAAAGGCATTTGGAATGAGAGGGACTATTTTTGAATCCTGATTGCTACTTACTATTTCTGTGATCTTGAGCAAATCATTAAGTTCTTCTTTGCCTCAGTTTCTTCAGCTCAAAATCTGTATTTTATATGTCCTGAAGTAACTTTAGTTTTTAAGAGTGTTCTCATTTAGAAAATGTCTCATTAACAATAATAGATTACTATGAGGGGAAAGGCTTAACTTCATCAAATTGTTAAGTTTGAATCTATCATTTATTTTTCAATTAATATCTTTCCATATTAATTTGTTCTAGATACTGGTCTATTTTTCTCTGTTTTTCTTCTCCTTTTTTTCTCTGATATAAGAAAAGTTGTTTTGTTTTGTTTTGTTTTTTTAAGAAAAGAAGAGAAAGTCAATTCTATATTTTGAGTCCTGACAGCTCCCAGAATTTACATCCCAAAAACATAGTGGCATTGTTCTCAGTCTAATTGTATGGCCAAAAAAAAAAAATCTTTTTTTTTTCAGATTTCTATCACACTTATTTCTCTTTAAGTGCTTCCTCCCCAGATGTGCTGCATAATTAATGGAATGAAGTTAAATATAGAGGTTTTTAAAATTAATTTTCTTCAAATACATTATACTTTCAAATTCATTTTATTTCATTGTACTGTTGATCTCTGTCGATTTTTTTTGCATCATTTCCTTATCTTTTTGGATACTCTTAATCCCTTTTCCTTTAGTATCTTCTTATAATTTAATTGCTATTCTATTTATCACCTTCCAGGATTTTAAGTAAAGATATTAAGATATGATATTGCAGTGATCTCTTTGTGTGTCTCTTTAAATTCCTTTTCAATGGATAAGTTGCTATTTATCATCATGGCTTTTTCCATTACCTCTCTATTTACTATATATTTTATAAACTGTTCCAATTACATATCAAACTAAATGTCACAATTATCCACTTCCAAAATAATCTGAATTAATTTTCTAGGTAGCATTCTAAATTGTTATTTGCTGTGATCAAGACTTTTCCAATCTTACATTTTACTCTCCAATATGTACTTAAACTTGACACTCCATTTCTCAGCTCTGAGCATCCTCACTGGCTATCCCCTATGTTTAAATACTTTCCCAGCTTTCCTCCAACTACTGATTTACCTAATTTATTTTAAATCCCAACTAAAATTCCATCTTCTAAAAGAAGCCGTGCCCCATTCGTAATTTCAGTGCCTTTTTTCTTTTAATGTGTATAACTTGCTTTGTACACACATATGCACATTTTTAATTTTGGGGGGCAATTTGGGTTAAGTGACTATACACTATATATATATATATGTATATATATATATATACACCCACACACATATAAACACTGATATACTTATATACATATATATATATACTTATTTATGTGCACATACACATACATGTGTGTATGTGTATATATGTGCCTACCACATAGTTAGTACCCAGTAAATGTTTGCTGATTGATATTGGAGGAGTCATCGATAACCTTAAAGGATCCAGATATGTTTCTGTAAATGTGGAGTACATGGTGGCTTAGAAAGTGGAACTTGCTGGTACTGAAAGGGTAAGTATGATGTGTTTATAACTGTGAGCTATAGAAAATAGAGAACTTATCTCAGGAACAAGAAGATTTGGATTCAAGTACTGCCTCTCACACTACTGCGTAAGTCACCAAAGTTCCCTGTGCCTTAGCTAACTTTCTAGACTTCATGTTGAATGTGGGCATGCTAACCTGAATTGAAAGGGAGAATTCTCTCTATCAATGAAATCACAGGTCAACTCCCCATCTCCTGAATCTATTCCAATTTGACTTGACAGCCGTATCATAATGAAAACTGAAATAAAAAAAGAAAATAATTTTCAGGTTTCTTTCTTTCCTTTGCATATCAAAAATTCTCGGGCTTTTCATCCTCATTCCATATTAGTTTACTCATCAGTTTTACTGCTTTGCCAGGTGTCCCATTTAGAAAGCTGACATCATCTGGATAGGGGTTAATGACCAAGCTTCTCCTACTACCTCCCTATCCATGCCAACAATGTATTGGATGAGAGAGGAAGGAAGAAAAGTGTTGCAAACCAAGAAGGAAGGAAAGCATTTATGCAGCACTACTCTGACAGTACTATTATACACTGTGCTAAGAATTTTATAAATATTATCTCATTTGCTCCTCACAAAAATCTTTGAGCTATATGCCATTATAATCCTCATTTTACAATCAAGGAAACTGAGGCAAACAGGGTTAGTGACTTGCCCCGCTAGTAACTGTCTGGGGCTGGATTTGAAGTCAGGTCTTCTTGATGTCAGGCCCGAGACTCTATCCACCATGCTACCTTTAGGGAGATAGAACTAGTAATCAGCATATAAGATAGGAATGTCGGAGAGATGATTGATAAAAATTCTGAGAGAGTGTGGCATAGTGGAAAGAGCACTGCATTTGGCCAAGGATCTGGTTTCAAATCCCCAGTTTTACCTGTGTGACATTGTGAAAGTCACTCCACATCTCTGGGTCCACTTCAGTGTTCCCTAATTTATGCAATAAGAAGGGAGAGTTATATTATTTTATAAATGAGTTTCCATGTTTATAAAATAAGGGAATATCCATATAAAATAGCAGAATGTATTACATGGTCTCTAAAGTAATATGAGATATAAATTCAGTGACCCTATGGTTACATGTGAGTTCTAGTGTAGAGTAATCATTAATAAAGACCAATAGGTTGGATGAAGTTATTAGTCAATACAGAGAGATTAGGGAAATCAAAACAGATTGAGAGGAGAACTGTTACCGATTGCAGATTTTACTGATTTGCATATGCCTGAACATTAGGCATTATATGGAATGGCTTCAGTTTTCAGGAGGAAGGAACTGTGTTTTTCTATAACTGTTCTTTCTCTTTTTTAAAAAAAAAAATAAGCTCTTTGAGAGAAAAAAAAAACAACAACAACTTGCTCAGCTATTTTTCCTTCTTCAATAATCCTTCTTCTTGTCCTCCCTTTGCCTCCTTTGTGGCTTTCACCTGATAATCGTGATTGTTTTCCATTAGCCTCCTCCCTTTCCGAAACACATACAGGGAGTAGGGAAATGGCATAGAGATTGAGGGGGACTGATGCTTGGGGATGAAATTGACATCCACAATACACTTGGATCATTCATCTTTTGACTAGTAGAATGTAAACTCCCTGAGAGCAAGAACTATATTTTCTGAAGGTCATTTTCCATGTCAAACAAATGGAGAGGGCTTAATAAAAGTTTAATATTAACAATATTTCTATCAAAAAGTGATCAAGGGACTGCGATTCTTTACTGTTCATTGTTTATATCAGTTTGGGGCTTTTAAGTGAGAAGAAATATGAAGACAACTTGGAGGGAGTTCAGAATTAAGTCATAAAAATGAGTGAAAGGTTGGAGGGAATAGCTTAAGAGGAAAGAGGGAATCAGTTATATGCTGGCTAAACAAGGGCGAAAGAAGGAATTACCTGTGTATGACAAATGAAAGGTGCACAAACTAAATAATAAATTGCTTGGTTGTTGCTACAACACTGAATCGGGAAACTTTTCCCAGTCACTGCATTTGAAAACTTTGCTGCCTCAACCATAACCCAGTTGCCAATTGTTCATGTGCAAAATCAAAGAAACAGCAGTCACTGCCACAAATCAGTATAGTCACCCAGTTAATGACACACTCCCCTCTCTCCCACTTATCTACAGAGATTTAATTACAAGGGGGGAATGATACTATCTTTCCATCATTCCTTTACTCTCTCATTCTCATTCTATTATCTCCAACTAAAATCCTCCCTTTTAAAAACTGGAAACTCTCTTTATTTCCTTGTTTTCTATTTATCCTATATATTACTTGCTTTCCATATATTTGCTTTCATGTTGTTTCCCTCATTATTCCTTGAAGGCAGGAATAAAGTTTTCTACCTTTTTTTATCCCCAGTGCTAAGGTATGCTTGTCTGGCACATAGTAAATGTATAATGAATGTTGATTAATTAAATTTTTCTGATTCCCCAGGATCATCATATTGAATCATTTCCCTGAGACTTGTACCATGATTTCAGCCTAGGATCTTAAAGATTGTTTTAAAGACCAAAATCACATAGAAGATTCCATAGAAGAATAAACTTTTGAGCATAATGTTTTTATAATGACCTATATCCTTTTTTTCTTTTTTAATCCTTAAACCATTATCAAATAGTATGGTTGAACTGTTAGCTCATCTAAATATAGCTAGTTTATGGGGTTTTTTTAAAAGTTACCTTGATTCATAGGATATACAAATCAAATTGGAACAAATAAAAACAAGCAAGTAACATATTTTCAGCACATTGCCTGGTTCTTATTAGACTCCCTTCATTTATTTTAGATCTTGTGTATAAGGACTGGCACTCATTTCCAGGGTGAGCTATGCTAGGTAACATTTAAAAACAAAACAAAACACTCCCTTTTCCTGAGCTCTTTATCAAAAAGCACTGTGACTGACGGTGATTAGCAATCAACCTTTTTGCATTTAAGAAATACGTTGATATTATATTCCTTTTTCCCAAGAAACAATTATGAATTCATAAATATTAAAGCCATCTAGCATTCTTTCCTCCATGTACTACACCTCATTCAGGAGCACTGATCAAATGCAGAATATGCATTCTGATGTCAGTCATGTGAAAAAGCCAGTCTCAGAAATACTAAAAGAACTTTGCATATCTCAGAATGTACAGAATGAACGAATTATTTAAAATATGTCCAGTTGCAAAACATTCATCATCCTTGATCTGTAATTTGGGCCGTGTTAGTTCAGTTTCAGTCAAAATCTACAAGTCAGTGCCAAATCACTTCCAAATGCAGACACCTCTCCATAAGGTCTTATACAGATATGGTACCTTCTGTGAATTATATGGAAGAAAAAAGTACATGAGGATGAATTTCCTCTGATTGCTAGAACCCCCAATAGCAAATCATAATAATCAAAGCTTTAAATACGATAATGTTTAGGAATTGAGCTGGCACCAGGGAGGCTAAGTTCTCAAGTCAATATTTGAAAATTAGAGCTGTTGTGTGAAATAGAGTGCTAAATTGGAGAACTGCCAACTGCTGAAAGCCCATCCGTGGAGGAGTGACTGGGAAAATAGAGAGTTTCCCAAGGATGCCAAGATTGAAATAATTGAGAAGAGTTTGTCTCATTCTCATCTCATTGCTTTGGGTCCTATTCTCCGTGGGCTTAGCCCCTGTCTTGTTGTGAGCCTTAGGAACTGTACTTCCATTCTTCTTTTTAGAGACCCTCTCAGCCCAGAGTTCCTATTTTCCTATGGGAGTCAAAGAGGAGATGAGGAAAGTTATAAATTGAGCCCTTTGGGAGAAACTTTCACTTGGTTCACATATTTGTTTTTATGTTTTTGTTTGGGGCTATGTTAAGACCAAACATTAAGGCAATGCATTAGAAACATATCTGCGCCCTTGAAAGTAAGAGGAAAAAAATCAGTTATCTGTTCTTAAGAGAACTAAGAGATCATAGATTAATGACGCAGCCACTTGTTTCCTTGATGATCCTTCCCTTATACTCCATGAGAAAATAGACCATATTTTACATTACTAATCTAAGCATGCTTTTAGAATGAGTAAAACCCCTTTTCCATAATACACAGATCTATATATGTACAAAGCTTGTCACTTGTCCTTTTCAAAACACTCATATACCCCAATAAATTTACTAAAGTGTTCCAAAGCATATATTTTCTTAGAAACATGAAGGGACATAAGAAGGTAATGAAATTTTGCATACCCATAAGGAGAATAAATTCCTGTAAATAGATGGATTATCAATAACTACTCATCACTTTTGCTATTTTTTTTACTTAAAATTTGTTAAGCACAACTTTGACAACTTGTAAAATATATGTTATCCTTAAAATTCTAAAATCTAAATCTATTGGACCCCCAAAATTCAGTCACAATGAGCTAAGGCATCAGTTGATTTTATCAAATACTAGAAGGTATCAAAGTATATACATATACATATATTTTTCTTCTCACTAAAAATGTCTTTGCTACTATACCAAAGAAACCAATAAAGATGCTTTGATTTTCTTAGATGTTTGAGTTTTGGAAAGTTTATTTATATGATGTATCAATTTTTAGCAGATATACAATAGTGATAGGGGAGCCAAGGTTTTGCCCAGGGAACTGAAATTTAAAGTGCTAACAGTTTCTTGAGTCATAGAATCATAAGAATCCGAGGCAGGATTGGAACCATGGTCTTCTGACTCCAGATGCCATACTCTTTTTACTGTGCCATGCTGCCTCCCAGTTCTTCAACAACATAGAAACAACTAAGCAAAGCACCTAGCTAAATAGAAATAATTCATTCAAGTAAACACCTATCAGGCAGTTGTATTTTTCTGCTAATTAAATCATTCTCCATCCTGCTTCTCTTCCCTCATAGTTGGCCACCTCAGCATTGGTTTTTCTGTATTCTGTGATCTCCCAACCCCAAATTCAGGGCATGTTTTATCCTGCTTTCCTGAGGCACAATAATTTCTAGTTCTGATTCTGGATTGCACAGATACCAGCTCCAAATAGAACTGAATTTCTGTATAAAGGAATGTTTCTCTACTTTTGTAATCCCAATACTTAGTGAAGTGCCTTTCCCAAAATAGGCATTTAACAAATTCTCAAACTGAATGTGTATGTATGCCCATGGATATAGTTTTCCTTTTCTATTCCCCAAAGAAGAACGAAATGATTAATTTAAATATATCACATTACCTTCATTAGATACTTAAGGTCCTTATTGGTCTATGACATCAATGACTCTATTTCTTTTTTGCTATAATTAATTTACTATTGCTTTAGTATATTCCTCCTCATCCCTCAATGGTGAATGATAACTTGTATCATGACAGTCATGCCTACAAAATGATGAAGATGTGCAATAAAGAAATGAAATATGACATTGGGATAAAAATTGGGTAGATGTCATAATCATATTTAAAATATATATTAAAGAGAAAAATGGAAGATGATGAGCACATTTTAAAGAGATGAGTACAATTTAGTTCTCAGATTTATGTTTTCTCAAAGCTAATGATAATAACTAAATATGCTGTATACAAATATATAAATAGAAAATTACCCACTCTCTCTGACAATCAGCTTAAATGTCAGAACATGATACTATTTGTTAAGCACTTAGAGAGTGAGGAACACTCAGAATCATAGAAAAAGAAACAAGAAGAAATTTGTTTCATTTTCCATCTCTAGAAAGGCATGATATTTTGCATTTATAAGGTGCCTTGAAAAAGAAACTTCTTGAGCTCTTACAAAATAGTTGTTATAGAATCACAGAACATAGAGCTCTAGGGGGTTTTACAGAATATCTGGTCTATACCCCTCATTTTAACTGAAATTGAGATTTTATTGAAACCAAAGCTACAAAAGGGGAAGTGAATTGTTCTTGTTTTCACAGGCAGTAAGAGGGCAGAGCTAGGAAGCAACTTTCATTTACTTTTAATATGTTCTTATGAAACACATGGGGTAAGCATCTTCCTTTATAAGACATAAAAATTTAACACACAAACCAGCTAAGTAGTTTTCCCAAGGTCCCATAGTTAATCAACAAAATACAAACTGGAACTCAGCACTTGACTATCTCATTGCTAATAATCATGGACTTCTGATGTCATGTGTAATTGTTCAACATTTTCATTTTGAAGACTGGAAAACAGAATTTTTAGGTTTAATGACTGACCAAAGGTATACAATTCTTGCCTCAGATATTAAGTTGTATGATCCTGACCAAGTCACTTTACTACTGTCAGTTTCAACTTTCTCATCTATAAAATTAGAATATCTATCACCTACATTCCAGGATTATTTTAAAGATAAAATTAGATAATATAGTATTTTGTAAACCTTAGAAGCACTACATCCATGCCATTATTACTACTTTTGATGATACTTGAGTGAGCTCCAAAATCTTAGTCTTTTGGTTCTTTATTCTAGTTTTGCTTCTTTGTAACATGCTCTGGGGCAATCAAAAATTCTTAAGATTTGACCAGCATGTACAGAATTATGACCAGACCTATGTGACACAAATGTTCTAAGACTTTAGGAATGCATCTTTTATGCTGTAATGTGGGTTCATTTGAGTAACCTATAACTTCAATACAGATATGAAAAATGAATATTTTTGAATATCACACCATTTTAGCAGAAAATTCATTTTTGTTATTTGTGTTCCGGTTACAATATTTGTTATTAATGACAATCAGATTTAAGAAAAGCCATCTGGGACACACATTATTCATTGTACTGCTACACCCTACCCATTACTCAGTACTCATTATTTTATGTAGCCTATCCCCCATCTAAACTCTTTTTGGAGATTCTGGAGAGAAAGATGCAAAGGAAGAAATAAAGCGACACCAACAAACGGAGGGAATTGTGGTGAAAGAGATACATACCTAGCAGAGATAAGAAAAGAGATTAAACAACCTTCCACCTGGGGAGAAGGGAGGGAATCAAGAAGAGGAACTTTGTCCTATTTTTAGTTCAGACATCATAATACTAGGGGATAAGAACTTTGGTAAGATGACATTAAATAAGAGCTTTCTTTTCCCTTGAGGTTTTGGTTTTTTGGAGTTATGGGAGTGGAGGTGGGGCAGGATGAAAACAAAGCAGAGCAGAGAAAGCAGAATTGACTTCTCAAGACTTGCTTTAGACTCAAGGGGAGCAACATATAGGGGATCCTCAGATTTCCTTTTGGCTTATTTAGCCCCGATCTTCAGGCTAGGGAAAAACACATGGATTCATGGTAAATTCTCTGTCTAGGGTAGGGTTTCTTAAATTGGAATCCATTAATTTTTTTATGTTGATAATGACATCAATATAATTGATTTCCTTTGTAATCTCATATATTTTATTTTGTGCACTTTAAATCATTATTCTGAGGAGTTCATAGATTTCACCAGATTGCCAAAGGGATGCACAATATGAAAAAAAGTTAAGAATCACTGGTCTAGGAGAAAAGATTGTGTAAATTGTTGAATTTTTTCTCTTTTACTGTTTTGTGAGCCTCAGTACAGTAAATAGAGGCAGGAAGGCAAGGAAATCAGTAGTAAGGAGCTAAAAATATATATTAGTTCAAAAAAACCAATCTAATGGCAAATTTTAGTTACACAGAAAATTCCCCCCAGTCCCCAACCAGTAGCTGGGAATGATGGCTATTCTATTTTGGAATTTAGATTTAAAGGAATTACTTTTTTTTCTTCTGGATACAGATTAACATATATTTACTTATTTTTAGAAGAGCAATGAATCACATTTGAATATTCTTTTTTCCTTCTTGTTGGCCAGAGCTCAGCTTCTTACATGTCAGAATACAATTCAAGCCTCACATTTTATTTCTTTTTCTTTTCTTTTTTGGGGGTTCCTAGCAAAATGAAATCTTATATTGTAACTGTAATTTGGCCAAGCTAAAAGCAACAAAATAATGTGTTCATGATACAAAGACAATTTTATGATACAATTTTCTGAAATCCTCCAGCTTCTGGATTTTATCTTATCTGGACTTAAACTCTTCTTCCCTAGGCATTGGTTTTCTTTTGTTTCCCACTTTATAGCTTTCTCCAGATGTTGTCTTCCTTAGTGGACTATGAAGATTTTACAAAGAAGTTCAATAAGAACTTTATCACTGATGTCCATGTTCATAACTCAGTTCCCATATAAATAGATTTTAGTTAGATATGTTTATACCTGAGGTGATTTGGTGTAGTTGGCTGAGTACCAGGCAGGGAGCCAAAAAGACTTGGGTTTGAAGATTGTCACTGTCATTTACTCCACTGTGTGATCCTGGGCATGTAACTGAGGCTCCCTAAAATTTATCTGCTAAGTTACAGATGTTCTGTGATCTGCTTGGTGAAGGGAGGTCCCACACTGATGAAATAATACAGATATAGATTTGTATGATCCCTCTCTCAAAGGAATGAAAGGAGCCTTGAGATCTTATTTAGGCTAACTACATCTCATCTGCTTTTTAAAGGTTCATTCCAGTCACTTTCATCCTTACCCTAGTTACAAAAACCTCAGAAATTGAGGTTTTACTTGTGAAATTTATAATGAAATAACTCATTCAGATGAATACCATTCACTTCCTAAAAGGGATTTTTTTCTTATACCTATCCTGAATCCTTCATAAATTAAATAAATTTCTCTTCTTCTTCTTCTTCTTTTTTTTCTTTAATTCCAGAAAACAATTTCACTATCTTCAACTTCCCCCTTATCTTTTACCTTTAGGCTTTCATTCCTCCCCACTTCATTCCCCCTTCCAGGAAATAATCACTGTCATAAATATTTTCTGTTTTCTTGTGCTAGTTTTTTCTTCTGTTTTTTTTTTTTTCTTTTCTTGCCTCTACCATTTCAGGGATAAAAGTTAATTTAAATTATTTTTCCATTTGTGTGTATATATGCATGTAGACATATATATGTATATATATATGTAAAATACAGATATGCTTATAGACATATATACATACAATTATGTGTATATGTGTGTAAACAGACAGAAATAGAGAATAAAAGCAGTCTTCTATTTGGCAGCAAAATATCAAGAAAATAATTTTCATTTCCTTCAAATACTTGGTCAAAAAATTCCCTTTGCAGCAGATTGTAGGTCTAACAAGAGACATGTCACAAAATGGTATTAATCTTAGAGAAGCAACTCATATAAATGGAACATAATGTTATTTTTACCTATGGATTTTTTCCCCCAGGAAAATCCAGAACAAGGAGAACAGCACATATTCTGATGAGGTTTAATACAGAAGCTTTTTTTTTTTTAAAGTGTAAATGCTTATAGTTCTTTAATGTCACTTTCAGTAAGTTGCATGACCAGACAAACCTTTTATCACATTATTTTTTGCATAAATGTCAAAAGAAATGGAAAAAAAGAAAAAGCTATTAAAAACACAATTTTTGTTGGCATATAAGAAAGAGCCCATATTTGATGGAGCAAATTCTTTTAAAATGTATTTCTTATTAAGGAGGACTTCAAGGTATATTGCCGACCAAAGTCTCTTAAAGGGCTCTCATTGACATTTACATGACTTCATTTGTGCTATTAGCATCTCTCTAACTAGAAGTCTGAGAGCCTTAAGACCGATGGCCGTATAAGGCGGTCCCTTGACATACCCTGGAGAGGAGATGAGAATCAGTGTATTAAGGAGGAAAAAGCAACCGGCTGCAACTTTATTACAATGTTACAGTGGAGAATATCATGTCATGAATAACGACCCCCTTGGTAGGTGGTGGAGATGCTTATGAGTATGTATGACGAGGACGAATCTGTGAGCAGGGAGCCCTATGTAGCTATAATTCACTGTCACTCTGGAGGAAGGTTCTGGAAGGTTGGACTGCTGAGCAATAAAAGATGCCCTCGGGGCTGAATAAATGTTCTATTGGATTTCCATGTCTGGACTCTCACATTTCTTTAAGCTTTCTTGCTGAGGGACCATACGGTAAACAGCAGTCATTGTAGCAATAAGCTTTAAAAGGCAGATAATTCTTGCAAGCTATATACCACTTTGGCCTCCCAGGTCTGCTCATATTCCCCCCTCCCCATTTATTTTATTTTTTTTAACATTTTTTTTCTTTTTAAATTTTGAGTTCCAGATTCTTTCTCTCATCCTTCCCTTCCCCTTGAGAAGACAAACAATATATCAATTCTACATATGAAGTCATGCAAAATATATTTCCATGTTAGCCATAAAACAAAGGAAAAAAAAGAAAGGAAGCCAGAAAATAATGGTTCATTTTGCCATCAGAATTCATCACTTTTCTCTCTGGAAGTGCATAGCATTTTTTCCATTGTGAGTCATTTGGAATTCTCTTGGATCGTTGTATTGATCAGAATAATCAAGTCTTTTATTATTACAAAATTGTTGTTACTCTGCACAATGATTGTTTTTCTCACTTCACTTTGAACCAATTCATATAGGTCTTCTATGTTTTTTCTGAAATCACCCCCCTTATCATTTTTATAGCATTTTATAAAACAATATTATTCAAATTACATGCCATAGCTTGTTGAGCCATTTTCCACTTGATGAGCATCCCCTCAATTTCCAATTCTTTGCCACCACAAAAAAAAGAGCTGCCATAAATATTTTCTTTCATCTCTTTGGGACAGAGACCTAAGTGGTATTGCTGGATTAGAGAGTGTGCTCACTTTTATAACTATTTGGTAATAGTTCCAAATTGTTCATCAAGAGAGTTAGACGAGTTCACTAATCTACTATAGGTAGAATAATGTATTTATTTTTCCTTATCCCTTCTAGCATCCCTTCTCGTCTTTTCTGATAGATGTGAGGTGACAACTCAGAGTTATTTTAATTTGCTTTTCTTGAATCAAGAATGATTTAAAACATTTTTTTCATATCCCTTGATCATTTATCAATTGGGTAATGGTTTGTATTCTTACAAATCTAATTTAGTTCCCTACATATTTAAGAACTGAGGCCTTTATCAGAGAAACTTTCTATAAAATTTTGTCTATGCATTTTTTTAGCAAAGTGTACTTTCCCTGATTATGTCTTTTAATTGAGTCAATTTTTGCTTTTGCTTCTTCTGAGATAATGGTTGCTACCCCTGTCATTTTTTTACTTCAGCTGAAGCATAAGAGATTCTGCTCCAGCTCTGTAAGCTAGGGATCTTTCTTCTTCAAGTGTGTTTCTTATATACAAAATATTGTTGGAATCTGGTATCTAATATGTTATACTATCCACTTCCATTTTGGGGGTTAGTTCAACCTATTCACATATACTGTTATGATTACTGTGTATTTTCTTTCATTTCTTTGTTTATCCTTCTCTTTTTTCATCATGTGCCTTCGCAGAATCTGTCTTCTTCTGACCACTGCCTTGATTTTAACACTCAGCTGAATTTTTGTGTGTATATGTGTATATTTATATATGTGTTCTTCCTTCTTTGAACCAATTCCACTGAGAGTAAGATTCAAACACTGCCTTCCATCCCCCATTTTCTCCCTTTACAATAGAAATACTTCTCTGTATACCTCTTTTATTGAGAAAATTTCTCCATTCTATGTTTCCTTTCCACTTCTCCTAATACATCTCTTTTTCTTACATATACATTTTATTTTGGAGATCATTTTACCATAAGTGATTCACAGACATGTTCTCTATCCATGTAGACTCCTAACTGCCCTAATAATGATAAAGTTCTTAGAATTTACATCATCTTCCCATATAAGAATGTAAAGAGTTTAACTTTATTGAGTCCTTTATGATTATTCTTTCATATTTTCCTTTTTAATGTTTCTCTTGAGCTTTCTGTTTGAATGTCAGATTTTCTATTCAGCTCTGGTCTTTTCATCAGGAATACTTAAAAGTTCTCTATTTTCTAGATACTATTCCCTCCCACCCCACCTCTGAAGTTTTCCTTTACAGTCTCAAAATATGATGTCTAGGCTCTTTTTTGATCATGGCTTTCAGAAATATAATCCAACAATTCATAACTTATATCACATTGATATATTTTCCAGGTCAGTTGTTTTTCCAATGAGATATTTTACATTTTCTTCAATTTTTTTCCTTGTTTGTTTCTTGAAATCACATGGAGTCATTAGCTTCTACTTGCTCAATCTTAATTTGATTTGAGATTTTTTTTAAAAGTTGTTTGGAGAGAAATGTTGAGAGTTTATGTAGATTCCAGCTTATACTCTACCATCTTGTGCCTCCTCCTCATTTGCTGGAAGACAATTTTCCTGCCTCAAAGTTACTCTTAAATTAAATCAAATGTCTAATTGCATATAAGACATTGTTTCTGAGTGGCAGAACAACAGGGCTTGAATGTATTAAGAATTTCACCAGAATATTTAATACTCTCAAACATTAATGAAGACATCTCGCATTTTGCCTCTCTCAGCAACACAGATATGAGGATAAGGAAAATATATGCATCCAAATGAAATAAAATACACAAGTTGTTTTGCAAGTGCTATGTAGATATTAGCTGTATGAGTATAAGTAAGCCTCTATTTTCTAATGTTCCCAGGTAACTCTCTAAGATGCAATATTAGGATTGAGTTTGTGATTTCACTAATACCATTTACTAATGCAGGTTGGTACCTTCTTTGCTATTATAGGTTTCCTAAAGCCCTAGATAATTAACATGAACAGTAAGTGTTGAAGACACAAACCCAAAGTGTTCCTGATTTGGTGGCCATCAATCTACCTAGGGCACATTGTGGTCTTTCAAGATTGTAAGTTACAGTTAAGAAACCTTCATTCTTGGAGGGAGCTTCCATACCAGGAGTTGCCCATATAAGTGAAATCACAAGTTTGACTCCAAAAAGATCTATATTTAACTGTGCTAGGTAGTAGGAATACAGATTGTAATAAGATAGGTTAAAATGTAACAGAGAAATAAAGGAATCATAATTGGTAGGTGCAATAAAGCATAGAAAAGAAGTTTGAGAGAAGAGAAATCACTTTTACTGGAGGAGTTAGGGAAGGCTTCATGAAAGAGGTGGATTATGAAGTAGGCCATGGAAAAGGAGTAGAATCTTTAAAAACAGAGCTTTTTCTTCATGAAAGTAGGAGAAGGCATGGAACACTGAATAATAACCAAAAAATTTCTGAATATTCATTACCCCAACAATTGTATTTATGACTAACCTCCGAATATCCAGATGACAAAGGAAGATAGTTTGGATGTAAATCAAACTAATTCTTAATTTTATTTTGATTTAAAGTTGAGAGACTTTCTCAGAATCCATGTGATCTTTAGGGTTTCCAATATTTTATGACTGTGATGCTGCTATTTTTATCATTTGCCACTTTTTAGTTAAGCGAGACTGAAAATAGGAAACAGCAAATCCCTTTGCCACAAGATCTTTTTACAGGAGTTATTTCTAGATCATTTTTCAGGAATGGCCCTTAGGTGAGTTTTATCATTTGGGGATCTTATTTCAAAGGGAAACTAAATTCAGAAACTTTAAGATTAGTTTACAGTTAATCAGCGGATCACAAGGTATTTCATCTTGCCACATGATAATAGATGTCAAGCTGGAGACTTCAGAGTTAATCTAATTCAACCTCTTCATTTTACAAAAGAGGAAACTGAGACATATTGACAGATTATTTCTTTCTCAAAAGTCATAAAAGGAGTGGCAGAAAAAGCATTTGAATCAGATCTCTTGATTCTCAATACACATTCTTTCCATTGAAGCAGAGATCAACATTTCTACAGAAATTTTCAAATTCATTTATTTTGAAATTCTATTTAGGGGGAGAAAGGGAATGGGGACTTATGATTTCTTTGGTGTAGGGAACTCTTAATGAGTTCTACAAATATGTTATCAAAAATTATTCTGCAATTTAGCATCCTAGGGAATAATCATGGAGTTCCAGAAGTTAAGAGTTTTGCCTAGAGTCACAAGAGCAGTATGTGGTAATAGTAGGACTTGAACTCAGCTCTTTCTCACTCCAGGGCTGGCATTCTGTTAGTGATATGCCAATAAATGTTTAACACAAAGCTCTCCAAAATCAAGATGCACTTTTAAGTTTAATCTGGATTTTGAACATTCTTTCTATTACTTTCTTAAATTTAGAAATTAACAAAACAATGAACCAAGCCCTGATTTGTAGTATTTGTGGTGTCCAAGGGAGTAAATGCTCACATTGAAAATTTAAACACTCACTTTCATAAGCCAGTTAGAGCTGGCTTCAGTACACCCTTGATTTCTTCATATTATACCAAGCAACTTCTTTAGCTGTATATAAAATAAAACCATTCCACATTGCTAACACTCTACAAAACAACACAAGGAGGTAGTTTTCAAAATCTGCCAGCAATGTGGTTTTCTTCTTTCCTTTTTCTAATCAAATTAATTAAAGGTTTATCTATTTTTTTCATAATACTATCTTTTATTTTCATATTTATTGTTTTGTTAGTTAACAGTTTTCTTATTTTCAATGTTATTAATCTCTCCTTTTATTTTTAGAATTTCAAATTTGGTATTTAATTGGGGTTTTTTAATTTGTTCTTTTTCTAGCTTTTTTAGCAATAATCCCAATTCATTGATCTTCTCTTTATTTTATTCAAGGAAGCATCTAGAGACATAAAGTTTTTTTTAAGAACTGCTTTGGCTGCATTCCATAAATTTTCTTCTGTTGTCTCATTACTGTTATTTTTTTGGATGAAATCCTTGATTGTTTCTATGATTTGTTGTTTCACTCACTTGTTCTTTAAGATTAGATTAATTTCCAGTTAATTTTGGTCCATTTTTCCTGACCCCTTATTATATGTAATTTTTCTTACATCATGACCTGGAAAAGATACATTTACTATTTCTCCTTTCTGCATTTGATTTTGAGATTTTTAATACTCTAATACCTGGTTTCATGTACTACTGAGAAAAAAGTATATTCCTTTCTGTCCCCATTCAGTTTTCTCCAAAAATCTATCATACTTAACTAGCTCTCAAATTCTTCACAAAACCCATTATTTCACTCAAATTTCAAATATTTGCGAACTCCATAGTTTCCTTTCAAATGAATAAACAACAAACCTCTTGCCCCTGTTAAAGCATTTCTCCCACTTTCATTTGCTCCTGACCTTAGCTTGTAGGATGAATGCTACAATTTCTGTTAGGTCATTTGACTGAGAAATCAAGAGGCCAGGAGAGCATGGCAGACTATACCATCCTTCACAACAGGCTGTTTTATTTTCGTTCCTTTTCTGGGAAGGCTGAAGGCCTTTGTGTCACAAAACAACAAGTACTGAGGGGGGTAATTATATGTAGTTATATAAAGCAGGCTAATGCCAGCCAAGCAAATTGCCTAAAAGGAGAGGTTGTGTTCCTTGTTAAATGTTTTGTCAAGCTGACCATGCCCTTTATTTATCTCTAATACAACATGCTTATTCTGCCCCTATCTACTGTATTCACCCTGCAAATTTATGAGGCTCTATTAATCTTTTGCCCTGCTGACTATCTCCGTTGCAAAGTGTCAGCAGACTTTTGTACCTTGCTAATGTACAAAGGGCTTCCTATGAGTAATATCAGCATTTTGCCTTTTAATTGCACATATAATTTTTAGGTCTTACAGCTAATAAGGGAATTGAGACCACAGTTCATCACTGTCTCGAATGGTACTCCAGGGGTGTGGGGACTATGGAAGCTGAGAAAAGGATATAGCCGTGCTGGCTCTAAGCTGTAGTTTCTCTCATAATAGTGGTACCATTCACACTGCTGTGGGGAAAGATGTCAAGGTTTCCAATGGAAACCCCACTTTTCTGGGACAGTGTAACTCCAATGGAAGATTTTATTCTTTCTTGAAAATTTTCTATGGTGAACCTTGGCTGTTTTCTTTTTCTTTCTTTCTTTTTTTCTTTCTTTCTTTTTTCCTTTTTTTCTTCCTTCCTTCCTTTCTTTCTTTTTTCTTCCTTCCTTCCATTCTTCCATTCTTCCTTCCTTCCTTCCTTCCTTCCTTCCTTTCTTTCTCTCCCTTCTTTCTTTCTTTCTCTTTTTTCTCCCCTTCATCCTTCCTTCTTTCCTTCCTTTTTACATTTCATATTGATTCCTAAAGAATGTTTTCTTTCTTTCTTTGTTTTTATTGCTTTCTTTTTCTTTCTTTTCTCTTTCTTTCTTTCTTTCTTTCTCTCTCTGTCCCTCCCTGCATTTCTCCCACTCTCGTTTCCTTACTTCCTTCCTTCCTTCCTTTTACATTTCATAGCGATTCCTAAAGAATGTTTTCTTCCTTCCTTTCTCCCTTCCTCCCTCCCTTCCTGCCTGCCTTCTTTCCTTACTTCCTTCCTTTCTTTTTACATTTCATATTGATTCCTAAAGAAATTACTAGTGGTATTTTTAAGGTCAAAAAAACCCAATATTATCTATCCAAAGATTATCTATCTAGCCAAACTCTTATGACCTGAGATCCCCAAGGATTTAAAACTGGTACAGTTTTTGATCTTCCTCTGACCCTGGTATTGAATTTTTCCTGTCCAGAATGCAGACTTATAGTTTTAAGCACTTTCAAGAAAAAATAGTTAAAATAAATGGGGGATTAGGGTTTGCAATGTGGGCATTTTGCTTTCCCATTAATAGCCTTTCACAAACATTTTTACTATGCCTGAAAAATGTGCATTATTGATGAGTGTACTTCTTACTGAGCAAAAGCCATTAGAAAGGAAAGGAAAGATCTGTGGCAAGGAGGCTTGTGCAGAGCTTAGAGTTTTGTACAGATGTTATGTTATCTTGTTTAGCAGTTCTCCATTGTCCAGACAGTGAGTAGACCCAGCTGCTGTTATTTGACTTAAATGCCCACTCCATGATGTGGGTTATCATGGGAAACTATAGGGTATACAATATGGAATTTGTTAATAATGTGTGAAAATAGCAGGTAAAGTCAGTCAATAAATTTAATGAAGAAATAAGTCAAGCCAATTATTTGTCATTAAGCAAATAGACTAATCAAACCACTACCACAACAGACTGTAGTTCTCATTTTTTTAGAACAGCTATATTCAACAAATCATTTAAAAAATGATCTCATCCCTAGTGCTAGGATATCAAGAATACTGATAAATTCTATTCAGAAAAGGGGTATATTAGTAGAGTAAGGAAAATGTGGATTCAAATCCCACATTAAATACTTATTATCTATGTGACCATTAGACATTTAACTTAAGGCCCAGATTCTCTTTGTAATAAGTGTTGGAATAGATAGCCTATGAAGTCCCTTCTTTCTCTAAATTCATGATCTTAAGACTCATGGGAAAAGTCAACAAGAGTAATACAGGATGAGAAGATGGGGGAGAAGATGGGGTATGATTAAAAGTCATATCCACATTAATGTTTATGATCCTGTATCTTTGGCACTTCAATTGTTACTTTTCTTACACTAATTTTCTCTTTTCATTTCCATTAGTGGGGGGCAGATAAGATATCAGTCATATTTTAAGGTAAATTTAAGCCAATGTGTTACTTGCCCAATGGTTCTTCTATTAGGTTCACTAAAATTTTGCATCTTTAAGAGGAGATCAGCCAATCTATGAGTAAGGTTTCAGGTTTTCTAGGAATCCTTGACATCACTTCATATATGCTTCTCTTTGACATGCCACTTTGTGACAAGGAACTTATAATCTGCAAAAGAAGTCATTTCCATTTTTGAATTGTAATAATATTCCTCCTTTTATTGAGCTCAAATCTGCCTCTACAATTTTTATCTACTGCTATTAGTTTTACCTTCTGATCCCAAATATAATAGGTTTTAATTATTCTTCCATGTAATAACTTTTGTCTTCAAATATTTTAAGATAACCAGCATACTGAAAATATTTTTTCCAGTTTAAATGTTCCTAGTTCTTTAGCCAGTCCTTCAAAGGAATGATCTTCAGCCCCATATAAAATAGAAATTCTCCAGCTTTTCTATATTCTTCACAAACTGTGGCACTCTGAATTGAATATAATTCTGTGGATATGATTTGTCCAAGTCAAAGTATAGAATAAATATCATATATCTTGTTCTAAATATTTAGCTTCATAGCATTTATATGATGCTTTAAAGTGCATGAAATATACATATATTAACTCATTTAATCCTCATTAAGTGAAGTAAGTGCTATTATTATGTCCATTTTACAAATGAGAAAACAGACACAGGGAGGATACAAAAGAAATCTTATACATCTTCTGATCCACACACTTCACTTAATACATGGGGGAAATGAAATTTAGAAGGATTAAAAAACTTCCATAAAGTCACATGAAGTAAGATATAGAGCTAGATTTGAAACAATATCTTTGATTCCAAACTTACTTCTCTCTGTGTGTGAAAACATGAGCTTATTACTTTTATACAAATCAAAATTTTATCTATCCCATGTTCTAAGGGAATTCTCTCTGTCTGTAAAGTAAGAATGAATTAGCTAATGTACATACATAAAGCACAATCTTATTTTCAAGATTGATAGTTTATAGTATAATGCAGATATTTAGATAATATTATTTAAGATAGTATCAATGATGAAACTGAAATTTGAGAAGCGTTACCCTAACATAAAAATTTCAAGAGAATAGATGTTAAAATGAATTTTCACAATAATATCTCAAAGTATCTTATCATTTTTCCAGAAAGACATTTTAACATTTTTGTAATAGATTACTTCACTGATGTTATAAAGTAAATAAACCTACTTTTCTTATAACTTTTCATCAAATTTTGTTATTTTTTCATGTTTTAAATTTATAATAAAAATATTCTGTGAAATTTCTCTAAAAATAATTTCTGACATGGAACCATAAGATAACAGGTTTTTTTTTTTTATTTTAGGGTACAAAAGGACTAGAAGTTTCATTATGTGTTTTTCTCAATCCTGTACACTTTGCTTGATTTCATAAGAAATAACATTATTTCTACTTTTGAAAAATATTTAATTCTTCAAACCATAGTTGAATGAGGTTGACTTAGAAATCATTTTTAGATATTGAAAAGTAATCTTCCATTTCTTTTATTTATCATTGTATATAGTAGGTTGTGATGGTTCTCTTCTATTTCTTTTCTATTGTGATTTTGCATTATATATTTTTTATTTTAATCATTTTATTTTTCTCCCTATTCTTTTTTCCCTTCATGCTAGTTAAAGGTTTATAACATGTATATCTTTTCTAAGAACCATCATCTAATTTTTTTTTTAAAATCAATTCTATAGCTTTTAGTTTTCCATTTTGTCTATTTCTCCTCTAATTTTCAATATTTCCTCCTGTATTTATTTTGGATTTATTTACTTGTTGTCTAGTTTTTTTCTATTTTCTTTTTCTATTTTGTTAATGCTTAATGCCCAGGATGTAATTTTTCTTTTGAATATTATTTTAATTACATCTGAGAAATTTTGGTATGTTGTCTATTTACTATTCTCTTCCACATAATTTTTGTTTCTATAATTAATTCTTTAAGCCACTCATTATTCAGGATGCCACTATTTAGTCTACATTTAAGTTTATAGCTTTTACTTGTTTTCTTTATATTGATTGTTATTTTATTATATCTGCGAAATATGTTTACTATTTCTCCTTTTTAAAAATATGTATTCATAATTTCTCTTCACAAATTGGTCTTGAGAAATAAATCATATAATTCACCAAGACAGTCCAAATGAAAGAGATAGTAAATTATAAAGGAGTTTAATAATCCTTCCTCAAAGTTATATAAATCTCAGAGAAAGATAAACAAATGAAAATACAGATAGAACAATTTGTTGCAGAATTTAAATCTGAAAGACGTGGTATTGTCTACATAGGAATGTTTATATATGTACATATATACAGATATAATACCAAAATATTCATAATTATGAATTTTAAAACACTGTACTTAATTTTTTAAAATAAGAGAAAAGGCTCACTTGTAAAATGAAGGTTCTATGGCTAGAAAGCAATTAAATGCAATTAAAACAATACTAAAGCTCTCCTCACATCTATCAGATTAATACAACTGGCCAAAAAGAAAAATGACAAGGATTTAGAGAAAACAGGATGGGAAAGATGGGAAAATAGGAATATAAATGTATTGTTGATGGAACTGGGAATTGGTCTGTTTTTTTGGAAAACAATTTAGAACTATGTCTAAAAAGTTATCAAACTGTACATATTCTTTTAGATATTGAGAACCACTTTTAAGCCTAGAGAACAGAAAAATCAAAGAAAGAAGAAAATAATTCAAAAAAAAATCTGAAACTAAGAGGGTGCCCAATAATTGGGAAACAAATCGTGGATAATAATGGTATTGGAATGTTACATATTATTAAAAATGATGAAAGAAACACTTTCAGAGAAATCTTGAGAAACTTGTATGAACTGATAAAAACTGAAGTAAGTAGAATAACAAAACATTTTATACAGTAACAATGGCAAATGTGAATACAACTTTGATAATCATAGTTATTTTGATTAACACAATGACTTACCATGATTTCAGAGGACTAGTGATGAAACATACTGTCCACTAACACAAAGGTAATGGAGTCAAATAATGAAACATGCATTTCCCCTCTATATCCAACATCATTTTGCTTGACTATGCATATTAATTACAAGGGTTTTGTTTTTTCTTTTTTAAAAATGGAAAGGTATACATAGGGAAGATAAAATAGATTTCTTGTACTTAAAAAAGAAAATTAAATTAGTAGAAAAGGGAAAATATAGGTTTTATGGAATGAATTTTCAATATGCGTTAATATGACATTGAAATACATGTTGAATATATATCATATTGAATATATCAATGACATGACATGGAAATGTAAAATTTAATATATCTTTTGGTAGTGGCATGGAACTAGAAACTGAATGTCCAGCAATTGGGGAATGATTGAACAAATTGTAGTATATGAATTAATGAAACACTAATGATTGAACAAATTGTAGTGTATGAATTAATGAAACACTAATGATTGAACAAATTATAGTGTATGAATATAATGAACACTATTATAATATAAGAAATTATGAAAAGGACAGAAGCATAGAAATATAATCATCAAAACATCAGATTATACTGCTGTACTTTGACTTTGTTAGATTCTACTTGGGACATTGTGTTCTTATCTGAATGACTATTTAAGGAAGGTCATAGACAAGCTGAAGTGCTTCCAGAAAAGGAAAGCCAGGATAGCGAGGGGCCTGGTCACCATGCCATAAAAAATTAGCTAAAGGAACTAGGGATGTTTAAACAGGAGAATAAAAACTTGGGAAAAGAGTAGTTTAGTTATCTTCGAATATTTGAAGTATCCTCAGGTGAAAGATTTCTACTTAGCCCTGAGAGAAAAAATAGGAACAATAATTTATGAAAATTATAGTCAGGTAGATTTGGGTCTTCTAAAAGAAAGATCTTTCTAAAGGAATTTGGGAATAGTAACCAAATCCCATTGCAGGGGAAAGGATGAAATTTTCCCAGTCTAGAAACTATTCTATATTGCCCTTTTTATGTTAATGAGTTCACTCAAGTCACACAATTTTTAAAGTTACAGATTTTAAGGCAATGCTCAATGTAGTATATTTTACTCATAACTATTTCTTCCATATGACAGAGTGGATAGAGCACTGAACTTGGAGATAGGGAAATCTGAGTCAAAATCCAGCCTCAGACACCTACCAACGGTGGGACCCTGAGCAACTCGTTTATCTGCTTTCTGCCTCAGTTTCTCCAATTAAAAATGGACATAATAATAGCATCTATTTTGAGACTTGTGAGGATCAAATGAGATATCTTTAAAATACTCAACATAGTGTTTGGTACATAGTATTAATAAATGTTTCCTTCCAAATAAATTTTATTTTATTTTCATCTCTTTGCTCCCCCCCTTCCCCAAGATAGTAAGCAAGCTGATATAGCTTATACATGCACAATACTTTTAAACATATTTTCATATTTGTCATGTTGTCCAAGAAAAACTATTCCAAAGGGGGAAAAATCACAAAAAATAAAAATCAAACAAATAAACAAAAAAGTGAAAAAGACTATACATCAATCCATAGTTTTCTCTCTGGATGCACATGGCATTTTTCCATCCCAAGTCTGTTGGAATTGTTTATTTCCAAAGAAATTAATAATTGTGAATTCATAGAGGGGAAAGGATCTAATCTCATAACTCACTAAGTTCTGTAAGTAGAAACTGATAAGTATTTGTTGAATTGAACTCTTATTTTTGAGTTGAGGCAATTGAGGTCCAACAATAAAAAAAAAAAATTAATTCAATCAAAGTCATAGGAATAATTAATTCAGAATGAAAACTAAAACTAAGAACTCCTGACTCTTACTCTACTGATCTTTCCATAGCTCTATAAGAAAAGTAGCCTGATGAAGAAAATGGGGAAGGGTATAAGCATTTATATAGTGCCTATGCATGTACTAGGAACTGTGCTAAATGCTCTTACAAATACACAGGACTATAGGTTCACAGTCAAAGTTAAAGGGCCTTTAAGGTCTGAATTAATACATGGAACTTTTATCAGAATCCAGAAGGAAAGAGCCTTGGACTTAGTGGAATACCACTGTCCAGGTCCTACAGGACATGCAGGAGTTCCATAAGACTAGAAGATGAGAATCAACATTTCTAATGACACCTGGAAAAAGTGTAGACTTTAGAGCACAGTTGTTCTATGTTCCAGATGGTTAATACCTTTAAATGAGCTATCTTCTCTATTCTGTGCCAAATGTTTTGTATATTTCATTGCTCTGGAGTAAAATAATAATAATAATCAACTCTCACTTATGATATAAAGTCATTTATGTTCTAGGAACTTTAAAAATGGATTTCAAAGACAAATGCCACTTATATTGCACTACAAAATTTTTCAATATCCATTTCAGGACTAAAATTCTGTGATTCTAGTATGTATATATATATATGTGTGTGTGTGTGTGTGTGTGTGTGTGTGTGTGTGTGTATATATGTAATCATCTATTATATAATCATTATGAACAAATATATGTACAGATATTTATAAAGGAACAAGATATTTCACTTAAGAACTCAGATTTCAATATCTCCCTCAAGTCCCTTTTAACTTTATGAAAACCTTAATTATCCAGACTTTGAATGTATTATTTGCATCTCTGGCACCCATGTATCTATACACAAGTAGTGCATAATATACATATTTCTAAATAATATACTCCATCCTCACCTATGCTTACCTAGCTTTCTTCCAACTATAGTCTATCTTACTTCATATACCCCTTTTCTGATTTCTCTTCCCCCAATTATTTGCACTCAATTTTTCTTGGATTTTTTTATATTCTGTGTGTATATATACTTACTTGTGTACATGTTTCATTCTTCCAGTAACATAAGACCCTTGAGACCAGACACTATTTAGTATTTGTCTTTTTAAAAAAAACCCACTAGACTTAGTACAGTATCTTGCATACACCAATGCCTATGTTAACAAATGATTGGAAAGAATAATAGTAACAAAAGAAACAATGCTTTGTAATTATTATAAACACGCTTCCTTACTTCCTTCCCTTACACTACATAGGGCATCATACCCTTACCTACAGATGTTCTTAAAAGCATTTTTTTTTCTGTTTTGCACCTCTGAAACCTCCCAGAATATCTTGGAGTTTACTGGCTAGATTTCCTTCTTAAGGACCAGGTATTAAACCAAAACCAATCTGATTCACATTGGCCATCAATAGGTCCTAGTCCAAGCCCCATTTGGTCATTGTCTGGGTCTTGATTGATCCATATTGAATGTAAGTAACAATTATTTCTGCTTTGATCAGAGACATTGAGGATCTTCCCTTCCCAGATTCATTGATTTATTTATTTAGATTTTTTTGATCTAGGTGAAAGAGGAGATTTTTTTCATCAGTTGCTGCCTAACCTTAATCACTAAATGGTTGCAGTCTCAATAAAACTCAGACCTGTTGAAGATCTAGCTTAAAAAGGCCAGGGTCTCCTATTTCACCCAAGGCCAGCTATAGTCATCTTGGTTTCTATTTTGCCACTGGACTGAGATAACTCTGGAAGGGAAAGTGAAGCAGGTGATCTTGCATAGTCCTCACTTAAATCCAATTCACTTGTCTCTCATGGCATCATTTCCCTGATGTCATGGTCCTCTTCAAAAACAACAAATTTGAGAAAATTTAGGATTCCTTCCTTTTTATAGTAGAAAAAGTGGGTGATATGAATGTGAAATATTGCATAGATTATGATATAGCCTATTTGTTGACTAGTTTTGATAAAATTCATTGTTTTCTTTTTCTATATTTCTTATAAAGGGTGAGCTTCACTAGCTAGAGGAAGGGAGAGGGATATATTGGAAAATGATCCATGATGGCAAAACAAAAGGCATCAATAAAGATAAAATTTTCTAAAAGTAAAAAATGAATGCTTGCTGAATTGAATAATATGCTGAATAGTGGTTGAGGCAGATCACTCCCAAAAGAATCTGATCTGTATCTCAGGTACATCTAGTACTACCCAGGCCCAAGAAAAATCACCAGAACTCTTTCTGGCAGTCACCAAAAATTCAACATTATTCTTACAATCAAATTCAGGATTTCATGACAAAGACTTTTTACTTTTAATTTTTATCACTATAGCTTGCTTTTATATCACCTTTACTTCCTAATTTATCTCTTCCCCTTCTTCCCTTATAAGAAGGATTAAAAAAGAAAAAAAATTATTTAAAACTAGTCCATCAATCAGCCATTCTGACTAAAAAAATTAGTTCTTTCTAAACACTTTTTGAATGATTGATTGACCAAATGAATGTCATTGTATGCTAGAATCAACTCGTTTGCATACTGATAATCCAAAATTGTGGATAGTTAAATTTTTAGTGTGAGCATTTGCACTTTGGAAATTGGCAAATGCTGCAAATCAGGGCTAGCTTTATTATTTTACTTATTATTCAGACTTAAGAAAGTTATGGAGAAATGCTAATTATACAAATTAAACTCTGTAGACTTAGTTATTAAATGTTTGCCACCATACCGTTAACCGTGTTCCATGTTCATATTCCCCTGTCTCTACAAAGAATGGAGCAGGTAGGCCCCCCATATTTGTTTATTGGAGTCAGGGTTGGCTATTTTTAGTATTTTTTGTAGCATTGTTTCAATTATTTTACTATATTTTCTCTTTACATTATTGTAGTCATGTCTATTGTTTTCCTGATCTTTCTGATCAAAGGTTAAACATTCTTACTTTTTTGTACCATTCTTCTTTTCTTCTGTGTTACAGTAACCAATTCTATTACATCCATGCATCATAATCTCTTTTGACAAAATAATGTTGGTCTAAATCAAAGTTTTCATGATTCGTCATGGGGTGGAATATGCCCAACACACCTTTATGTCTATTATCTGAGTTCCAGGCAACATAGTCCAGAAATGCTTCACCCCAGGGGGTTGCCCACCTACAATGAATACTTTTAGCCTTGTCAACAAACTGATGTATGTTATTTCCTGTAATATGAAAGAAGGTGGGAAAGGAAGTACACAGATGTATTTATAGTGAAATACTACAAACATGTAGACCAATTAGGATTGTAAACTGTGGTCCCCAGGGGTTAAGAGCAATTGGTGATGTGATGCTAGAACTCTGGGTCTGGAGTCAGGAAGAATTGAGTTGAAATTCAGCTTCAGTTACTAATTGTGTGATCCTGAGCAAGTCACTTAATCTCTGTCTCACACAATTTCTTCAACTATAAAATGCAGAAGATGATAGCACTTGCTTCCCAAAATTTTTGTGAGATCAAATGTAATAGTTGTAAAAAAAACTCTTAGCACAATGCCTGACCCATAGTACAAGGCATTATAAAAATGCTTTCCTTTCATGCCTGTAACTACTCCCACACTTTAAAAAAAAAGATATAAAGTCATAATAGAGGAGAATATGTCAATGGACCTAATTGTAATTAGATCTCATTTATAAAATAAACTAAATGTATTCATTTTTTTCTTGTCCCTTTGTGTTTGGTTTTCATTGCAATCCATGTACATCATATGGTATGTTAGGTGAAGGTATGATTATTCTCTTTGTCTGTTGAATATAAAAACAATCGAGGGGATGGAGAATGGTACAAGCAAGCAGAGGCAGGAACAATGCAAATTGGCTATCCAAAGTAATTTGTGTCCCATTGACTTTCAGACTTTTAATAGAACCAACATATTCATATCACAATAGATTTAGCTACCTAGATTTGAACTTTTGGATGAGAAGATGGGAGGTGGAGCCCCATGAGTGTCTTATTACTACAGAGAATAAAAAACATGCAAATTTTGAGTTATGAGGCAATAATTCAATCTGAGGCAGATGTGATTACAATGACTCAAGCTTTCTTCTTGTGGTTTTTATGACTCCTCAGGATACATTGATAGAATTATAGTCCTATGATTCACAGTGTCCTATTTATTATTCCCTATATGCAGCTATGTAAAATCATTATTATTGCTAATAACAACATGCCCCATAATTATCTAAGTCTTTTCATTTGAGAATCTTGATGCATTTGATAGATTTTAAGTCTTTAATTTTCATGGTACATACATGAAAAATTAAGATATGGTCTGTATCTCCTTGGGAACAATTGAACAGTAACTACCTTATTGGGGAAAAAATTCTTTGGATACTTGATGTTGAGAATATAGATATTTGCTAATACTGGAAAGTTAAGCTCCTACAAAAATTTTCTTTTTTTAATTTCATGAATAATATTTTATTTTCCCCATATGCGTGTAAATACAATTTTAAACATTTTTTAATTTAAATTTTGTTTTCCAAATTCTTACCCCTTTCTTTTCTCCTCTGCCATCCCAAGATGGTAAGCAATTTGATATAGATTACATATGTGCAGTTATACAAAATCTATTTCCATATTAGTCATGCTGTGAACAAAAATTTTTTAAAAGAAATTGAATTTTTTTATGTACTCCCTTCTTCCATTGTAAGATTTGTGAGTTTATACTATAAATTGATATTGCTCTTAGTTGCTTTGCTCAACAAACAAATCCTTTGAAGATAAAATCTTTTCGTGAGCAAGAAGAGCCTTGGGCTCTAAATGTTTGGTAAGGACCCACAGCACTCTACGAAACCAATAATAATATTATGTTGAATTCATATAACATGTTAATCTATAATTTCACTTCACACATAACTATACCAAGTCATAGAAACAACCGCAGCATGAAGTAATAGAAATTTAGAGTTAGGTATCTACAATACAAAAATCTTTTCTTTGTTAAAATTATGCAAATAACTTGGAACATATTTCCACCAGAGCTGGCTCATTCTATTGATATATTCCTTTAGACTCATCTTCTTTTTTATTTCCTTCTTGAAATATTATTTCTATTTTACTCCTCAAACATTTGATTATACAGAGAACTTTAAATTCTTGTGTTTAATTTTCACAACTTCAAGAATTCATGTGATTTTATGAGTAACTTCATTTTGTCTTTCAAGATGACTGTGCCCATTCATGACTATGTGAAAAAAAATGAAAATTAATATCTGTGCAAGTTTGTGGAGCACCAGCATATACTACTTGGCATTTCACTGGTCCTGGTCACCACCTTTATAAAGAGATCCTGGTACAATTATTTTATATTTTCATTGATTACTTTTAAAAGTCATGCTTGGTGTTGCATTTATGCCCCTAAAGCATAGTATAAATACTTTGGGCTCTAAACCTAAGAGTGCAAAGTCAGTATTGTGGCTTAGTGAGAAAATAAAGACAGTAGATAATTTTAGCATAGATGCTGTGGGTCTCGAGTTTGTGAAATTTGCCATACAGTACAATGCCCTCTTCAATAATAATTCATTACAGTGAAAGGTAAATTTCAAGTTAAAATGCTTTAATTTTAAGTATTTTATTTGCTATGTGAAACTTATTTAAGGTATTATAAATTTCATGTGTCATGAAAGATGAATATTGTCTGAAACCAATTAAAAAATAATACATTAGCACAAAAGGACACTGAATTATAGGGAATTACTAATGATAAAAATATGCTTCATGTTAACAATTTTATTTTGTATACTGCATTTTATGGGTTATTTTATAGTTACTGTAGTAGGTAAAGTGCATTTTGTCAAAATTAATGTTTTGTTATAAAAATTGTATATAAAATACATGTATTAAAAAAGTGTATTTTCAAAAATCTTTAGCAAAAGATTACAATTTTTGATGGCTGCAGGAATCCAACCCTGTATTGAGCCTAGGTTCAATGTATCAACATTTGCATTTTAAATTTTCATGTCATTTTGTAGGAATATTATCCTCATAAAAGTTGAGAATTGAGGCTGTATTTAATAAACTGATAGATTAGAAAGTTTTATTCAAACTTTCTCCTCTTAATCTAGCAAAAAGATAAGTTTGCTTCCATAATAGACATAATTATTGTACAATTCAGGCAAGAATACAAGCAACACATATCTCTAGGACACTCTGATTTCCCCCTTGGTTTCTATATTTATTGAATATTTAGAAACAGGATGGGTTACCAAGAAAACAATAGACTTGGTGACAGAAAGTGTATGCTCAAGTCCTAGCTGATGACCTTGAGGAACTCAATTAAATTTCCTGATGCTCAATTTAATCGTATATTAAATGGAAACAATAATACTTAGACTATCTCATAAGAATTTTGGAAATCTGACTTGTTGGAGTTATGAACTGATTCAATCATTCTAAGAGCATTTTGCCAGAGTTTTTAAACTGTGCATACTCTTGGATCCAGAAATACCACTACTACATCTGTATCTCAAAGAGATAATAAAAAAGGAAAAAGGACCCACATGTAAAAAACTATTTATAGCATTTCTGTTTTTGGTAGTAAAGAATTGGAAATTGAGGAGATGCCCATCAACTGGGGAGTGGCTAAACAAGCTGTGGTATATGAATGTAATAGAATACTATTGCACTATAAGAAATACTGATCAGGTATATTTCAGAAAAATCTGGAAAGATGTTTACATGAACTGATAATTGAGTGAAGTAAGCAGAAACAGAAGAACATTGCATATGGTAACAACAACCTTGTATGATGATCAACTACAAGAGACTTAGCTCTTCTCAACAATATTAGTGATCCAAGACAATTCCAAAACAACAAAACTTATGTATCAGTTTCTCCATCTCCAAAATGGGAATAGTAAGATGTGTATTCATACACAAACGTTGCTCTTTTTCCTTCGTTCTTGAAAAGTACCATGAACTTCCCTTTTTTTAAGGGAGGTAATGTCATAACATGCAAGTGAATTAGATTTAAGTAAGGGAGGAGGTCACCTGCTTTACTTCCCCCTCCAATGATAAGATATAAATCAAGATGACTGGAAATGGTCCTGGATGAATGATTTTGACCTTTTTAAAGTAAAATTTTCAACAGGTCTCTGCTTGACTGAGATTGTACCCATTCAGTGACTAAGGCAATTGACACACACAAAAAAAATCTCCTCTTTCACCTAGTCCAAAAAAGCCAACAAAAAACAAAAACAAAATCTAAATAAATAATTTAATGTACGTATGAATGAATTTGTGTAATGTTCAGGCTAGCTTTCTAGAGGTTCTTCAGACAGGCCTTGGTCTCAGTAGGATGGACACCACAAGAATGGTCAGAAATAGAATGTAGAGTCTTTATTGTCTTCTTCATAAACTGTTTCCTTTACAATCTGTGTCTCTCACAGTCTGACCTAGTCTTGATCTTAGTGGAGGAGTGCAGGAGGCAAGAGAGCCACCAGGAGGATGGTCAAAGATGGAATGTCTCATTTTCAGTCCTTCTCATCCCTTAAATACCTTGGTATGATTACATAATTACAGCACACTATGTATGTGTGAAGAAGAGAACCATTACATCACCATACTAAAGAACTATCATCTCATCAATTCCACTGAGTTAACACCTTGTTGTAAGTATCCTTGTTTCACGTATTCTTCTCCAGAGTTCTCCAATATCTGCGGGAAAATTTCACTGGGATTCCCAATCATTCAACTGGGAAGAAATTCAGGGTTTCTGGTCAAAGCACAAATGACTGCTATTTACATTCAGCCTGAGTCAATCAGAACCCAAACAATAATCAAATGGGTTTTGGCCTAGAACCTATTGGTGGCCAATTAGAACCAGATTGTTTTTGATTTAAGTCCTGATCATTAAGAAAGAAATATAGCCAGTAAAACCCAAGATATGCACATATCATAAGAATCAAAGGATACATGGAAACTTAAAATTCGATTATATATTAGAGGATTTTGAAAAACCATGGATCAATACATAAATGCAAGTTATGACTTTTCCCAGAAGGGAACTAATTTGATACTAAGATTAAGTGTTTTTTTAAAGACATAAGGCTAGATAAGGCATAATCTGATCTAGAACTCATCTTCTCATTCTTCTCCAGTTTTCCCTAAAATATACTACTCCATAGTTATAACAATAATAAATATTCAAGTGGGATTTGGAAGATTTAATATGGAACATTGATAAGAAATAAAGTGATTTCCATTTGTTTCTTTGAGTATCTATTTCAATGGTTCCATTAATAATGGAATTTTTGTTCTTGTTGTATAGTTAACAAAATGTAAATAAAATTGATTTCTTAATCTAGGCACTATATATGTGTTATATGCATTCTTATACATATGCATGTATTTGTTATCATGCTATGTTTTTTTAGCAAGACTTATGGGTATGATAACATTTCATCAAATTTCAAATTTACTCAAGTTTCATATAGTTTGAGTTCCCACAAAGCTTCAGATTTGGAGCTATTCAAATTTTCTTCAGATATCCAATTCTTGATTGCAAAAGTGATTGTATATTAATGAATATATAAGTGAGTCAGTTTCAGATATAGATTTTAAGTTCCCTTGACATACAGAGTTTAGAAAACCATATGAGGAAACAACAGAAATAATTTGGGGAAATTCTACATCTAATAGGGAGAGTAACATTACTCTAATAGAAGAACAACTTCCTCCCATATGAGGAGGTGGACTAGAACATCCTTTGGCTGAAAAACATCCAGAAAATAACTTCATTATGAGTTACTTTTCTCTAAAATGGGCCTTCCAAGAGAAGTTGTACTCAAGTTTTAATATCATGAGAATAAAGTAAAGAGTTCTTCTAAAATAATGGCGTTTGGCATTAAGAAATACCTGTCACAATTTAGTTTTAGCAGATAAGAATGTATAACCAAATAAAATCCATTATCATTAGGGAGGAAGGTGTTAATACAGTAAGCACAGCTGATCAATAGATAGATTTTTAATAAAACCTGGAGCCTAAGTTAGTCTGAAGTTAATTTGATTTAGATATACACATAAATTTAACTGATGTCATATTGACCAAAAAATCATCAGAGAAAAGGGTAAGTCAAGGAACTTTGCTACAGAAATGAAAAGATTTGTGATTAGCTCACTGTCACCAGATTTATATCTTCACTATTTTTAAGGAGCCTGGACTTGATCAATATCACACAAGGAGATGGCAAATATTCATATTCTAATACTCATATTCCTATAGGTTAAATTATTTAACATCTATCAAATATTTTTTTAAAAAGACCTTATTTATGGATAGAATTATATATCAAGAGCATCCTATCTTTCATATATTATAGACAAAAAGCCCTACACACCACTTATGGACAACCAAATATCTTTGGAGTTCAAAGGATAAACTATAACTTAGCTATAGTATTTATTACAGACACAAGTATTGCCAACAATTTCCTGGGTATGATATTGATTATGGAAATTTAAGAATATTTTTAGATAGATTCCATGTGCAGGCAAAAGTTTAGCAAGTCTCTGAAAAAATGTATACAAGACACACTTTTAAATTTAATCTGCATTTTAAAATTTTCCTTTCACTTTCTAATGTGGAGACAATCAACAAAATGATAAATCATGCTTCAATTTGTTTTTTTTTATTATAGATTTTTATTTATAAGATATATGTATAGGTAATTTTATAGCATTAACAATTGCCAGTCCTTTTGTTCCAATTTTTCCTCTCCTTCCCCCCACTGCCCTCCCCCCGATGCAGGTTGACCAATACATGTTACATATGTTAAAGTATACATTAAATACAACATATGTATACATGTCCAGTTATTTTTCTGTACAAAAAGAATCAGACTTTGAAATAGTGTACAATTTCATCATGCTTCAATTTGTTATGTGTTCTGATTTCTGAGGTGTAAATGCTCACATTGAAAATTTAACAATGGGTGTCAACTGGTCACAACTCAGAATGTCATAATAGCTAATACCAATATCCTTAATGCTATGTATAATAAAAGGCTTTCAAAATCTAGACACCTAAACAAAGAAAGCAAAACCATGTGAGAACAAGATGAGAAAATCATTTCATTCTTGTTCTATCTGCCATTGTAGTAGTCCAAAGGATACTTTTAGTAAGCTTGCACAACATGCTACCTGTACAACTATATGCAAACCTTTAAATGTTAGAATAATAGCAAATTATTAACTTTTTCCAAGCTCATTTTATCTTAATTTTAATAAAAAGGATAAGAAAAATGACTATTATATTAATAACAATTGTTATTTAGCTGTTGTCAGTCATGTCTGACTCTTGACTCCTTTTGAGTTTTCCTGGCAAAGATACTGAGGTAGTTTGCCATTTCCTTCTCTAGATTCTTTTACCAATGAGAAAACTGAAGCAAACAAGGTTAACTGACTTGCCCAGGGTCACACAGCTAGTAAGTGTCTGCAGTCATATTTGAACTGAAGTCTACCTGATTCCAGACTTGGCTCTTTTTCTGCTGTGCTCCTAGCTACTGTATAGCCAAATGTATAGACCAATTAATAAACCTTTAAAAACCTACTAAGTGCCAGGAACTGGCTAAGCACTGTTAAAATGAAAAGTGGTATAGTAGATAGAAAATTAATTTTGTAATTAGGAAGGTCTAAGTCTTACCTCTGACACCTTCTAACTTTGTAATCCTAAGGAAGTCTTGGTGTGTTATTAACTGCAGGATTATAAGTTGCTAATCCAAAGGATCTGAACAGATAATTTTCAGATGAAGAAATTAATGCCATTTATAGCCATATGGAAAAAAATGTTCTAAATCACTATTGATTAGAGAAATGAAAATTAAGACAGTTATGAAGTATCTACTTCTCAAATTGGCTAACATGACAGGAAGAGATAATGATAAATGTTGGAAGGCATGTGGGAAAATTGGGACATTAACCCATTTTGGGTGGAATTGTAAAATGATCTAACCATTCTGGAGAACAATTTGGAACTATGCCCAAAGAGCTATAAAACTGTACATATCCTTTGAACTAACAGTGTCACTACTGGGGGGTCTGAATCCCAGAAAGATCATAAAAGAGGGGAAAGGACTCACATGTACAAAAATATTTGTACTAGCTCTTCTTATAGTGGCAAGGAATTAGAAATTGAATGGATGCCCATCAGTTAGTAATAGCTGAATAAGTTATGCTCAATGAATATAATGGGATATTATTATTCTATAAGAAATGATGACCAGATTGATTTCATAAAATCTGGAGTGACTTACATGAACTGACACTGAGGAAAGTGAGCAGAATCAAGAGATTACATAATGTAACAGCAAGATTGTTTGGTGATAAACTGTGATGGAATTGGCTCTTCTCAGCAATATGGTGATTTAAGATAATTCCAATAGATTCAGTGTGGAAAATGCCATCCACATCCAAAGAGAAAATTATGAAGGCTGAATAAGAATAAAAGCATAGTATTTTTACCTTCTTTTGTTTATTTGTTTGTTTTTCTTTCTCATGTTTCCCCCCCCCTTTGGTCTGATTTTTCTTGCACAAAATTACAAACATATTAATATGTTTAAGAGGTTTGAACATGTTTAACCCATATCAGATTTCTTGTTGTCTTGGAGAGAAGGGAAGGAAGAAGAAAAATTCATAATTCAAAATCTTACAAAAATAAGCTTTATTCAATAATTAATGGAATTGAAATAATGCAGTTTTATGACCTATCATAAGTTTGACAAAAAGGGTAATACTTGTTAAAAAAAAAAAAAAAAGCTCGTTCTTACAAGGTTTGGATAGAATACATTGTGAGTCAAATGACTGTAAGACCTTTAGCAATACTATATGCCTCAGTGTCCTCCTATATAAAATAACAAAATTGGACTTTATGGTCTTTAAGAACTCACTCATGTCTGAGTTGCTGACCCTGCAACCTATGATTCTATGAAATCTTGTCTCCCCTAACCATAGCGATTCTCTTAACAAATTCTTTATGTCACACAATCATTCTGAAGGCATGGCAATCATATGTGTTAAAATTTCAATGAAATTACTTATTTCAAGGGAAAAACAGCATATTTCTGACAAGTTTTTGGGAAAGGAATGGCATTTGTCAGAACATATTTAGCAATATTTAGTGAGAGCGTTTGGAAAACAGATATTTTCTGTAAGATATGCATTTTGGTATTTGTTTTTGACAATATCATCACTATCCCTAGCATGTGGGAATTAATTTTATTTCTGGCAACAAGTCTATCTTTAATAGAGTCATAAATGTGTTTCCTCCCAAAAAATAAAGCAATTTCTTTTTTTTTATTTTTTATTCATTTTTCCAAATTATCCCCTCCCTCCCTCTACTCCCTCCCCTAGATGACAGGCAATCCCATACATTTTACATATGTTACAATATAACCTGGGTATAATATATGTGTGTAAATACCATTTTCTTGTTGCACATTAATTATTAGCTTCCGAAGGTATAAGTAACCTGGGTAGATAGACAGTAGTGCTAACAATTTACATTCGCTTCCCAGTGTTCCTTCTCTGGGTGTAGTTATTTCTGTCCATCATTGATCAACTGGAAGTGAGTTGGATCTTCTTTATGTTGAAGATTTCCACTTCCATCAGAATACATCCTCATACAGTATTGTTGTTGAAATGTATAGTGATCTTCTGGTTCAAGCAGACCATTTCTAATAATTTGTATGATTTGTTATTCTAATACAATACCTTAGGTATTCTGGAAAAATCATCCAGGAGGCAAAAAGAACATCATGTGCTATCTGATGTCATTCTCCAGAACTATTGCTCATCTAACTGATGACTTGATAACTCATTTTTCCCCTAGAAAAATCATCTAACAGTCCTGGAGACTGGGATTAAGTAATATTCAACTTTAAGGGAATATGCTCTTTCTCTAAGATTAACAATTGCCTGGCCTTTGTTAAATCACTAACATAGTTTATCTAAAGAGAGAGAAAGAGTGAAGTGGGAACACTCTAGCCCAAGGGCAAGATGATTGAATATTTGGAAAAGACTCTAAGACATGATACTGTTTTTAGCCACCTTGCTTTAGCCTAGCAACGCGTTTCCCCCAGAGGACCTACTCTGGCATTAATAGTCCCTTTCAGAGACACTAAGGGATTGAGAGCACTTGAAGAACTATAACACTGTGAAATTGATAAAAAGTACACTAGAAGCTAAGGGATGTAGGAGTGGAGACAATGGGACTGACTTCCTCTTCATGTCTGAGTTCCAAGTGCTTCCATTCAAAAGTAGTCACTCAAAAGTTCTCAATTAAATGCTACTGATGCATGTTGGTTACTCTATAAAGCCAGAATGCAACATTACTCTTCAGTGTTGTCTCAGCTAATCAGAAGTCAAATAGCTTTATAATATTAAGGACATAGTGCTATTCTTCAGAAAAAGAAAAAAAAACTCACCTTGCTTAGAAGTAGGCTTATAAGGATAATGTAATAAAATATATCACAAGTGCTTGTTAAAATTTTCCCCATTATGCACAGCACAAAATCATAGCATCATGACCTGGGAGAGGACAGAGGGGGAGACCTTAGATATTTAAATTTAAAAGATGAGGTGCTGCAGATTAGATGAGTAATTCACCTGAAAACACACAAATAAACAAGTGGTCCTTGAACCCTGGTCTCTGACTACCAATCTAGCTTGTTTTAATTGTATACTGCTACCTCTCTAGATCAATGAATCTAAAACATTAAGATCAAGAAACAAATTCAATTAGTAGTCATTTTCTTTCCTCATGTGTAAGGGAGGGTAAATAGTTGAAATGAATATAAACATGTTATCAATTTACTTAATTTCAGAAATCTGCAAAAAAAGTTGTTAAATTTGAATCACATAATCCTACAAATCAAACCATAATGCTGAGGAATGATCTTGTTATTACTAAAGGTCTATAAAAATGAAAATTTTTATTGGTCCCCTCCCCCAATCATGTAATTAACATGCTTCCTTCAATACCTTCACATAGGATTTTCCCCCCATTTAGATTTCCAATTAAGATGCAAAACAAAAACATCTCTTATTATAAAAAATACAAAAGCCCCAAGGCTTGAGTTTCATTAACACTGGAACTCTTTATCTTAAAAGTTGTTTTCCCCCTCTGTTTTTTTGATATTCAGCATATCAGGGAGAACTCTGCCTTTTCCTCTAAAGTCTCTCACATTCCTCTTGAAAACTGGTTATAAATACTTCAAATAGTATCTTATCAATGCTACTTTAAAAAAAAATCTTAGATCATATTAGTAATAATTAGTGTTTCAGGGGGCACAATCAGCTTGTAACCTCAGGCGCTTAGCTCATTAATTTTGAAATGTGTGTTACTAGACCTCTAATTGTGGTTTTATATAATTAATTAGGAAACAAAACTGATAAAAATCAGAGCTTTTTAAAAGCAATGCCTTTACTTAAAGAGAATGATCTTGTTAGTTAGTTCTAGAATAAATATGGTACTATCTAATGATTAAAGCTGTCATGGTGGTTTTGAGGCACACCCTTGGGTACACATTACTGATTTTTCTCAAATCAACTTTAAGACCCCTGGATGGCACTGTCATACTTCATTATTTTTATTGTCATCATTTGTATAGGAAGATGACATTATTGACCTTCCAACAACAGGATATACAGTAGGGGTTTCCTAGTAGTCACTGACAGAATTAGATTCTTTTTTTTTTTCTTCATAATATCACTGAGCTCTCCCTTTTGACCAAACGTAAACATTTTTTCAAAGACCTAGTCAAAAGAAGAGTCGCAATATATAAGTATGGAACACTGCAAAGCTAAGTGATCCGTATGAAGGTGATACCTTACACCTGGACTCATCATTAGTCCCCTGTTCTAAATGACTGATTAACAACACATGTATTAACATATAACATAAAACTATTAGATATTATTTGCTATGTGTATTAATATTTTCTACCCTGTCATACCTGAGAATCTTTATCTTACTTTCTCTTATCAGTACATTTGTTCTTGTTCAGTTGTTTCAATTTTGTCTGACTCCTCATGCCCTGTGGGAGGTTTTCTTGGCACAAATATTGAGTCGGTTTGTCATTTCCTTCTCCAGCTCATTTTACAGATGAGGAAACTGAGGTAAACAAAAGTAAGGGACTTGCCCAGGGTCACATAGCTAATAAGTGTCTGAAGCCAGATTTGAATTCAAGTCTTCTTGACTCCCGATTTGGGGTGATACCCATTGTGCTATCTAGTCTCCCTATCAGTACATTCCTCTTCACTAAAAGTCATGATATGATTTTCCTACTTTTAAAGAGATTAAGACTTACATAAGAGAGCTCCTGTTGGGAGAATTCCTCTCATTAAGAGATATCACAAACAACTGTATCAGAGACAGAATTTGGATCAAAATAATCCTCCTGCAAGCCCAGTTCTATACCCATTCATCTTCTAAGTAACTGCTGATATTAATAATATTTTACACACTTCATTCCAAAAAGAAGCAAAAACAAACAGTCATTATGTTTTATTCAGTTACCAGGTTGATATGGCAGAGATGGCAAAATGATGGTAGGAAAAATCAGTCAATAAGCACATTAAATGCTTATTATATGCCAGATACTGTGCTAAGAGCTAGGAATGCAGAGAAAGGCAAAAAAGTTGTTCTTGCTATTAAGAAGTTCACAGTCTTATGGGAGAGACAACCACAAACAATTCTGTAAAGCAAGCTATATATAGGATAAACTGGAAATAATTAACAGAAACTCCTAAAATAGAATAATTGGGGAGTGAAATACTAAGTGATGTTTACATATCACATTGTTTACAAGTGTTTACCTTATTAATCTTATGAGGTTGGTATTGCAAGCACCATGATCTTCAATTTACAAATAGGAAAACTGGGACACATAGGGATTAAATAAGTAGCCCAGGTTCACAGAACTAGTAAGTGTAAGAAGTGGGACTTTAACCAAGCATTAGGGCTACAAGATTTTCCTTAGTGGCCTACAAGGGCAAGAGAGAAAGGCTGAAAAGAAAATGAGTATTATAACATAATACCCAATCTTGTAAAATTATGAGATAGTTCTCCCCACCTTCTCTCAAATCATGACCTCATAATTATAAAAACACTAACCTGCATAATTAGTTTATTTTTATCATTTAAAATATTTTTATTTTATGAAATAAACAAACATGTCCTTAACACAGTATAATAAAACATGATAACATATTAAACTGGACCTATTATGTGTGACTTGCTATTCCTTTTAAATATATAATAAAGTTATATAAATTTCTTTTTCTCCTTCCCCCATAGATACCATTAATCACAAATAGATATAGATATGTAAAAGATTACTCTATACATACTTCTACTTATAAATTCTTTCTCTAGATGTAGATAACTTCTTCCTTCATATATCCTTTATTTTTAATATGCGTATTTATAATAGTAAAATAATTCATTAGCTCAAATGTTTTAATTAAATAGGTCAAGGCTTTCAATGTGAGAAAGAAAGCTCCTGCAACAAGTGTTAACCTGAATGCTCAGACTCAAAATAAACTGGTTTTAGATCTATAGAAAAACATATAATGCCTAGATGAGGATGTATTCTTAAAGAGGATGCATCTGCAGCCATTAGTGTATTTTTTTAATATTTCTTCTAACAAGGACATGTTCGTTGCATGCATTGTAATAAAATATCTTGAGTCAGACACTATTCAGATGAATTATATGTGTTTTGTTCAAGGACCAACCTGGGTGAATTCAGAGAGACACACTGGGTTGGTTGTAGGGTGACAAATTTTTCAGCCACAAAAATTCAGGAAGATGATCAGCATTTCTTGATCTACATAAATAGCTTATAATGAATTTTTAAAAACTGATTTTTTCAGTGTTTAGAGGAATTTGGTTTAAAATTCATGTTCGCATGTAAGTTTCCTTTATGTGAAATGATGATAATGATATAGAATGTTAAGAAATCAAACTGACCAGTAGAGTGCAATATTTAGACAATGTGTTTTGCAGGCACAGTTCTAACTTCTCAACAACCCTGTGATAATCATGCTATGTTATGCCTCATTATTTAAAGAAATAATATTTATTGAGAAATATCATGATAGCTATCATAATGATAGCTAACATTTCCACAGGACTTTCAGCTTTTTGTAAAGCACTTTATATGCATAATTCTATTTCCTCACAACTATCTGGTGATACAAGTAATACAAGTATCATCCAATTTTATAGAGGATTGAAAATTATAGAAGTTAGTGGGCTTGACCTCTTTGTGCAACAGTCACATTGTTGCTGAGACCCAGTCAAACTTGAACCTAGATCATTGCATTCTATGTCTTTCCCTTAAATCATGCTTTTTATCTATTTATGAACATATTCAGGAGACTGGCTTTCACAAGTGTAATATTGTTGTTTAGTTGTTTTCATTCATATCCAACTTCTAATGATACCTTTTGTGGTTATCTTGTAAAGACAGTAGGAATGCTTTGTCATTTTCCTATCCAGCTCATTTTACAGATGTAGAAACTGAGGCAAAAAGGGTTAAGTGACTTTTCTAGGATCACATAGTTAAGTGTCTGAAGTCACATTTGAACTCAGGTTTTCCTGACTCCAAGCCTGGGGGGGGGGAAATCTATTCACTGTACCACATAGCATGATAAGCTCTAAGTGTAATAATAAGCAATATTTCAAGGGTTTACTCTTATATTTCATTTAAATAGTTTAGTAGCACTGACAAGGTAGGTGGAGGTGATTTCTGATCTCACTGTCCAAGTTTATAATAAGTCAGCTTTTCTGTAGCATCTTATGCTTTTCAAAGGGGTTAAGCAGTTTCCCAGATGTTTTTTTATTTAATCTTCACTGTCACTCTGTGTGATAGGTGCTATTATCATCTACATTTCATAGAGAAGGAAAATGACGCTGAGAGAGCCTAATGACTTATTCAGAATGACACAGCTAGACAATATCTGAGAAAGGGTTTAGTTAGGTATTACTAATGCCAACTCCAACATCCTTCAAGGCATTTCTCTTCTTTTCTTATTGATCCTCAGACCTGTCCTAATCATCAGAACAGGACAATCTTATCTCCCTTTATAAGTCACCGCAAATCAGTGTGCCACATTCGATTAACAGTTAGAAATTCCAAGCACAGTGAAAGAGAACTTGTAGGCATCTGAATGTGAAAACAGGTGCAAAGAATACTTTAATGACACAACTTTTAAAGTTAATTCTAGCATAGAAAGATCAAAAAGAAGCCTCTTATTGGCTCTGGGATCCGACTCTTGTGCTTATGTACATAAACCATTATTATACACATAAAGCCCTTCTGCTATACAATCTGAGAGTGTTTATTTAGGATAAATTTCTATGAATGGTATTCATGAGGCAGATCAGTAGAGCAGCCCTGAATTGGGAGCTAGCATGCCATTACTGACTCATTGTCTATTCATTTTAGATTGTTTCTATGGAGGATTTATAGAAACAATACCAAGGTGGCACTAAGGTGGCTATCAATGCTGTTTACAGACAATTTAGAGGAATAAACCTGCAGTTATGCTTAGGTTTGCTTTCCCTTGTGGTCTCAGAGCACCGTGTTCTAATCCTATTGTGACTTGATCATTTCACAGTCAAATGCTCCACAGAGGCCAGTAATTGGCATACAAGTTCAAATTAGATTGCTGTGTGTTTAGGAAAGCAGGGGTCATTTCACATCAGTACCTCTCATTAAGAAGCCAACTACTAAGTTCTCTGTTATAGAAAATGGAACATATACATTATTTCTTATTATAAAAATAATGCCTGGAGTATATACTTACTAACACAGATACAAAATTTCTCAAATCTCCTTTCATAAATGCATAGTAAAATGCTAATGGAAAAAAGTGGGGGGAAGGATGTCTGAGAATGACAGTTAAATATTTAACTAGCATTTTATTATGGTACATTGGCATAGATACTCACAGGTAAAAATAGCAAATGAGGGTTTATGGATGAAGAGTACTAAAGCTAATCTTTATGTTTTCTTCTTTAAAGAGGTGATTTTAAAAAAACGAAAGCTGTAGCACATCTACAACCATGACACTTTTTAATATGTTTTATTCTGCTTATGTTTTCAAGTTTGTTTGATTAAAAGTGAAACTATCTGTAGTTTAGAGATTAAAGTAATTAATTGCACAAAATGCTGACTCCTTTTCCCCATTTTCCTTTCCATCTCGAAAACCCTCAAAAAACAACAATTAATGATCTTCCCCACACATACATGAAGGAAGGAGAATTAAAAATAATAGAATGAAAAAAGGAGGAAGAAATTATGATGAGAGGATAAATGAAAGAAAGCATTTGAAAATATTGTTTAAAAGCTAAGGTGAGGAGAATAGAAGATGGGAGTATAGAAAGGAAAAAAATGAACTATGAAAAAATGAGCAATAAAAATGAAAAAGATTAGCCAGCTTTTCAGGGAAACAGGAGTAAAGGTTGGGGGATGATCACAAGCTAATGCTCTGCTTCATGCATGTGAAACTAGGTTAGCCTTCAGGAATAGCCAGCACTACTTGTATCACATCATAGAAACATAGATTCATAGTAATCTTCCAGTAATAAAAAAGGAGGGTAGGAATGGAAGATTTCCTACAACTTCCAAGATTTAGAAATGGTCATCTCAAGGTCCATATTCCCCTAAGTGCTTGTAACACGATTAGAAATGCAGACTCTTTGATGGATTTTTGTAAGTGCTTGGGAATAAAACTAAATTATTTTACTATCAGTAAATTATATCTCTTTGAGCTATTCATTTTTAGTTTTTTGGAGGGGAAAAGGATTTCATTCTATGATTCACATCCATATGTTTCCTGGAGAAATTTGGGGTCATTGAAGGAACTTTGTAATCTCCTGAAGGCAATCCAGATTGTCCATCCTCTTACTTCTATTTAAACCTAGGTCCAACTTCTTACCCATTTCTATTACCTATACCAGATATTTCTATCTATATGAATATCTATATAGATATAGCTAGATAGACCAATTGATCAATCTTTCTATATATGGATGGACAAGATCTAAAGGTTATCAACCGAACTGAGAATATATATATTCTTCATTTACTTAGTTTTTCCAGTATGGATGATTACACTAAACTCTTGAATTTGAAAATGAATATCACTTGGGAAAAGACAGACACATTGATGCTAGGGACCTCACCTGACTTTCATGGTTCAGCTAAGTAAATTTTTTTTCTATCATGTCCTCATGTAAATAACCTAAATCTGAAAAAAAAACATTTTAGGACCCTAATCATATCTTTCAAAAAACTCAAGGAACCTCTCAATGTCTCTTCTTAAGGTAAACTTTTTGGTGTTGAATATTATACTACATGCAAAGCAATCCATGATCTGCTTCATAGCCTTTTTATGTGCTTATAACATATAGCCATCCACCTATAATGGTTCCTGAATACTCCTTCAGGGACTTCTCATGATGCTCAGAGTTAAATGAATGTCCAAGATGGTAAGATACAGTATCTAACTCTACTTCCAAATCAACGACAGGGGATGCACATCCAGGGTGCACTTTTATTATATGCACAATTATAGCTAGTGTCACTGGTGACACTACTTGCTTCCTGGACACTCTAAGAAATAGATCATATCATCACTATATCCACAGGGAAAAAAAACTTGATACATCATCAACAGATTTGCACTGACATTTTGCCATACCAAAAAAAGTCCTAACATATTCCCCATGGCCTCCCCGGTTTCTCATATTTCCAGATTTTTAGATGATTCTTGGTAAGGAATAAAGTTGTAAGACAAAGATGACTAAGAAAAAAATAAATTTTCAGCAACCAGATATTAATTTCAGTGGCTGCATTCAAGACATTTCAGGAATTCTAGTTTTCTTTGTGATTTTTCCTCTCTTAATCTGTTATACCATGCTGACTCTTAGAAGAGTGATTTAAAAGAGGAATAAGTGACCTTAGACAAAATTCTTGGGCTTTTGGTTTCCTTTGGGTATTTAAAGGAAGGAATTAAGAGCTGATGAATACTTTCTGTTATATAATTCTAAGACAATACTATGAGGATACTTATATCCTTTTTATATCCTAGAGTTTTTCAGGACCAAACCCAAGTGAATATTTGTCTGATTTCATTCCCAGCAGGACCAGACCCAACTGAATATTTCACCCCCTCTGTCTCCAAGGTGAGTCCTTGGAAGTAAAGGCTCTCACAGCCATCTCCCTCTGAATCTCTTTTACAAGTAAAGAGAATGAACATTCTATACCCTTTGTGAAACCTTAGAACATCAGTGGTTTAAGCAGATCCCTTCCAGCACCAAAAGAAGCTTCTGTTACGTCATGTACTTATTAGTCCAAGCAGTCCTTCATCTGATGATAAATGATAGGTCACAGAGAGTTCATTTCCAATAACAGAAATAACACATCAGTGTCACTGGGATAACACATATGAAAAGATACCAGAGCCATCAATAATAATGTTTAGCCTTAATAATTATTATTAGCTTAGTAATCATCATTACTAACCCCTTTCTGCTGATTTAGGAAAGATCACCTAATAATAGTAAGAGGTCAAATGTAGAAAGCAAATGATGCTCTGTAGCATCTAATGCAATATCTAATGAGCTAATAAATGCTGTGCATTTTCTGTGTTAAATTTATAAGAATTAAGCTGGCTGGGGGGAGTAGATATGAAGGTACCAAATACAACATTTTACTCTAAATCACAGTCTGCCGAGTGCCATTGTGGAGACAAAGGTGGGGTGAAGTCCATTATTGTCTCCTTTTAATCAATTTCACATTTTTGTAAAGTAAAGCCAACATTTTTCTGCCTTTGGATGGTCTCACTTCTCTGAAAGGAACTTTAAAAATACAATATGTTGACTTTTCAGACACAAAGGGCTCCTCAGTAAATTAAGATAAAATAAAGATGCTCATACTGGCTCTTGATTAGAGATCTGTAGAAGAGTTCAATATTTTACTTAACTGTGCTGGAAACTATTCAGGCCACTGAGTCAAAAACTGTGATATTATTATTCTTTGATGTCTACTGCTTAGTAGCACAAAGCTGGTCTCCAAGCTCTTACTCTCTATAAAGAAACTCCAAATGTTTGGCCTTTATGCTGTAAATATAGTGTCACCATTGATTTTTAACATATAAAGTGTATTTTCCTGAATGTCAAATATTCTCAAAGTGCAGGGGTTCCCATGAGCACAAAGTGAAGGAATTAAGGCTGGTTTAAATGCTAAAGTTACAAGCAAGAAAAGAAGAAAGGGAAGGGAAAGAAAAAGAGAAGGAGGAAGAAAGGAATAAATATGAACAATATTCCAATATCACGTTCTCATGTTTTAGGCTGAAATGTTACTTGAAAATCTATCTCATTATCACTAAAGGGCTCTTAACTGTGATGCTAGTCACATATTTCTTTAGATGTCCAACTATTATTTTCCAAGTCAAAAAATTTTGCATATCATTGGCTACATATTATATATATGTATATGTATATATACATATATAATATGTAAAAAAAGAACTATGTTTGTTTATAAAGTTAGCCAGAATAGCCATATATAGCTAATATTTTATATATATAATATTTATTTTATATACACTGTTAATCATATTTAAAACATGTTTCTATGTAATATATGCTTATCCTCAGTAAAAGTGGTAGTCAATTTATACAAAGCTTTAAGGCTGATCAAATACTTTCTTAAGCTGAGATATTATATTTGAAAAAGAACTGTTATTGAGTGAAATTTTAAATTGCAAATATTTTTGTTGATAATTTTTATTTAATTTTAACAGAAAAAATTTTTTCTTTGGAATATTCATTCTAAACTGATATTTGCATGTGAAAATCTGTCAAATTTGTCTTTTATTTCTTATTTTAACAAAGGAAACAAATCATGAATTTAGAGCAATATAACCAGATATTAGGAATACAAACACAATCTTATTCTGCACTCTGTATGTGTGTGTGCATGTTATAATTAAATGAAAATGGTTTGTACCATTATGCTAAATTCTCACCTGATCCCCCTCTTCTTCATGTACATGTACACACATACACACACACACACACACACACACACACACACACACACAGAGGCCTCTTCTGCCAAATTACAAATTCCTGTCAGGCTATACCCTCAAATTCAATCTGTGACCTCAGAGGTGCAAGCTCATGGGACAGTGCAGATTTGGTAAAGTTATATGCTTTTTCTCTATCAAATTAGATTCTTTAATTCAACTGAAACGCTATTAGAAATAATCTACACCATTAGCAAAGTTGCAGAATACAAAATAAATCCACATAAATAAATCACCAGCATTCTTATATGCCACTAACAAAGTCCAACAGTTGGAGTTACAGAGAGAAATTCCATTTAAAGTAACTACTGATAGTATAAAATATTTAGGAATCTATCTGCCAAGGGAAAATCAGAAACTATATGAGCAAAACTACAAAACACTTTCCACATAAATTAAGTCCAATCTAACCAATTGGAAAAATATTAAATGCTCTTGGATAGGGCAAGCAAATATAATAAAGATGACAATACTACCTAAACTAATCTGTTTATTTAGCGCTCTACCAGACTCCCAAAAAACTATTTTAATGACCTAGAAAAAATAACAACAAAGTTCATATGGAAAAACAAAAGGTCAAGAATTTCAAGGGAAGTAATGAAAAAAAATCAAATGAAGCTGTACCAGATCTAAAATTATATCATAAAGAAGCAGTTACCAAAACCATTTGGTATTGGCTAAGAAATAGACTAGTTGATCAGTGGAATAGGCTAGGTCCAAAGGACAAAATAATTAATAACTCTAACAACATAGTGTTTGATAAACCCAAGGACGCCAGCCTTTGGAATAAGAATTCAATGTTTGACAAAAATTGCTGGGAAAATTGAAAATTAATATGGCAGAAACTAAGCATTGATCCACACTTAACACTGTACACCAAGATCAGGTTAAAATGGGTTCATGACCTAGAAATAAAGAATGAGATTATAAATAAATTAGAGGAACATAGGATAGTTTACCTCTCAGACCTGTGGAAGAGGAATGAATTCATAACCAAAGAAGAACTAGAGATCATTATTGATCACAAAATAGAAAGCTTTGATTATATCAAATTGAAAAGTTTTTGTACAAATAAAATCAATGCAGATAAGATTAGAAGGGAAACAATAAACTGGGAAAACATTTTTACAGTCAAAGGTTCAGAAAAAGGCCTCATTTCCAAAATATATAGAGAATTGACTCTAATATATAAGAAATCAAACCAATCTCCAATTGATAAATGGTCAAAGGATATAAACAGACAATTCTCGGATAAAGAAATTGAAACTATTTCTAGTTATATGAAAAGATGCTCCAAATCATTAATAATCAGAGAAATGCAAATTAAGACAACTCTTGAGATACCACTACACACCTGTCAGATTGGCTAGAATGACAGGAAAAGGTAATGCAGAATGTTGGAGGGAATGTGGGAAAACAGGGACACTGATACATTGTTGGTGGAATTGTGAATACATACAGCCATTCTGGAGAGCAATTTGGAACTATGCTCAAAAAGTTATCAAACTGTGCATACCCTTTGATCCAGCAGTGTTGCTACTGGGTTTGTATCCCAAAGAGATCTTAAAGAAGGAAAAGGGACCTGTATGTGCAAGAATGTTTGTGGCAGCCCTCTTTGTGATGGCCAGAAACTGGAAACTACATGGATGCCCATCAATTGGAGATTGGCTGACTAAATTGTGGTATGTGAATATTATGGAATATTATTGTTCCATATGAAATGACCAACAGGATGATTTCAGAAAGGCCTGGAGAGACTTCCATGAACTGATGCTGAGTGAAATGAGCAGGGCCAGGAGATCATTATATACTTCAACAACAATACTGTATGATGATCAATTCTGATGGACGTGGCCCTCTCAACAATGAGAAGAACCAAATCAGTTACAATAGAGCACTAATGAACTGAACCAGCTACACTCAGCGAAAGAACTCTGGGAGATGACTATGAGCCACTAAATAGAATTTCCAATCCCTTTAATTTTGTCTGCCTACATTTTGGATTTCCTTCACAGACTAATTGTACTCTATTTCAAAGTCCGATTCTTTTTGTTCAGCAAAACAACTGTTTGGTCATGCATACATATATTGTATTTAATTTATACTCTAATATATTTAACATGTATTGGTCGACCTGCCATCTGGGGGGGGGGGGGAGGAGGGGAAAAAATTGGAACAAATGGTTTGGCAATTGTCAATGTTGTAAAATTACCCATGCAAATATCTGGTAAATAAAAACTATTAATAAAACAAAAAAACAAACAAACAAAAATTAGATTCTTTAATAAAAGGACAAAACTGAAGTGAGGGGAAATGCTTTCCATACAATGAAGATACATTTGTCCATTTCCATCATTCCACTATAAAAAGCATAAGTGCTAGCATAGGCTAATAAAATTATAAAATACAAGGAATACTTTCATAGGTAAGAGGAGAGTCATTATCTTATCATCACTCCTACTCCTCTGTGTATAGATCTCCATGTGGCATTATAAATAAACATGCAAATATGGAACAAACTTTAAAATACACAGTTTAAATGTTGAGACTGAGATCTCATGAAGGAATTTGTAAGTGTAGAAAAATATGTATTTCTATGAAATCAAGAAGTTTGGAACAAATGCTTCTAAAATTGTACATATTCCCTTTCCCCCATTCCAATACTACATTTTATAGTTATTTTCCCACAAACAAATAGTGTTAACATCATCAGGAATTCCAAGAATTTTTAGATTATGATTTTTTTCCTCTACTGGATCTAATGTTAAATCATCATTATTTCTCATTACTTTCCCTCTAATTTTTCATTTTCTATGAAGCAGCTATCATTGAATAAATAAATGACACATTTTGATTCTTCAATTTAAAAAGTTTCCATGCCCATTAGTTTACATATCATACTACAAACAAGCTTGTGAAATAAATATTTGATACAACTTTTCATCATGTTTGTACTCCTTTTGTACAAGTTCCTCTGAATTTTGTTCAGATTAGCATATGAAGTACAAGGGACAAAAAGACAACACCTGTATGTCCTTCTCCCCAAACACTCATGCACAAGGCCGGTGAGAGTTGTTTATATGTTTTGTCACTTTTATTGATAAAGCAAAAATTGATATTTTAAAATTCCATATCAAATGTCAAATGATAAAATGTTAATGTGCTTAGAGGAAATGAATTAGAGATTAATCCAATCTAATGCTCTCATTTTATGTATGCACAAACTGAGACACAGGCAATTTAAGTTACTTCCCCCAGGATCATTTAGCTAAAAATAATAACAATAATAACAACAATAATAGCTAGCATTTATATAGCATTTATAAATTTGCAAATTGCCTTGCAAATATTATCTCATTTCATCTCAAAACAATCCTTACTATTATTATCCCCATTTTACAGATGAGGAAATTTAGGCATATAAACAGTTAACTGGCTTCCCCAAGGATCACTTAGTTAATAACAACATATTTAATAATAGCTAGCATTTATGTAGCATTTTAAGATTTGCAAAGTGCTTTATGAATATTATCTGATTTGATCTCCCCTCCCCCAAAAAAGATTTTTCTTGGACAGAGGTACACAGATGAGGAAACTGAGGCATACTGATATTAAGTGATTTACTTGGGATTGTATAACTGCTAAGTGTATGAGACAAGAGTTTTACTCAGGCTGATTTTAAGATTAATGCCCTTATCCATTTTGCCACTTGTTGCCTAGAAAGTACTAAATGGCAAAGCTCATATTTGAACCTACATCCTGTGGTTTCAAATGTGATTTTTTTTATTATGTCCATCTTCAAATAGACCCTAGATGACATCTTGCTAAGTATGTCCTAGTGGATATAGCATAAAATAGAGAGGTGCTGAGGTCTCTTTCAGTTCTCAGAATACTGTGATTTTGTGACGAGGCTCACTTTGAGAATAATATAAGACTTAAGGTTTACATAGTACTTGAATTTTCTGTCTTGATTCCACAAATACAATAAACACAATCTTTGCATGCAGTTCTGTATTAGGTGCTGTGAAGATTTTTTAAAAAAAGGATGAGTCATGATATTAATTAGTCTGAAGGCTAGTATACCAGCTAGTCTTGATTCTGCTAATTCTGCTACTCAATTAGCATTTAATCTTGCCAAACTTCTTTCCTAATTTATAAAATGGAGGAGTTGGTTGGAATGATCTCTAAAATTCTATAATTCCATAATCCCCATTCTCAAAAAATTTCCAATTTGTTCTCAGAATAATTGGGTAGGGTATAAAGGGCAGATTGGAAAAAAGTAAGAAATGGTAGAAGAGAAAGTAGGTCAGGAAATAAAGTGGGGAATCCAGGGTAGAACATCAAACAAATCAATTCATCTATAATTAAAGATACTTCACTTGCAAGAAATGTGAATCATTACTGTTTTACATCTATTTTGGACTAGTTATGTAACAGGTTATTCAAAGAAATATACTTTATTTTGATGAGTTAAACTGATAGCACCATTTAAGCCACAAAACTAATACAAATATTTAGGGTTACTAGAGAATTTTGCACTCTCCAGCAGTTTTAGGACTCTATATTTCTAATGCTATGGCTACTTAAACAATTGTTTCCCTTAATTGTGACCAGACAAAATTAGGTTATTGGATTATAAATCAGATCATTAGGAAGGTGTAAGTAAAGAGTGGAAGGCTTAATAAATAAGTTTTTGTTAAACTTGTAAACTTTATGAATGGCGTTCATTTTGTGATCCTTCATTATGGATGAGTAGTTCAGATTTTGTAGATATAGGGAATAATGCCTTGTAATGTATGAGAACAGGACAGTTGCTATTGATGAAATCCAATGAGATGATGTATAGATTTTAATAGATGCTTAACATTCCTTTCATCATGATTGTTTCTGATATAGTTATTGTTTTTATTATTGATTAGATGACTATACCAGGCTATTTGGAATTTGAAATACTTGCTTTTAAAGATACACATGGAGAAAGTAATTTAACTCAGTAATTTTGGTACAATTCAATAATTTTTCCCCATCCTTTCACTTTTGATCCCACTGGAATATCAGCAAATGACATGTTAACAATCCACAAAATATATAACAATGCCTCAAAAACCTTATGAATTCTTTTAAAAGCACCATAAGCAACTGTTGATTCAATACAACTATTTTATATTCAAAGAAAATGCTGAATTTAAAAGCAAATACCTTATGTAAGATTTTTTCCCGTCATATAGAGGTTCATTTTGGGCTATGAATAATACATCCTGCTACCATAGTGCACACAGATACTGCTATAATTAGATACATTTCTGAGGTCTGCCTATGGTTCATGCATCAAACACTGATCCTTCAGGCAGCTGTGTATAGGTCTATAGGCTTGGGACATTAGAGAAACGAACACAGGCATGCTAACAGTGCCCTCACTCCAGTTACAGATGTAAGATGACAGTGATTGCTCCGAGGCATACTAATTACAAAGTATTTAGTAGTCGGGATCTAGCATACACCTGCCAGAAGCATGAATAGCAGAGATGTGACATCACTATTCCTCATCCTAAACAGGAGAGCTCAGCTGGAAGCTAAGTTCTAAAGAAACTAGTGACTGGGTGAAACCATATGTCTTCCAAGTTCCATCGGAGACCCATGGATTTCCCTTCTTCCAGGAAATGGAATTGCTGGGAAGTTCTCTTTCATTTTGCACTGATCAATCATACACTTTTAAAGGTGAGAACATTTTTTTCTGCCTAGGCTTGGAGATAACAAACCAGAAATACAAATGTGATTTTTTTTTGCCGCTTGTACTGCACGCCTCATACAGAAAAATTGATGAGGTTTTATACATAAAGCATGTGTCTTATCCCTAGCAAGTATAAAGTTTAAGATGTGCACTGCTCATCCTTCTACTGCAGATGCATCCTTCTGATGCTGGAACTTGGACAGAGGAATTCTGGATACAAATAAAAACTTAAATATCATGAAGATTAATTAAAGAAGAATGTAGAAAAACAAAAATATACAAGAATGCTTCATGTTAAAGAAAAGCTTTCTTTTTAAAGTTCTAAATTTTTTTTGGCAAAAAAAGGGTATTTTAAAAAGGAAAATAATTTAGCCCTGTTGATGGTAGTTGCCATTATTGCAAGATTAAATTCTCTGATCCAGTGACAGTTTGGATTTCATGACACTGTTTTAACTTCTTTTAAGATTTTTCATCATTTCTCAATTGGAGAAAATACTAGAAAATAGAAGGATATCTATCGAATTAACTTATCTACTGACATATATTTTGTAGAAACAAAGGCAACATTATATTTTTATTGCTTGTACCTGCTGTGTTAACCTGCCAATAATTGGATATGTAAATAATTAACTTCTAGTTTGCATATATATAGAAAGAAAATGATAAAATGTCCCTAACAAATTAGTTATATTATGCACACAATCTAAATTTTACTTTTTGTCTACAACTAAGGGAAGATACCATCCCACATAATCACTCCTTTTATTCAATTAGGTGCATTAATTTATGTACTGGGCTTGAAATAAGGAAGACTCATCTTCAAATCAGGCCCCAGACACTTCCTAGTTGTGTGACTATGGGTAAATCACCTAACTCTATTTGTCTTATTTTCTCATCTATAAAATGAGTTGGAGGAAGAAATGATAAACTGTCCCACTGTCTTCACCAAGAAAAATCCAAATGGGGTCACAAAGACTCAGATATGACTGAAATTACCAGATAATAATAATAATACCTTTTTAATCCAAATCTTTTCATTCTCTTTATGCCTACCAAGGTATATATTTATTTATTTAGGTAACAATAAAAGGGGAATCATAAATTTCAAAGAAATAAGTCAAAATACTAGAAGGGAATGTCAGTGGAAAAGAGTACTGGATCTTAAGAAGGAATGAACTTTGTGAGCCATTCATCCTTTATAGGTGTTGATTTCTCTCTCTAGAATATGATAATGATGATGATGATTTTTAGTACAAAATAAATGAATTTTTTGTCATATTACTATACATGTTTATAATGGGTTTTATTTTTCTTGTTTTCTCAGTGGGGGAAGGAGAGGAAAGAAGATATGAGAAGGAGAGAATACAAACCTGAAAATAAAGTAAAATTGAATTAAAAAAAAAAAAAAGAAAATTATGTGTTTGGGTTAGTGGATCTCAAAGTGTGCTTACAACAATAAATCCTATGATTTATGATTCAGTATTTACTATGCTGGGTGACCTTGGACAATTACAACTTTTCTGAACCTTGGTGTTCTTAAGTGTAAAAAAAATATTTCTACTACTTACCTTACACGGTCATAATGAGGGTCAAATAGACTAATGCACATAAAGCATTTTTTAATTGTAAAGAGTTACAGAGATGTGATTTATAGTTATTTTCTTCTTTTCTATAATCCTGACTTAAGACACTCCTGGGCCTAAAATATCTCAGACAAATAGGTGCCTATTCTATTTTAAGTGCTTTCAGAGAATATCTTGCTTGATAGTCCATTCAAGGATGAACAACCCCCATTATTTGGATATACCTTCATATCAAATTAAAAATCTATTGTGGTTTCAGCCCATTTTCTCCTCTTCCATATCTCAGACAAATAAAGAATTACTGATCTACATATTTTAACCTTCTATATATTTATCCTCAGAGCATTAGAGCTCTCTCTTTTCTTTTCAAAGCTAAGTAATTTCAATACTTTTTTATTTCCTGAATCCCATTTTCCAGGTCTATATCACATGAGAAGAGATAATAAACATCAGAATAGGTACAACAAATAAAATAATTCTTTGATTTCTGAATGTCTGTTCTTTGTCATTTTTGTTTTGGGACTAAATATGTTATGTCATTGATATGATAAACTTCCTTTACAATTGCATCTCAGTAATTACACTGCAGTTCTTAGTACTAGAGTTTCCAGGGACTCTTTGAGAGTCCCTTTGAGAAGTCATATCTTGTCCATCATATGTGCTGGAGTCAGGACTTGAACACTGATATTGCTAGCTCTGGGGAGCTGGGTGGTGCAGTGTACAGAGCACTAGGACTAAAGTTAAGAAGACGCTCTTCTTCCAGAATTCTGATCTCAGAAACTTTACTAGCTGTGTGGTTTCCTCATCTGTAAAATGAGCTGGAGAAATGAATGACAAACCATTCTCATATCTTTGCCAAGAAAACTCCAAAGGAATCACAGATTGTCAGACACTTGAAATAACTGCACAACAACAAAATGGCTAACTGAGGACAGCTAATTTATTTCCTATGTCACACTGCCTCTCTTAGGATATTTTGTTACCTACCTATTTAAGATTCTAGAAAGGCAGGGTCCATAATGCCATGAATGCCAGAATTTTTATGTAGAAAGTACTATTTTGAAGACAGTTGTCCATGACAATTTGCCACATGTGGTCTTGAACATAGATATTTTAGACACAGACTAGAATATATGACCTTTTTGTCAATTATAGCTTAGCTTTCCCAATCATTCCAAGTAAAAGTGCATTATTATTTGGGCAAGGGCCTCAGAGGATAACAAATTTAGAAGGGAAAGGGATCTCAGTCATGTATACTCTTTAGCAAAGGCTTGAACATGGTGAAGTACCCTAGTCTAACAGAGGGGTGAGTGAGATTCCCTTGATGATCCCCATTACACTGATATGATTGATGCTGATTATGATAGAATTCCTTTGCCATTCCTATAAATCAATAAATAATTAAATATTTATTGAGTGTGTCAGAGTGTGACTATGGAAGATATTTTTTTAAAAAACATATTTCTAATCTCAAAGAGCTTATATTTTCCATAGAAAAAAAGGATATGAGCAATGTGACTATAAAGCAATTTTACTAAATTTATTTTACTTGATTATCTTATTTCATACTTTGCCAAATATACTAGAACTTGTGCACTTACATTAATGCCTTAAAATTATTCACCACAAAAGATTATATACTTGTTCCAACAAATTTTGGAGAGCCCTAGAATTTCTCCAAAGTCACCAGTATATTCTTTTGAATATTTTCAAGGGTAGATCACCTTTGCCTTTTGAGAATGGATTTGATTTTTATAAACAGCCAAATTCAATTTGAGCTAGCAAATCATATGGATAATATTTTTGGGAAGAAAAACCAGGAGTGACTACCAAGTAATCTGACTAATTTTTCTTGTTCTGCTCATTAACTAGTTCATAGGCAAGCACTCCAGACATTTTTGATGGCATCATAATTAGAATAAGAGCATCATTTATTGAAAAGCTCATTTGTTTACAGCTAATTATTTTGTATCATTTCATAGTAATATTTAGTACATAAGACAATAACTAATAATGCAGAGTTTCCATAAATGCTAAAATCATATTTTAGCAAAGGTCACAAATATAATAAGAATTCAGAAGAACAATTAAGTAATTTGTTGAAGTGCTCAGGTATGACTACACATTGGAGGTAGGACTTCTGTTGATTTAAAAGGGTAAATAAGATTCAGATATGCAGGGAATTACCCCAGAAAAAGTTTTATTTCTTCTGAAAAATCATAAACAATATACTCATTACCTTAATTATTCTTAGAATGTATTTTCAAAAAAGGAAGTCAGTTCGAGTAATGTTGTGATTTAATAATGAAATGGCTCCTTCTACCGTCTTTCTTTTTGCATTCAAGGATTTCTCCCTATCTACTTTGTATTTAACTTAGTATGCTTATTTATCTTCCATATATTTATTTGTGTACATAGTATATCCTCTGATAGAATGTAAGCTATTTGAGGACAGGAATGATTTCATTTTTGCCTTTGTATCCCTAGTTCTTAGCATAATGCATAGAACATTGTAGGTGCTTAATAAATGTTTGTGAATTTGAATGATTGACTGATAAATATTCAACCACTCTGAGTCTCTTGGGGAGTAGATGCTTCAATGAGTAGACAACCAGCATTATTGATCTTTCACAAGCTGGTTCACATGTTAGTCAATTACAGGCCATTGGAGGGATGATGGAAGCAAGTCAGAGATTACTGCTTAAGACAATATGGCTTTGTGGCTTGTAACCCCCAATTCAATAAATAAAAGTGTTATTAAATGCTCCCTGAGGTAGTTACATACACTGGGACCCAGCACAAGATAACTATCTAGAGTTTATGATGCTGTCCAACAGCAGAAGAATATGGATGCTGGACTTGCAACCATAGCAGCAGGGAGCTCTGCTTTCTAGGGAAAACTATAGTCTGCCGAGGAAGTCAGACAACCATAAGAACAATGACTAACTTGCTTGGGGCTCTTGGAACTGCCTCAGGGAAGTGAGTTCATGAAAATGAGCTCATAAGTTTGCAATTTGCATACTCTAATGTTTATCTCATTCCCACAACTTCTGGGGAGCCTTTACAACATGGGTGCTGAAGCAGTTTCTACACCCAACCTCAGAGTTGTGCATCTGAATTTCCATTTTAGAAAATCTAGTGCATTATAAAACAATCCATTGTTTACAGAGTAATGCTAATAAGTGCTCTTTTCTCAGAGTTCTATAGAATTCTTTGGTGGGAATTTATATTTAATGATGATAATGATATTAAAAATGATGATGATGAAAGCAATAATGATGATGATAAAACAATGATGGTGTTGATAATGATGATGGTGATGATGATACATGATTTTTATATATTATCTTTTGTAGGTTAAATATCCCTAGTATTTCAACCCATCCTTAATTTTAAATCTTTTCACCATCCTGTTTATTACCTTTTTTATACAAACCATATTGTCAGTGACTTTCCTAAAATGTGACACCTAGAACTGAAACTAATACTATATATATATATGATTTTACTAGTGGAGAATAGAGCAGTACTATTAATTCCTGTAATCTGAAATTTTAGTTTCTCTTACTATAGCATAAGACAATAGTGATTTCTGCCCCCCCCCCAGTTCCCAATGTTATCTGTTAACTCTCCAGTTTTGCAGTTCATTAAAATCTCCAGATCTTTTCCATAAAAACCAATGACTGGCTACATCTTTCCATCTTACATTTGCATAATTGACTTTTAAAATTCAAGTGTGGTCATCCTATTCTTGTTCAATAGATTGTTTATCTTAATTCAAGTGTAGGACTTAATAGATTTGATCTACTGTTCTAACCCATCTTTCTCCATATTGAAGTCTGTCATATATCATGGGGATATTTCTTTCCAGATGTATCCCATCAAAAAAATGATAGATGTGACATCCATTGCCAAATCATTGATGAAAATATTGAACTGCATAAATCAGGGACAGATATCTAGGATACTCCATTAACTAACTCATTTACTACAGGAATCCCAGACTCTTTTGGGTTTAGCCATCCATTCATTTTTATCATAACTCATTAAGGCAATATCTAAGAACTGAAATCTATATTAGTATATCCTCAATGCCAAATATCAGGTCTTTGAATCCCCAAATCTAATAAATTGGAAAATGTATCAGAAAATGTCTATTCCAACTTGTAGCTATACAGAAATACTCTATAATATCTTAGCAAGTGGTTATCCGTCTTCCACCTAAAAACTTTCAATGATAGTGAACTATCTCTTGTAGCACTCTATTCCATTTTTCTTTTTCTTTTCTTTTTTGTTTCTTTTAAAATGAAATATATATATGCATATATATATACAAATTATATATATTTTTTTTCAAAAGACATACAAAGATAATTTTAATACTCCCCCTTGCAAAACCCTATATTCCAAATTTCTCCCTCCTTTCCCTTCCTAGACAGCAAAAGTAATCCAATGTAGCTTAAACATGTTGTAAGTCCAGCATCTATCTTCTTCTAAACATTTTCACAATTATCATTTTGCACAAGAAAAAAAAATCAGATCAAAAATGAAAAAAGGAGAATAGAAAAAAACAAGCAAATAACAACAAAATGTGATCCATTTTCAGTCTCCATAGTCCTCTTTCTAAAAGGAGATGGCTCTCTCCATCACAAGTATATTGGAACTAGCCTGAATTACCTCATAGTTGAAAAGAGCCATGTCCACAACAGAGTTGATCATCACATAATCTTGTTGCTCTGTACAATGTTATCTTGGTTCTACTCACCTCAGTATCAGTTCATGTAATTCTCTCTAGGCCTTTCTGAAATCAGTCTGCTAATTCTTTCTTATAGAACAATAATATTCTATTACCTTCATATACCATAACTTATTCAGCCATTTCCCAAGTGATGGGGATCCACTCTCTTTCCAGTTCCTTGTCAGTACAAAAAGGGCTACTACAAATATTTTTGCACATGTGAATCCTTTTCTAATTTTTATGATCTTTTTGAGATATAGATCAAGTAAAGACACTGCTGGATTAAAAAGTATAGGGTATGCAGAATTTGATAGCCCTTTGGACATCCTACTCCATTTTTCCTAAGAAGTTTTTCTTTACATAGCACCTAAATCTTTATATCTCTATAACTTATAACCAGGACTCCTACTTTTAGTCTTTGAGGCTAAACAGAGCACAAAATTTCTCTGCCACAAAATAGTCCTTTGAAATCCAGCTCTCAAACTCCCTATTATCTCTTCTCTAGGCTAAATATAATCACTTCCTTCAAAAGCATGATCTTCATCCAGATCACCCTTCTCTAGATATTCTCTTAGCAGTCAAGAGCCTTCCTAATATTGGATGCTCAGGGATAAAAACATCATTTCAGACATGGTTTGAAATATTGCATTGCAAGTCTAGTTATATTCATTATGAAATTTAATCCTTACAAAGTTGTTGTTTTTTTCTTACAGAGTTTTTTTAAGGTAGAAAGACAAAGGCAGGGCAATTGAGGAATATGATAATGAAAGAAATTAAATGATAAGCATCAAGGCACGCAAACTTAAAAGTGTTACAGTTGGAACTGAAACTTGGATATTTGAACCAGTTATAGTGTAGAGAGCTAGCTAAAGAGTCAGAAATACCTAATTCCACCTCTGACATATATTGGCAAGTTATTTAATTAACCTCTCTGATTCAAAGACTTCAGCTGCAAAATGGGAAGTTGGACAAGATACCCTTTAATAGTCCTTTCCCTCTCTGTCTATGATCTCCATGTTCAGTTTAGTGATATTTCAGGCTGACTCTCATGAAAATGTGGTGTTCATTCAAAAAAGGATTTAAGCCAAGAGTAATCAAATAAGCTTTTTCCAATTTTCTCTTTCTTGCTATAAATGTTGCCATTATGATGTGTTTTAACACATTCTTATATCCAATATTTATCAATGGAATGCTATTACCTAAGAAATTGACATTTGAAAATGTTAAGTTCTTATTCCAGACTTTATTCCTAAAAAGATCAATGAAGATTGAAAGATATATCTCTTATCTTAGAAACAACATGGAATTTAAAAGGAGAATGGTTAATCTCATTTTGAAATTCTCTTTTTTAATCATCTTATAGGATCATAGACTTAGAGCCAGGAGACTTCAGAAATCATCTAGTTCACCTGTCTAATTTTTCAGATGAGGAAACTGAGATCTAGAGAGGTTAAATGACTTGACCAGGGTCACACAAGTATTAAGGATTCAAACAAGATCACACTTAAGAGTTAGCTAAATGGGTGCTATTATTAATAATAATACCCAGGGTTGTTGTGAGGATCAAATAAGATATTTATATTTAGCACAGGAACACAGGAAGAACTTAATAAATGGTTCTTTTTTTATTCCTTTCTTCCTTTCTCCCACTCTCCCTCCCTGCTTCCTCCATCCCTTCTTCTTCCCTTCCTCCTTTCCTTTCTCCTTTCCTTCCTTCCCTTTTTCCTTTCCCTTCCTCCCTCTCTCCTTTCCTTTTTCCTTTCCCTCACCTCCCTCCCTTCCTTTTTCCCTTCTCTCCCTCTCTTCCTTCTTCCCTCCCTTCCTCCTTTCTTTTTTCCTTCCTTCCTTCCTTCCTTCTTTCCTTCCTTCTGTTCTTCCCTCCTTCTTCCTTTTTTTCTGACTTCAGTGCTAGCACTTTTTCCTTCATGCCACTCAACTTTTCAATTCCCTTCCTTGACCTTTCTGATGTCCTCATCACTCTACAAACTTAGTTTTTGCCTTATCATAAGTTTTAGTCCACTGACATATTCTCTAGTAATCAATAAATAATATTTATTAAGTTTCTATTATGTGACAGATGCTGTACTATGTTCTGGGCAGGAACATAGTTGTCCCTATTTACCCATCTTGTTTTATTTTTATGTCCTCCTTTTCTCACAGAAACAAAAATATACATAGGGTACATTTAACATGAAATATAATATAATTCTATGAGTAGTAAAAAAAACCCAATAATATGACAGTGGAAAAAATTCTGAATTCAGAATCATTGGACTTGGGTTTTAAATTCATGGTCTTTTATTTACCCCTTGTCCTGAGTAGGGCAAGTTATTTAACTTGTTTCTAGAAATAAATTAGAAAAAAACTTGCACTGTCTCAAGAGAGACTTTGTTAAATTTTACAGATGAGTAGTTACCCATAAGAAATCTGCAAGTGGTACAAACCTTGATTTATTGGGGGGGTTTATTGTCTTCACTTAAGAGATTGAGAAAATGCTAATAATTATTCAGGTTAAATTTAAAAGTGTGTCATGGGCATAAATGTATACATACATTATACATGTGTGTGTGTGTGTGCGTGTGTGTAAAAATTTTCCCTTGGAGCTAATTAAGCATTAACCAGCATTTCCCTGAGACTTACTTTCCTCATTTGTAAAATGGAGAAGACCTTTAAGATCTCTTAAGTTCAACATATCATGGTCAACTATTTTCTTGAAATACCTTGCTATCTTGCTCTTATAGTTCATTTAGTGTCTTATTCATTCAACAGATCTTTTTAAGTGCCTACTATGTGCTAGTTATTGAAGATAAATAACAAATTTTAAACAGTGGTTCTATGAAAAGGAAACAACATATATACAGATAAATGTATTTCATTCTCTCTATGGATGTGATTGGCATTTTTCAGTGGGATATAACTCTTCTCTTAACATTAATTTTAATTTGAATGTATTCTAAGTATTCTAAGAAATCCAAGTAGGGAGTATTTCCAAGGCATGGGAACACTTGTGCATAGACACAGACAAGGCATTCAAATGCCACAGATAGAGAGGGAACAGCAAGTGGACTGGTTTAGTTGGAATATGAAAAACCAGAAAAGAAATCATATGTAATAAGACTGGAGCTCAATTGTATAGAACTTTAGTTGCAAAATAGGAGTTTCTTTTTTATTCTAGGGACAACTGAAAGCTTTTTGAACTGGGTAGTAACGTGGTCAGATCTATAATTTAGGAATATCAATTTGTAAATTGTATGGAGGATGCATTGAAAAGAGAAAGAAACTTAAAATTAGGGAAACCAATTAGGAAGCCCTAATAGCAGTCCAAATCACTGGGGGGGGGGCACAGGGAAGAATTATTCCCACATCTAATTTTTTGAGTGAATCCTCACATTTGAGTAACTCCCACCACCTGACCTCTCTTCTCTGCTGAAGCTGCTGAATGAACACTGATCTAGGGAAAAATGAAGTGAGTTGGTTCTTTCTGCTCTATCCTCACAGAAGTTACCAAACCCTTTCAAATTTATCTTGGCAATTATATTTCTAAATCAACCCCTCTATTGCTAGACTATTGTTATCACATTTTTGTTTTCAATGTATCCTTTCTCCAATCGAATATCACCTCTTGCTTCTCATTTATATCTATTGAATTCTCCACTTCCCTTGATGTACTATTCATTCATCTCCCCAGCCTAAAGTGAAATCTCCCTCCTCAAATTTCTTGTTTCTTCTTTTTCTTTGTTATTTTCTGATAATGTTTACATATGATTTATACCCTGACAAATTGTAAGTCCTTTGAGAGCAAAGCCTGGGTCTCACCTATTTTTGTATCTCCAATACCTGACAGTGTTGGTATTTAATAAATGTTAACTATATTGAATTTTTCTTTTGAATGTCTGAAATAAATTACATCTCATTATCTTCTCTATTTTATAAAGGTTAGTTTTCAAAATGCAGCAAAAGTGCAATACTTATTGATAAATACATACTTTTCATGATAACAAAGTAACACATGATCACATATGATTTCCTAGTTCTTGTCTTCCAATCACTATAGCAACCTTTTAGGTACCATATTATGACAACAAATATATATTTTTTCTTTCTATATCTATAGTTTAGGTTCTTCTTGTTTTGGTGCTATCTTCCCATCATCTGGTCAATTCCTCCCAGGAAAACAGTATGATTTGGATTTTCTTTAAGCAGCCCATATAATTTTCTACAATGATTTTCAAGTAGAGAATGAGTTGCTATCTTTACAGTCTGATTGGACTCAACATGATAATGGTGAAAAAAATATTGGATTTGGAGTCAGGAGAGATTTATGTTGAAATCCTGCCAGTAAAACTGGCTAGTTATATAGGAACACAAGAAATCATTTAATTTCTCTGGACCTTAGTTTCTTAACCTGTAAAGTGGTTAACCCTACTTCAAAAAGCTATCCTGAAGTTTATATGAGATAATTTGAACAAATGTCATTGTTGATGAATGCAAACTAATGGACTGCATTATTTTTAGATCTTTTGTTTAACTTTAAGCATGATTTTAATTTATCATAAAATAATTAGCATTTACATAGTTTCTTAAGTAAAGCATTTTATACATTTTGTTCCATTTGATGCCTACAACATTCCTGTAAGAGAGATGCTGTCATTTTCTCCATTTCATTGATGAGGAAAAAGATGAGAGTGAGGACTTATACATTTTGCCCAGGGCTACATGGGTAATAAGTGTCTAGGGAGGAATTCAAAGTCAAGTCTTCCTGAATCCAAATCTAGTTCTCTATCTTCAACACCAAGCTTGTTATTATACAAAGAAACTTCTGTCCAAGGAATCTTCGCTGTCCCAAAAGTAGTACAAGTCCTTTATACATGCAATGCTAAATCTGGAAAATTTCTTACATACCACATGAAATTTTATAAAAAAATTTAGAGCCCATTTGATGTCATTAAAAAGGTTCCCATTTCCAAGTTCTTCAGATTCATGTCTTCAGTGTAATAAAAGACTATCATAAAAATTAAGAGTGATAAGCAAATTTCAAAAATGGATCTCACAATTCCCTAGGAGCTCTATTCTTGAAATGTTTAAATCAATTCAACAAACATTTAGTAAGGGTCTATTATATATAAGGCACAGATGCAAACATTGAAAAAAGAAAAAAGGAAAGAGACCTTCCCCAACTTCAGGGAGTTTCCATTTGTTCTAGGCATAGAGGCTTAATGGTCCAGCATCCTGTTAAAATGACTGTGCATTTAAGAGGGAAAAAATGATAACCATATAAGTAATTACAACATTTTTCTTTGTTTGATGTTATTACAGTAGAGGAACAATTGCCTAATGGATATCTATTGACCTCTGATGCATTTTTGAATGATTTACAGATTGAATTTGCCATATGATTTTGCTAGTATAAGAAACATTTCCGTTAAAATGGAGAGTGTCTGTACTTTAGGGACAAAATAACAAATCTCCTACCAATGAGGAAATCTTTGGACTTGGCAGAACCTCATTTGAGCAGTCTCTGAAAATTAGCAACAACTCACATTTATCTGAGCATCTAGGTGACACAAAAAATGGAAAATGGACACTTGGAATCATCATGTTCATGAGTTAGGATCCAGCCAAGATACTAGCTGTGTGATCCTGGGCAAGTCACTTAATCCTATTTGCTACAGTTTCCTCATCTGTAAAATGATCTGGAGATGGAAATAACAAACCACTCCAGTATCTGCCAAGAAAACCCCAAAATAGGATCATGGAGAGTCAGGCATGACTGAAAATGACTAAACAACACACTTATTTAGTATTTTATGGTTACAAAGTGCTTTATACATTCTGTTATTGGTTTCTGATTAGCAACTCCATAAAGTAGATGGGACAAGTGCTCTCATTCACGTTTCCTCATCTCTAAAATAGAATAACTTACCTTTCATAATGGTCATTAGAATAGAAAGAAGTGATACACATAATATTTTTTGCCAACCTTAAAGTAGTCTATAAATGTGACCTCCTGTTAGAAAATTAAGGTGCAACCATTCTGGAGAACAATTTGGAATTGTGCCCAAAGGGCTATAAAACTGTATATACCCTTTAATCCAGCAGTGTCTCTCCTGAGTCTGTACCCAAAGAGATCATAAAAAAGGGAAAAAGACCCACATGTACAAAAATGTTTGTAGCAGCCCTTTTTGTAGTGGCAAGGAACTAGAAACAGAGTGGATGCCCATCAGTTGGGAAATGGTTGAATAAGTTATGGTATATGAATGTAATGGAATATTATTGTTCTATAAGAAACAATCAACAGAATGATTTCATAAAGGCCTGCAGAGACTTACATAAATGGATGCTAAAGTGAAGTAAATACAATCAAGAAAATATTGTATATAGCAACAAGATTATGTGATGATCCTCCCTAATGGACATGGCTCTTTTCAACAATGAGGGAATTCAGGCCAATTCCAAAAAAAAGATGGGGAAAGCCATCTGCATCTAGAGTCTTATGGGGACTGAATGTGTATCACAACATAGTATTTGTATTTTTATTGTTTGCTTGCCTCTTTTTTCTTTTTTTTCCCTTTATGATCTGATTTTTCTTGTGCAGCATGATAAATGTGGAAATATATTTAGAAGAATTATATATGTTTAACTTATATTGGATTATTTGCCATATAGGGGATAGGGGGCAGAGAGAGAGGGAGAAAAATATGGAACAAAAGATTTTGCAAGGGTGAATGTTGAAAACTATCTTTCTATGTATTTTGAAAATAAAAAGCTATTTAAAAAAACAAGGTGCAGAAATGGAAAGTGTCAAGCTTCAGGTTATATATGAAGCCAGTAAGGCTAGAAATCAATTAACCCAGGTCTTACTAATGTCCAGTGGCCCTAAACCTATTTATCTCTAGAATAGAATACAAGCTACTCTATTTGATGTGTAAAGTCCTTCACAATTTACCTTTCTAGCCCAATTACATAATTTATTCCTTCACATACTCTATGATCCAATCAAATTGACCTTCTGATTGCAGCTCCCATGTAGCTCTCTCTTTTGCATAGTCTATCCTCTCCCCCACTTCTATATCCTCTCTCCTATACCCCCCATTTCCCTTCACCAGTTTGTCTACTTCCTCATCTCTACCCCTTAGAATCCATGGTTCCTCTAAAGTTAAGGTCAAATTCTACCATCATCATGAGGTCATTCCTGGTGCTCTCAGCTGCTAGTAACACCCCTTGAATTTGTATAGCATTTTAAGTATTTATCCAGATATGTTTTCTTCCCAATAGACTATAAACTTCTTGAGGACAGGGATTATTTATTTTTGTCTCTTCTATCCCCAGTACTTGGTACTGAGCCTTGCACATAAGTGGCAATTAATAAATGCTTACTGATTGATTTTTCTCCAAGTCCAAGTTCATTATTCTCTCCTTTAAACTACTCTATCTCTTAAATCCACCTAGATTATCTGCAGACTGACTCTTTTTCTTTCCTTCTCATTTTGGCTGAATGCATTGATCTCTTTTTGAATAGCGCTATGACTGAATTTATTCTTAAAAGAGCATAGAATAATCCTTTAAAAGAAATATGAGTTGTGAAAATAGTCCCCTTCACAGCCTATATAATCCTGTTGCTTTCACCATTAAACATTTCCTGAGAACTATTGAAGTTTAGGGTTCAGTAGAAGGTAGAATGGGCATTATTCACAGATAGGATTAGATTGTCCCTTCCTTTAAGGATATTAGACTCTTTAAGGGAAGGAAAAGAGACTGAGAAATGCTGATGTGCTGTAAATAAGCTGAATAGTGAAACAGAGAACATAGAATTCACAAATAGCACACATAATTAACATAACTGTATTTAAAGATTAAAGATATTAAGAAACCATGGAACATAATAAGCACTTTATATATGCCTCTCAATTATTTTAAGCTGCTTCTCCACATGCAAAGGAAGGTAAAGAATGGAGACAATTATTGGGACAATTTAATCCAAGTGTTGTCAGCATGACTTTTATGTCTGTCCATGTTGAAGTTGCCTATTAATAGGCCATGTCCACTTACACCTGTTGAACAGTTCCACATACAAACAAGAGTTGAATAAATGTTTCCTAGGGAGGAGAGTGATGAAAACTAGGTCAGGGTTACTTTCATTGTGGAAAAAGCTCCATATTTGGAGTTAGAAGATTTGAATTTGACTGTATATTTTGCAGTTTATTGGCTATGTAGATCTTAATCTCTTTGGACTTCAGTTTCTCTCATCTGTTGAATGAAAAGATTACACTAAATGACTATTAGTGTCTTTTCCTAGAGAGCTATGGTCCTGTATGATTTAAGAGTTATCTAGATAATTAATGAAACATATTTTTATTTGGTTATATATACAATTGTCACAATTGCCCCCACTCCATCATATATATATATATATATTATGATGATGACAGTGATAACTTATAGGACCATATATTTAGGCCCCTTTAGATTTACAGATTGATTTTTAGTTCACCACCATAACAAAGTATTTTCAGCACAAATTTGAATTAGATACTTTAAAAAGAAAAAATTGGGTACACTCCCCCAAGTGAGATTATGATTAGAAGAACATTTTGGATGCATTTAAGTGATGGGGAGGGAGGGAGGACAGATAGTTCAACTCTATAATCTCCCAGGATGGAGTGATTAAAATACAGCTCAAGGTCACATAGATAGCAGTAAAGAGGGACAAGATTTGAATGCAGTTTCCTTAACTCCAAGTCCAGTATGTTTTCCACTGCTTAGTAGTTTTCTAACAATAATCTTATGAGGGAAGTCTAAGAGGTCTAAATATTATACCAGTTTTACAGATGAGGAAACTGATATATAAGGAAGTTAAATGGCATGTCCATAGTCTACAACTAGTTGGTGACAAAATCAAAACTCCCAATCCAGTGCCCATTCTACTATACTCTGCTACTTTTAAATGCATCCAAAATGTTTCACTACTCATAGTCTTATTTAGGGGAGTATCCCTGTTTTCTTTTAAAAGTATCTAATCAAAATCTCTTCTGAAAAACACTTTGTTATGTTGGTAAAGCTAAAAATCAATTTGTAAGTCTAAATTGACTTAAGATGTTATGAGCCAAAGTGAAGAGACAGACAACAAGGAGGAGACAGATGTAAAGTATGCAGAAGTAACACCCTGGGACAATTTCCCGGTTAATGACCCAAAACACTCTTGCAATCCTGTTGGACTATCAAAGCAATTCCAGATGTCTCAAAAAATCCATGTAAAATGATGTTATTAACTAATGGGTAATGCAACTGTCAGAATTTCCTGGGGAAAATCAATTTAGTTCCCTCCCACCCAAGTATCTTTTATTAACACTTACTTTGCTTGTAATACTTTTTTAAAATGTTAATCATCACCTCAAAGAGCTTTGCCAACCTCCTAGAATGTGAGGTTAAAGGGGATCTGAAGAACTAATGAAAGGAAAAGACACAACTCAAAAAAGCAAGCCCCATAAATGATGAATGATGTTGATCCATTGATGGAAAGCAGCAAAAGAATCAGAAAAGGGAAACCCAGGGTGTATATTCCATTTTAAATGGCTGCCCAGTGCTTTTAAAATATATTAAAGGATGTAGGGAGCATGCCATTCTTTTACTCAGAGAATTCAGATTAGACGGGAATTAACACTGTCGTGCCCTGCTAAGTGTCTATTTTTTATCTGCTTAAAACTAAGAATTGCAACTAAGGGCATATGGTACTATCCCAATTTCTTTCTAGAAATAATTCCCTGTAAAGATTAAAATCTATAGGGAGAGGAGATTCTGGTTGAGTCCTGGGACAATTCAGTGTTCTGCTTCATTTGGGCAGCTTCTCCTTTAGACTCTGTGAAAATGTTAATAGCAGCACTAAAATTTATTTTGTTAATTGGTCTAATAATCAATAAGTAATTTTCATTCTAAACTAGGTTCTTTATGTGACTTAAATAAACCAAGAGAAGATCATTTACATCTCAATAACAATTCCTAATAATGTCATCATTAAATTCCAACCCTAGTTCTCAATAATGATGGTCAGTGACCAATAAAGAGACTTATTGCTTTTGTCAACTCCTAAGGGGGTCAGAGAGAGCCAATGAGTGATTTTCTTGTTGAGACTTGTCACTGGGTTAAGTTTTCCCACTCTTGGGAATGGGGCCACCATTTATTTTTATGGTTTAAAAGCAGAGGGAGGATGGTGAAGGAAAACATCACAATAATTCAAATTTTAGTGTTTTAATATAACTTCATAAAGTGAAGAATCACTCATACTCCTTCCTTTCTTGTCCCTTCCACATTCCTCTTCCCAAAAAAAGGAATAGCAGAGAATAAACTCTTAGCATCTTTGTATGGAAACCATAGAATTGGAAGCAGGCTCTGTTATTTGCTTCCTGTATGCTCTTAGACAAATTATTTGAGCCCTTTGGGTTTAAATTTCCTTTTCTGTACATGAAGAAGTTGTCCTTATGACTCCTTTTGGACCTTTTGTTCCCCTTTTTAGCTTTAAATACTATGAATATCTCCCAAAATACCAAACACCCACAGAATTTTATATAGATTATATCTACATGGAATAAAGATTGTAGCAACTATCCTGATGATTTGAATAATGTCAATATGCTACTTGGAACAACAAACTAAAAAAGTAAATGTTTTGGATCATACTGTGCTTTTTAGATAGCCTCACAGAACCATATGTACCTTTAAAAATGTTTCTGTGTCGCTTAGCAATTAGAAGCAAAAGCATAGTAGGACTGACATACTTGCAAGAAACAGGAGAGCCATAAGTATTTCAAGAGGAAATTTAACAATACTTTGGTGATACCAAACACACTTGCTGATGATATTGAAATTTTTATGTTAATTAAACAACCCCTAACCACTCAGTACATTTTAGATATGTACACTTTGTAATTACCTCCATTATTGAAAGAGCTGGCTTGATTTATCCTTGCCACAACAACATTCTCGCTTCTGTTATTTTTGTCTTTAGAAAAACATAGGTCCCAGCGAGGGAATATAAAACTATTACTGTAAATTAAATATTAAAGCTAACTTATTTTTGCATAAGAATGCTGTCAAATAATGGTGATAACTATTCCTAAGACGTGAACTATTTTAGGGGGGATGCTTTTTTGTGAAGCACAAATTAAAATCCAATTTTCAGTTCTTTTGGTAAATTGCATGTAGTTAGTGTGTGTGCCTTTACTGACGGTAGTAGCTTAAGGGGGAGCTATTATAGTCTTAGTTTAGCGATTAAGAAATACAACATTTGTTGAAGGGTTAGGCCTTTTAGTCTAGAATGGATTATCACTTGATCCTTCCTTAAGCATTTTTATACAGGAGTGCATTATCCTTGGAGCCACCCTGGGCGCTATGCCTCATTAACCTGGGTGTTAGATAAATCAAAGGCAGCCTCAGAGACAAAGATAAGCAAACTGCAGGCCAGCAAGACGATGATGTATGGATCCAGGAGGCTAATAGGAAAGTATTGACAGGAAAATGGTGTGCTTATCCTGCAATCACGGCATATTGCAATGAGAGCTCCCCAAAGCAGATGGGATACACTTTAGGGAATGCACGAGTATGAGATTGTTAGGCAGAAATGGATCCTTACGTCTTCAATTCTAAGGAGAACTTTGTTTCTTTTCTAGCAGCCCTCCAAACACATTAAAATGTGGAAAGTACAAGAATGTGGCAAACTCCAAAAGTGAATTCCATTTAGTAATAAGTGCCTCTGAATTATTTTCACTCCAACATTAACATTCCTTCTCTAATATGGAATCACTGATTCACAGAGCTTCTCTACAGCAAAGAATAAAACAGGAGACTTTATTGTGATATTTCTTCTATAAACCTTTGATAGATTTTGCATTTTTTTCCCCTTGTCCTTGGAAGCTTTGGAATAAATGCAGATTAGAGCACTTTTCTAACATGAAAAAAAATCATTTTTTTTTATACTGAAGTAAAGTGTTTTATGTAGCTATCTAAAAATGTTCAACTTCTCACTAAAAAAACCAAAATCCTTGAAGCAAATTAAAATGGTTCAGATTATGTAAATTATTGTCTAGACTCATAGCCCAACTGTTAGAATCTTTTCAGTTGGTATATGATTACCATGTTCTTTAAACTATTTCAGGTTCAGCCACATTTCAAATTTATCCATTCCATATAAAGAAATATTGTAATGACCCTACCCATTAGAATCACATCTTGGAAGAAAGGTTCATTCACACTCATTTGACCCAGGCCCCTATTATCATTGGGTTAGTGTTGGGGGTTGAAGGTTAGTAAGAGAATTGATTTTCCAACCCATAATACCCTCGTTCATTCAAAGATCTTTTTTTTCTGACTTCAAAATAGCTTCTCTGATTTGTTGTAATGGATGGGAGAACCAACTAGCCTTTTGAAAAGAGAGATCCTACAAACTCCCGTCTAGCCTTATTTTCAGAACCTCAAAAATCAAGTAAGTTTATGCAGATGACTATTGCAGGCAATGTGCTAACTGCTAAAGATATAAAGACAATTTTTTAAAAGTCCTGTTTTCAAGGAGTTTGTATTTTATTGGAGAAAATTTTATATATTAGATTATCCATTTGTATACTTATTTATGTACAGATAAAAAAGAAAGAATTTTGGGAGTAGGGAGCTACTAGCAGTTGTGAAGATTAAGAAAATCTAATCTTTTCATTTTACAGATGAAGAAATTAAGACCCAGGAAGGGAGGTTGAATAATTTGCCCAAGATCACACCATAGTAATCTATAATCACAGGATAATTGTGCATTTGGCCAGATTATGAGATTCAGGACATCAACAAAACTCAGAAAAGTCTGATTAAGAACATTCATATAAAACATTTCATCTAGACTTAAAGGTCATATAGCTGTAACTAACATGTTAATTGATCATATAGTCTTTTATAGGAGTGTGAATTTTCTTTTTTTAGATTATGGTTGCAGTGCTAAAGTGTTATGAGAAACTGTGTTCTATGGTCTCATTCTTCAGTATCTTATTATATCTTCTATATTATGAATGTGATCAATTTTATTGGCACACTTTGGCTCAGTTACATCTAGTACAAAACTGATTTTTTTATTTGTCAGAAACTTCATATTTATGATGTTGTTATTCAGTCATTTTACAGTCATGTCTGATTTTCCATGACCTCTTTTGGGGTTTTCTTGACAGAAATACTGGAGTGGTTTGCCATTTCTTTTTTCAATTCATTGTACATATGGGGAAACTGAGGCAGATCAGGTTAAGTTACATAACTAGGAAGGGTTCAAGGCCAGAATTGACTCTTTCTGACTGGGCCCAATGTTCTATCCACTTGCCATATCATTGCTCATACATTCCTACATTTATCTAAATTATATAATTAAATAATTATCTAAAACAGTCCAATATTAGATCTGGAACTAATAGCTCAAATTTAGGTAGGATTTTAAGGTTTACAAAACCTTTCATCTCACAAGACTTTATCTGAGTTTCATCACTATCCTGAGAAATAAGCAGCACATGTTTTCATACATATTTTTCATTATGGGAAACTAATTTTTGGAGAGTTTAAGACAATTGTTTTGCCCAGGCTTCTTACTTAGGCACTAGAGATGGGTTTCAAATCTGGGACTTCTGAATCCCAGTTCAGAGCTGCCTCTAGCACCAGCCAGGTTTTAATAACTGAGATGAAATTTTTGTGAACATTCTAATACAATAGCTCTCACAAATGAGAGACAAAACATATTTATCTCTAAAAAGAAAAAAAACAGGAGGGAAGGGGGGAGAATTGAAGCTTGGAATAGAGGGATAACTTGGTATACTTAGGAAATACCCAGCAACCTCTGTTTTTCAAGTAACTTGCTAATAGAGCTAGAGCAATAACCAAGAATTCCTCCAACTTTACAAAATTACAATCTAATTTCCATATAGTCGGGTGGGTAAGGAACAGGGGTGTTCACCTGTCCCTCAGATAATTTGGCCCAGGAAGAATGAGAATGAAGGAAAGATCCAGCGGAGGGATACCACTTCAGTTGTGCCATACAACACAACCATAAATTATGTGTGTGTGTGTGTGTGTGTGTGTGTGTGTGTGTGTGTGTGTGTGTGTTATGTTATGATCAATCTCCAGATTTCCTTGGGGAGAAAGTATTCCCTCCTATCCAAGGAAAAAGGATATTTTCCACCTAATATTAATATTTTGAGCAAAGCTTCCGGTCTAGTTATAACTTTGGATGAAGTGAAGAAAGTTGGAGAAATAACCCAAAATACTAAGGTTTGGAGGGAAAAGAAAACACATCAATCTAGAGATCATAAATTGGGTAAAGGGGAGAGACTTTGAAAATCCTCACTCTACATTCTGACTCCCACTGCCTCCTATCTTACTTTCATTTAGAGCTTTGCAATTTCAAAAAGAATTTCCTCTGAACCATTTTGTGAGATGAGTAGTTATTCTCATTATACAGATGAGGAAAATAGGACTCAGAGAGGTTGTGACTTGATCAAAATCACACAGCTAAATGATGGAACAAACTTAAGAATCTAAATTTTCTACCATTTTATACCTCATGGTTTTCTAATCTATTTGCCCATTACTATGTGAAATGATCATTTCCCCCTCTAATATAATTTCCCCCTTTCTATGTCTCTAATTCTTAGTACATATTTTTTTTTAATTTTAGAGTGTATATTATTTGAAAAATTTGAAAGTCAATATAAAGGCAAAAACTACCAAAAGTAATCACTTTTTAATTTGGTCTTGGGCAAATCATTTAACTTTTCTGGATCTCAGTTACCTCATCTGCAAACATGAGAAGAAGAGACTTGAGAGTCAAAGTCCTATCTAGCTTTTAAATGTATATGTCTATGATTCTATGAATAATTAATAACTAAAATTATACTATGGGATGGAAGAGATTACATCTGTTATTTGTCACTGTAGGGGAATTCCTCATATGGAAACATATGTCCCCTTAGTTATTTTTAGAAGGATATGGAATGGGACCAGTATTTGGAAGTCCTAATATGGCTTTGTTCATCATTTTGGTTGTGTCAACTCTCATTTTCCCATTTTGGGTTTTTTTGACAAAGGCCCTGGAGTGGTTTATCATTTTCTTCTCTACTGTACTTTACAGATGAAGAACTGAGACAAACAGGGTCACACAGCTAGAAAGTGTCTGAAGCCAGATTTAAACTCAAAAAAGGAATAATCCTGACTCTAGGCCTAACACCACTTACTGTGCCATCTAGCTGCTCTTTATTATAGCTAGTTACTATATGTGTCCGTGTGTGTAAATGCATGTATGTATATGTGTGTAGGCATGTATAAAATATGTTATATATGAATATGAGGTATATATGTATACATATACACACTTATATGTATACATAAAATGAATCAGGCAATATAAATATATAGGTATGTTACATATATATTTTCCATATCCATACACACATATATAAATGAAAAATAGGGTTTAGAGAATCTACCTTCCATAACATGTATTGATTGTATGACTCTGACCAAAATGTTCATAGGGACTATTTGTGTCTGACCTGTGGTAGCGCATTCTGAGCTTATATTGTTCTGGTAACTATAGTTGGATACATGCACACACATAAACATATATCCAATTTGTCTACTGAGGCAGATTTATAAATTTTAAATAATCTGTAGACCTAGGAAGTTGTGCAGGGAACTAAGAATTTCAGTGATTTGCCAGTGTTCACATAGCTAATGTGTGTGTCAGAGGCAGTCCTTGAATGCAATTTTTTCTTGATCCCAAATGTGGTTCTCTCCACACTAAGCCACATTGACTTTCAATTATCTTTAGAGGCCCAGAGTTGACTGATTAGTCTACTACAGAAGGCAGTGGTATAGAACAAAAATTTCTGGCTTTGGAATCAAAAGTCCCGAGTTCACATTTTAACTCTGCCCCTTATTCCTCATGTGACATTGGCAAAATCACTGGACCTTTCTGAGTTTTTGGTTTCATGTAAAATGAAGTGGTTAATCAAGATGGTCTCTGGTGGCTATTTCTTAGAGGATGTGACTGCATCAAGAACTCTGATTAAGGAACAGCTAGATGGCACAGTGGATAGAGCACCATCCCTCAATTCAGGAGGACCCAAGTTCAAATTTGGTCTCAAACACTTAACACTTCCTAGCTATGTGACCCTGGGCAAGTCACTTAACCCCATTACCTTAAAAAATAACTTTGATTAAGAGAGTTATTTGTTTTGCCCAGAGGAAGATGTATAAAACCCAATACAATTATATAAAGTAATGCCAGAAACTCATTCAGAACCAAAGTCAGCTTTTCATCACCAACAATTTTGTCTAACTGTTGTACTACAATCTAGCTAAACCTACCTCCCATAACATGTATTGATTGTATGATTCTGACCAAGTGATTTGATTTCTTTTTGCCTCCAGAAAACGCTCTAAGACTATATAAATAGCAGAGAAGGTACCAGTATGTTTTTGCCTGAGAAAGTTCCTATATCAGTGGAATTAAAACCAAACCAAACCAAGCAATAACATGTTCCAATAAAACTCTAAAGCACAGCAATTTTTAGAGAATGGGAGAAAAGCAGGCAACAACATAATAAAATGCAAGTCCATTGTCACTAAAAAAGTGAAGAAAAAAAGTAACAAAATGGAAAACTGTAAATGTGTTTACTTGTCATCTGCTCATCTCTGTACATATGAAATTAGTTATTAGTGGAATGTTTTTTTTTTTCCTGAATAACTGTCTTTCTCAAGTACCAGGCAGGGAGACTGCCACCTCCTTGGTTTTACTGGGGTTTTGCTGGGTTTATTCCAGTGATTTGATTTGAATTCTCCATTAACCCAGGAAAGGCTGTGAAGAATGCACACCCTAATCATGACTACTCCAGGAATGGCTCTCTCCTGCGGTAGGTATACAGTTTAGTCACTGGTGGTCTCTGTACCTTTAACAGCTCTCCCTTTATCTGTCTGCCCCTGCGGCCCACAGCTGTGCCTCCTGATGGCCTGATGGACTGGTTCTTGTACCCTGGGACACCGGCAGGGTGCATCCATTACTCATTTGTGACAATAACCAATTGAGTAAGATGTAGAACTCAATTCCAGCAGAAAGACCTATAATGTTGGAGTCAGGAGGTTATCACTGAGGGACGTGCACCTTGGTCCTTCCCCCTCTTATCGAGAGCTTTACAGCCTCTGCTGGAGCAGCATCTTGTAAAGCTGAGAGCTGCAGATTTGGACCCAGATTAGCATACATCTTCCTAAATGGTACTACATTTAATTAAAAAGTAAACCTCTGTTAATTTTTTTTAAACTGACTTCAAGGCCAATAGTGTACACACTGAAAACTAGAGCTATGGAAAAAGTGGTGGTGGGGTAGGTGTGAGGTAAACAGAGAAATCAATTTCTTCAATGACTACCCATCTCAGTCATTTCTCACCCTCTTCTTCTCCTACCACACAAACAACAACAAAAAATTCTCTTTAGAGATTAGGAGTCCTAGCTGCATGATTCTCCTGATATCAAAGGATGTTCTGAATGAGCAAAGAAGAACTGGTCCTTAACCCCTGAAATATACTTACTGTAACCAACACACCTACTCAAAAGCCTTCTATCTTATCAATTTTTTTTCATTTTCATTTCAGTGTGGGGAAGAAATTTTGTGAACCACCATTGAACCCATGTAAAAGAACTATTGAATAAAGTTTTCAAGAATATATTTGCCATTTCTCCTATTAATCTTGATTCAACAGAAATTATAAATAAAAATAGATAACACATATATGTCATTTAAATGTTTGAAATGGGCTTTATATATATTATCTTATTTGATCCTTACAATAATCCAGGAAGTCACATGTTATTATTATCCCCATTTTAGAGATGAGAAAATTGAAACTGAGTGACTTGTTCAGAGTTATGTATGTAGTAAATTGAGTCAGGATTTAAAATTAGGTCTTTCTAATTCTAATACTCTATATATATTGTACCACTTTGCTTCCAAATCTTGAATTAGTAGCCTGGGGAGAAAAAAAAAACAAATGAAGAAGGTAGCTTACAGCAAACATTTGATCATCCTTTTCAAGCATAAATGCAGAGTAGTAAATAAATTTTCTCTTTGCCATTGAGTCAATATGAAGAATTTATGAACATTGTTGAAATGAAATACACATGCTCAAATTATTTCATAAGGATTTATTTAGGTAACAAGTCAAACAGGAAGAAATTATATATCCTAAATGCTTTATCATCATTGATGGTAAAAGTAGAACACAGTCAGCCTATTACTACATAGTATACAAGCAATTTTAAAATCTTATCATAGTTATAATTTTTTTAACTACTTATCATAAGATATATTGACTATCAAATTCTAATACTTCAAATAAAACTACAGAATACCTGGAAATAATTTAAAGAGGTATTTTATTTAGACACAATTTAGTGTAATTTTTTCAGTCATATCTGACTCTTTGTGAAGTTTTTGTTTGGGGTTTTTCTGGGAAAAACAACTGAAGTAGTTTTGTCATTTCCTTCTCAAGCTCATTTTACAGATGAGGAAACTGAGGCAAACAAGATTAGATGACTTGCTCAGAGTCACAGAGGTAAGTGTCTGAGGGCAGATTTGAATTTATGATAATAACTCTTTCTAGTTCCAAGTCCAATACTAGCTGTCCAAGGTATAAATTAGGTTGTTAAATCAGTGAAAGTGAACATTTATCTCCCTGTTTGGTATTTCATACAATATTCAGTACCATAACCTTCCTAAAAGCTAAATAAAGATCAATTTTCTATTAATCAAGAAATTTCCAAATGCTAGTTATTTCAGATAACACACTACTTACAATGAGCCCCTGGAAGACTACAAATTCAATTCAACAAATCAACAAAATTTTATTATGTAGCTACTGTGTGCAATGTACTAGGAACAAAGATTGCAAATATAGTATCCCATCTATATCTCACTTCCCCAGCTGTCACTGTAAGTCAGATCCTACAGTATACTTCCCCTCAAAGTTCTAGGAGTAAGCCTGAGAAGTTGAAGATTTCTCAGTAGCATTTTTCAAAAGCACCTACCCTGAATATACTCGTTATTGTTTCATCAACTGACATCTTGCCAAAATTGATCATTTAGTTCATATGAATTAGCTTTTAAATGGTTATTTGCCTAAAAGGCATAGTATAGATAGTTGATAGTCATTACCAAAATATTCTTTCTCTCCCTAAAGAATTTAGGAAATATCATTCCACAAATATATGAAGACTTCATGGGAAAGTAAACTCAAGCTCTGGAAGCATATATAACAAAGAGTAACAACTTTTTAATTTTTGGAAATCCTTTTTTCCTTTCATGGAGTCCTCATGAAATTCCCTTCAGGTTGAGCTTTTTGGTAGTTCGTAAGGACCAACGCCTATGTAGAATCAATAATTGCATTTCTGTCCTCTCAAAGAGATCACAATGTCATGTATCTTCCATAATATGTATGGATTGTATGACCCTGACCAAGTCATTTGATTTCTTATTGTCTCTCTAAGACTATGTAAATTGAAGAGAAGGTATCAATATGTTTTTGTCTGAGAAAGTTCCTATATCAATGGAATTAAAAGCAAACCAAACCAAGCAATAACATGTTCCAACAAAACTCTAAAGCACAGCTTTTTTTAGAGAATGGGAGAAAAACAGGCAACAACATAATAAAAAGCAAGTCCATTGTCATTAAGAAAGACTGAAGAAAAAAAAAGTAACAAAATGGAAAGCTGCAATTTTTATTTTATTTATCTGTTCATCCTTGCACATATGGAACAGGTTAGCAATGGGACAGTTTTTTTTTTCCTGAATAACTATCTTTCTCAAGTACGAGGCAGGGAGATTGCCACTTCCTTAGTTTTACTGTGGTTTTGCTGGATTTTATTCATTTATTATGGATTTATCATTATTATGGGTTTCTTTTTAAACCACTGCTCCTTCTGAGACACTTATGCAAATTCTGATGTTTTTCTGCTTTCATAATATACAATTCTGTCCTCTGATCCATATTTGGTAGGGGAAGTGAGAATGTGAAACTCCTTCTGGGTGCACTAGTTGCCCCTTTCCTCCCTCTGTTGCAAAAGCAAGAAATTGGTTTTCTCATGGCATTCCCAGAAGCACAACTGTCTTGTTTACTCACATTCCTTCTCTGATATGCATAGGCCCAGAGGTATATATAATTCTTTCAACTAACCCCACCACATGTTTTATGTTTCCTCATCTGACTCCATCCAATAATTCAAAAGCATTTTTCTCTTCATAAATTAAGAATTTGTTCACATCTAATTTGTCATTTAGTGATTGATTTAATAGGGTGTGGAGTCCTTGTTCATAGGTATTTAACACATTGATTGATTTGAGTTTACATTTAGATAGAACAAGTTTTGTCTTGTTTTTGTTGTTGTTGTTCTTGTCTTGTTCTTGAAAGAGATATTTGGTTTAGAGCATCTTCTTAAGTATATTAACTGAAGTTGAGGAATAAAGGGCATGCCTTTTATCCACAGACAATGAATAGTGCAGTGGGCAGCACATCAGGCCTGGAGTCAGTCAGAATTTGATCTCAGATATTTACTGTGTGGCCCTAGACAAGTCTCTTATTCCTGTTTGCCTCAGTTTACTTATTTGTAAAATGAACTGGAAAAGGAAATGGCAAACAATTGCAGTATTTTTGACACCAACATCCCATTTAGGATCATGAAGAATCAAAAGGCCTGAAACAACAATAATGAAAATCACATTTTCTTATCTCAAAGTATTCTAAAAGATAAACCTGACCTGAGTTTAGTTAAATTCTATACAAGATAGAACGTGAATAAAGCAAAAGATTAATCTCAATAAAGTGCTAGGGAACTGTCACCTAAACTGGGCCTTGAAGGAAAAGAGGCATTTCAAAAAGAAGAAAAAATGATATGACTGTTCCAGCAGAACAAGTCTGAAAGAAAATCAGAGTCTGGCTATGATATGGAGATTACTGTAGAATAAAATGCCCAAAAAATAGGTTAAAGATAGATTTTACTTTAATAGCAGGATAAGGAATTTATGCTCTGTCCTAGACAATGGGGAGCTGCAGAATGTCTTTGAACAAGGAAGTGCTTTGTATTATCAAGATTATTTTGACAGATATTTGAAAGATGAATTGGAGAGGGGGAGAAATAGAAACTCTATGGTTAGTCTAGTCAAGACATGAAAAGGATCTGACTAGGATGATGGCAAGCTTGATATAGAAAGTAGAGGACTCATTCCTGGGGTAAGAGAGTCAAAGATGATTCTGAAGTTTTGAGCCTAGGAGTATTGTAGTGTCATAGCTGAAATAAGGATATTAAAAGAAGATTTAAGTTTCAATAAAAAGATAATAGTTTGTGGAAACTGGATGGATGCCCATAGTTGGAGAATGGCTGAATAAGTTATAGTGTATGAATGTTATGGAATATTATTGTTCTATAAGAAACAATTTCAGAAAGGCCTGGAGAAACTTACATGAACTGATTCTAAGTGAAGTGAGTAGAACCAAGAGAACATGGCAAGATTATGCAATCATCAATTTGATGGACATGGCTTTTCTCAGCAATGAGAGGATGCAGGCCAGTTCCAATGGCCTTGTGATGGAAAGAGCCATTTACATCCAGAAAGAAGACTATAGGAATTTTTATTGTTGTCCAATTGCTTTTTTTCTTTCTCATTTTTTTTCCTTTTTGACTTGATTTTTCTTGTGCAGCATGATAAATTTAGAAATATGTATAGAAGAATTGCACATATTTAATTTATACTGGATTAATTGCTGTCTAGAAGAGGGGGTGAAGGGAAAGGAGGGAAAAATTTGGAACATACAGCTTTACAAGGGTAAATGCTGAAAATTATCTTTGTATTTTGAAAAGAAAAAGCTATTTAAAAAAGAGAAGCAAACAGAAGAGAATAGTACCCCTCAAGGGAAGGTAGGAGAAAGGATCAAAGAGGGGTATCAATATTGTTCAATGATACAGAAAGGTCAAGAACAATGAATGCTGAGAAAAGGCCATTAGATCTTTATGGCCATTGATAACCTTTGAGAGAACAGTTTCTGAAGAATGCTGAGAACATAAGACAGAAGGCAATTGGTTGAGGAGAGGTAAAGAAGTTCCGTGAGGCTTTCTTAAAATTTAATAGCATCTGGGCATGTTGATGCATCCCTGTAAAACCTCTTAATGGGGAGGTTGAGGCTGGGGGATCATTTTAATTTAGAAATTCTGAGTTTTGCTAGTGCTAAGTTTTATAGTTGTCCTAAGTCCAGCACCAACATGGTGACCCCCCCTTAGGGATTGGGATGCTACTGACCTGCCTAAGGAGGAACAAACTAGCTGAAATGAAGCAGGCCAAAGCTTGTGTGCTGATCAGTTTGGACTGGTGAGTGGCCACTACTTTCAAACCTGGGTGAGATGAGGAGATCCAGTCTTTAAAAGAAAATCAAGTAAAATGAAGAGAAAAGGAGATATTAGAAAGATGGATGCAAGATTTTAAGATATAGAAGAGGAGAGAAAAGAGCAATTGTCTTGTATGATCATAGGAAAGAAAATAAAGTTAGGCCAAATTGCTAAGAGAGTTAAAAGTATGATGAGAAATTATGGTATAGCAGTTGTGAGAAGTACAAGAAATTGATGAATAAAAGTGCAATAGCGAGACATCACAAGAGCATGAATTTTCAATGGATACAGTCAATATGGCTTTTAGACTTCTTTTCTCTATGAAATCTATAGCCATGAGAAATAAATTAATCCAACCATTATCATCAGAAAAAAAAATTCAATCAAGAAGTATTTTTATGTGCCATTAACACATCAATACAACTTTGTTCTAGGTACAAGAGCAAAAGTGAGATAGTCCCTGTACTTAAGGAGCTTACATTCTACCAACATAAATATATGCATCTTGTCTTCTTTGTTAAAATGAGAGCTTCTTGAGGGCAGAGATTTTGTTGTCTTTGTGTCTCTAGAGATAGTGCCTGGTACATAGTATTTAATAAATGCTTATTAACTGAATTCTTAAAGAAATCAAATGAATACTGTTCAAATGAAGGCAGAAATCCAATTCAGAAAATTAGTTAATTGAGATATATGTATATATACATATATCTCAACAAAAATGTGTCCTACATATACATATAAACGTATATATGCATATGTCGGACACATTTTTGTTGTTGTGATCTTTTCAAAATCAAAATGCTGGTTAAATGGGAAGGACAAAATCCAGAACTCAGGTCCTTTGAATGTTTCTACAACATTTTTATTAGTAAACTGAGTCATTGATTGGCAGCTTTTTCTGACTGGTTGGTCATTAGAAAAGTCATATGGATAATACACTGTGTTACAGTATCCTCTTTGAATGAACTTTTCATGATCATTGCCAAGTGAATTCATCTTTGTGAAAGACATTTTGTAACCTATTTGAAATCAAATAAATATATTGTTACTATTAACTCCCATCTAATCCTTACTCTTCAATAAAAAGGCAATTTTGTGAATCTGCATGTATTTGTATATATATATATATATATATATATATATATATATATATATGTGTGTGTGTGTATGAGTAGAAGTGTATGTATATATAAGAACACACACACACACACACACACACACACACACACACACACACTTAATCTCATACTATCTGTGGTAGTCCAAGAAACCTTGATTTTCTGGGCTTTGCCATTACTCACTAGTCTGTCTTTGAGCTATATCCCCCTTTCTTTTGTTTGAAATTCCTGTTCTTTTGTGATTATTGTCCCCCCCCAAAAAAGCTGGAAATTACCATACTCTATTCCTTGTCCATGACAACAGAAGTAGAAAATCAATCAGATGTGCCCCGTCTCTCCCTATATAAAACACTTGTTCCTCTTTCACATCATTGAGTATCCTGTTGCTTTATTCATACATGAAACTAAGAGGAGTCACAAAAATCTAAGTAACAGGTTAAAATGTCTGCCTTTAATTGGATGATTCATCCCCTTTCTCTTTCTATCATGGTTTGAAGATTATGTCAATTAAACACCTTCAATGTTGAAATTCATAAAATCATAGATTTGGAGTTGGAAGAGATTTTAGAGCTCACTTAATTCAACCAATACAAGTGATAAAAGTAAAGATTAGAGAGATTGTGACTTTCCAAAGTACCAGAGCTGAGATTTTAACCCAGGACCTCTGAATTGGGTTTGTCTTATTTGTTATCCTCAGAAATTTAGTTGTATGCTTAACTCTTTAGTGACCATATCCTTTCTCCCTCTTATGCTCCTGGGTATCTCAGATTAATCCATAAATTTTGCCATGTTAACTCAAAATTCTCTGGGGAAAAAAAGGCTTATTGCTTTCAAAATTTGCTTGCCAGTGAGTACCTTGAAACAATCTGGGACACTACTCCAGAGCTTGGTCAGAATGAAAAGACAAAGAGAGATCTAGTATTTTTTCTCAAAAGGAAAAGGAATAAGAACAGGAAAGGGAAGAATGGTTGGAGAATGTTAACTTTTATCTTCTAAAATCCTCAAAGTATTACAACTTATTTGAAATGGGTGTCTTGTCAATCAGGCAATACTGCCACATATTCAATGCCAAAAAAAGGTTAATGAGCCTAATCAGCTACTGTGGTCTCAGTGAAAAGGAATTTTCCCATTAGTTGTCACAAATAAGTTTTTAAAAAGTATTATCTTAGCTTTTGATTGGTGATGAGAAAATTATCCATTTTTAATGTCACCTAATTAGTCAGTTTTGAAAGTTATGTACACAAAGATTTAAACCATCACTACCACAGTTACTTCAAGCCAGAAAGTTTAGCTGAATTAAGAAGCCCTCTTTAAAGGAAAGGCATTGAATAGAGCTGCATATCTAAATAAACTGTAGGAGAACTTGTTGATCAAAGGATATTAAATGTGTAGAAGGATCAACATATCAAAAGGCAATTTTTGACTTGTATAAAACAGATGCAAAGTGAAATGAGCAGAAACAGAAAACCATTATCCACAGTATCAACAACATCATGTGGTGATCAACTATGAATGATCTAGCTTTTTTCATCAACATAAGGAACCAAGATAATTATAAATGATTCATGATGGAAAATGTTATATACATCTAGATACAGAACTGATGGACTCTGAATGCAGATCAAAGCATACTTTTTCACTATTTTTTCTTTTTTTTTCTATCTGCTTCTTCTTCCATAGCTGTGACTAACATGGAAATATGTTTTACATAATTGCGCATATATAGCCTATGTCAAATTGCTTATCATTTTAGGAAAATAAGAGGAAAGGAAGGAAGGGAAGGAGAGGAAAATTTGGAACTCTAAATCTTGTAAAAATGAATGCTAAAAATTATAATTTGGGAAAAATTATTATTTTAGAAAAGCAATCTTTTTCTTTCTGCTGGTTCCTTCTTTCTTTTCAACCATTCACAGGGTTCCATTACTTGATCTTGATCCTCTCTGTAGCTATTTTCTTAATTTTCTCCATTCCATAGTTGAAAGAGAGAAAGAGAGAGAGAGAGAGAGAGAGAAAGAGAGAGAGAGAGAGAGAGAGAGAGAGAGAGAGAGAGAGACAAACAGACAGACAGACAGGAAAGAGAGAAGAGAGAGGTTTTGTACCTGCTCCCATTTTCTCACCTCTTTTTTTTGCCCCTTTGTCCTCAGGCAGAAATCAGCCTCTACCATACCATATAATTTGCTTTCTTGGTAATTATCAATAATCTGTTCATTATTAGAACATTCCATGGATTCCATCTATAAAATTCCATGGATTTTTCACATTGCTCATTCACCTTGATCTATCTGTAGTTTATGAAACCTCCTTTGTGAAAGGTTACTGTTCTAATTTTTTTGACCACTATTTTTTTCTTAGGTAAGAAAATTCATAATTACATTATTTCAATAATTATCAATTCAACTAGGTTCTCTTCCTCCTTTAGTCTTGAAATGTGTACTTGTCATTTTCTCCTTAGGAAAGCTCATTTGCTCTTTTACCTATTATTAAATATATTCAACTTCCACCTGTCTCCCAAGATATAGACATAAATATACTCACATTCACATCTGTACATACATACTTACACATGTGTATATACATATTTGTATTATGCCTTACTATAGCTCTAATTTCAACCTCTCTCCCAAACTACAGTCTTCAGTGTTTCAGTCAGCTTGAATCAACATATGCTAAAACTGTTTGTTAAAATTTCAGTGTGAGCATTTACATTTCATAAATTGGCAAATGTTATAAATCAGAATTTGATTTATTGTACTATTGATTGCTTCCATTTAACAAAGTGATGGAAAAAAACGATTAATGTCATGTCGAACTTTTAAAATGTTATGTATACTTTTAAAAAATTTTGTTGGCAAACATTTACCAGCACATGCCTGGCTAGGTTTATACTTTCAACTGAATTCTAGGCATTTAGGCCTTGAAATCTTACTCTCACCTCAAATCTGACTTATTTAAAATGAAACACATTGTCTCTTCTTGTATTTGTATTTCTCAATTTCTTTTAATGATACTATCATTCTCACAATCATTAACCCAGAAGCTAATCCCTGAAGTAGGGTCACAGGCAAGAATTCAGTAGTAATGAAGCCTCACACATGAGTAGTGACCAAATGGAGTGTAAATAAATTTTCACCAAGAGACTGGGCATCCTTAAATGTAGAAATGCTACAAGGTAGGTAAAATCCCATTCTGGAGAAAAATAATACCTAATAAATATAAAGAAGAAATTTTTGCCAGGACTAATTTTTTGCAAAGTGTTTGTATTTTTGGCATCATATAGAAGCCAAAAATGTTTTTTTCAGTGTCATACTGGCTTACCACAAAGTCAAGAGTTGGTAAATTAAGAAATTAAAATTTTGGTCTTTAGTCAAATTCATTTTATAATAACTCATTTATTGATTTCAACTGAATTTTTAAAAAAAAAATTTCCAAAGAAAAGTACCATGACAACTCTCAGTAACTTTGACCTTACCTTACAGCAATTTTTAAATTGCTTTCCTGAGCCTTTAAATGTCAAACAATTTGCAATGTTATTATTAGTCATATAATCATGTCACCAAAATATATTGAAAGGTTATTATTATTCATTTGTCTTTAATACTCATTCAAGTTCTACATATGTCCTTCTTTACAACTGATGTTTTATGGAAATAGGCACTGAATCGAGGTTGTTACCATCCATTTAAAACAACAAAGTTGAAGAGTAAAGCAGTTTGTTGTCAACTCATAATTTAAAGGTAAGCTTATAGACCAATGAGAGAAATTGGAACATACATTAGAAAACTAGAAATTTGCTTGCATGAAACATTAAAAAATAATGAGAGAACTGCAGTGATAGTGTAATGGAAAAAAGCATTAACTGGAAAGTGGAGTACTTGGGTTTCACGTTCTGTTGCTTACTTGGTGTATAGTCTTGAAAAAGTCATTTTATTACTGACAGTTTCTTCATATGTTAAAAAAAAAAGGTGGCCACAATTTATTCTAAAGTTCTTTTCAACTCTAAACTTCTATTATTATAAGAAAAAGTTACAATGGCACCTGTGAATTGACAACAAATAGAAAAAGAAAATTGCTTAAATGATCAGCCATTTCAATTTTTAAATGAGGGTCTACAGCTTGGAAATACAAGGGCTACAGATAAGCTCAATCAGCAGTATTTGGAAGTGTTGTAGACTATGACTGACTCTCTTATTATTTCTCAATTTTGTGACAATAAAAATGATATTTGCCATTAAACTCCTTACCTAGAAATAAGTTACATTTCTGAGTAACTTTTAAAAATAAGATATGGCATATATAGTGATAACTTAAGTACACAGAGAAATATGTAATCAATAATCAGTTGGGAGTTTTGACTTGTTCCATTTCTTACTTGGACTAGTTTGCCTTTTGTTAGGCAATCTAGTAGCCCCTTACATTCAGGACTTTACTATATTAATGCTAAACTTAGTAGGGGACACCTAAATGCATTGTATATCATTATAAAATGTTAAAAACACTATAGAAATATATGAATTATTAGCACTTTGGTATCAGACTTTAGTAAAATTATAATTTGAGCCATGAATTACCGAAAGAAAAGTGAAATATTTAGAGAAATATAATTAAGTATAAAAGAATACTGCCCCACTTATACACAGGAGAGAATCTAAATATATCTTGAAAGTGTCTGTGTTTATACACTAGAATCTAACATAGGAAAAAACTAAGGAAGCATTTTAACAAAATTATTGTATGTCTTGAATATTCTTTTTAATTGGATACTGTGAACCTAATTGGCTAAAGTATATGGAACAATCAGATTTCAGAATTTAGAATCTTCACTTGGGGATAGGTAAGACTAAAAAGGTTGGGTGTGGTAATCATTGTCATTCTTGACAATAACATATCTCTGTTATAATGATGACTGAGATCTTTGGAAACACTATATATACTGCCTTCTCTCCTTATCAATTACCCCAAACCTATGATTTCACTAGTATAGAGTCCCTAAAGGGTTAACTCTATATAAATCATGTGTGATTGGTCACAGTTCCCCAACTTACTGTCTTAAAAAAGCTTGCAAGAGCAATTATAGCTTAAGTAACTTTCTTAGAGTAACAGAATTAGCATGTGTCAAAGTTGGGATTTGAATCCAAGCCTTTCTGCCTCCAAATTTAGGTCTTTATCCATTACAACAATAGTGTCAAACTCAAATAAAACAAGAGTCACTAATTTATACATAAGGACCACTGTTGTCCTTATTAAGGCATTTTAAAATATTATGTTATGTAAGTCTTTTTATTTTATTTTTTGTTTTGTTAAATATTTCTCAATTACATTTTAATCTGATTCAGTAACATTTGGGAGTTTTATGGACTAGAGCATGCTGAGTTATTATTTTATAATTCTATGAAAATAAAAATAGTTGCCATTAAACTCCCACTCTAAAAATAAGTTACATTTCTAAGTAACTTTTAAAAATAAGATACGGCATATACAATGACAACTTGAACACACAGAAAAATATATAATTGCTTAAAAATAATTAATTGCATTGTTTTAGATCCTAATCCTGTCCACTAAAAATTAACAACCCTTTGTTAATGCAGCAGCATACTTCCAAATCTAATATGTTTATTGTCTATCCTATTATGTCAGTCATTTATTAAAATATATAAGTCATTAAGAGAGTCACAATTAAATTTCTCTTAATCTTCCAAATTTGACATTGAACCACAAAGATTGACTCTGTGGGTAGAAATTAGTGCTCTCTTCCTTTTAGTGCTGATTTTAGATAGTTGGTCATTTCATCTATGTGTATTTCACTTGACTTTAAAAAATGGTGAAAAAAATCACTATTTAGGAGGTTTCCTCCAACCTAAGAACAGAAAATTTATTCATTATGTAAGGCTAGCTTGTCATTTCAAAAGTAAAAGCAGTGTTCTTAACAAATAAAGGGAAAACAATTTTAAAAGAATACTAAAATTGGTTTTCTATGTCTCATTTGACTTTAAGACAAATTGACTTTTGACAAAGAGAAAGTCTGTATGTATATATCTATATATGTACAAATATATATATATATATGTCTCTCTTTATATAATGCTAATAAGTAATTGTGGAGAGTTAAGTAAGCTGGTTGGGCTTATATTTAATAGGATTGCAATAAAACTACCTAAGCTCAGAAATTTATTTTCTCAAATTATAATTTAATATAAGGTAAAATTGGTATTCCTATTTGTCAAATTTACTTATTTGGGGAAAATAGAAAAGTTTTAAATGAAGAAATATCTTACAGAGAGTTTATCATGTAAAATCCAATGCTAATTGAACAGATTTTAGCACTTCTCCCCCAATCCATTAAGTAGAATCAAAGATAATGTAGACAGTGTAGAGAAAAGTCTATTTAGAAGTAAAGAGAAAAATATAAAAAAATGAAGACAAAAAATCATTTTCATTTTTGACACTACTTTGCCTTAACTTTTATTCCTATCCCAAAAAGCTGGTCCTACCTTGAAATTTTATGGTTTATCCTATTTTCTGACTACCCTTTCTGCATTAAACATCTGACGAGAACAAATGAAGTCAGCTCTAAAGAGAGGAAATGATTTTGGTGATTAGGGGTTAGAAGAACAATATTGATTAATGTGATATTGGTTGGAGAGCCATATTCAGAGCAGTCATCAATGGTTAAATGTCAGCCTTGAGGGTGTATTGAATGGAGGTCCTTAAGGGGTCAATTCTGCACCTGGTGCCATTTAATAGTTTCATCAGTGACTTAGGTGATTCAGAGATCTTGCTCCTTAGGTTGGGTAAGTGGATCCAGAGAAGATCATTTGAAATCAGAAGAAACTTCTCAAGTTGGAGAAATGTAAAGATATTAAATGACCTGGACAAGTAGATAATAATAAACAAGTAGATGGAAGTTCTCTTCTTAAAAATAAATTCCATGAATAAAAAATAGGAAAATATTACTATAATTCCTCCAACCTCCACTCAGCTGTAATGTGGTATCCATAAGCATGACTTAAGAGTCCCTTTGCATACTGACTATAACCAATTGAGAAGATCATTCATCATATCTACAGACCTGAGACATATATATTCTACATATAAGTCTATGCTACTTGGAGATAATGGTTTTGGGTTAATGCCCACAAAGCCCAAGCACCTAGACAAATGGAGTTTTTAATCCTTAAGGTCCCATATAACCCTCTTAGTGATAGCTTTCAAAAGCTTCACAGAGACTGTGAAGGAGGACTATTCAATCAAATTGTATCTTTATTACCCTAAGTGGCAAAATATATTGCTAAAGATTGTTTAGAAAAATTTGCTATTGCTATGCTTTGATGATTGCCATGGCAATGTTGCATACTGATAATATGTAACTGAATTTGTGTCTTTGCTTTGTTTACTTAAGTATTTTTGAGTCATTGAGAATTCCCAGAAGCAAAGAATTTACATCACATTTTGAATGTAGTGAATGGAGATTTGAAGTGAGTACCAGGACCCTGGGCTCTGGTCCTGCCCCTGCCATATATTGCTAGGGAAGTGTGTAACAAAGCTGAGCCTAAAATTCTGCATCTGTAAAGGAGATTGAGATTACACATATCACAGAACTATTGTCATACAAAAATGCTTTGCAAACTTTAAAGCACTCCATAAATTAAAGATAGTATCTCTAAAATAGATGTCTATATGAAGAGAAAGCATGAATTTCCTCAAGACTTCAGTAACCAAGGGATTAAGTGCACTAGATTCAATTTAAACTAGACGATAACACGGTAAGATCCTCAGGCCATAGGCTTTGAAACTTTGGTTCCTTTGAGAAAACTAGAAGGCAGATATAGGGCTAGAAAAGGCTATTACTCTAATATAAAGCAGAAAACTTTTTTTTTAATTAAAGGGCCTACTTATGTAATTATATAGTAGGGGTAAGGTTGTATTTCTCTTCAAGGACCAAAAAGCCCCCTCCTCCACCCATTGTTCCCTTCCTAGGGCAAAAGTGGTGTGAAGTGGTGGAGAGAAACTAAGGAAATGATTATAAAACAAAGGAAAATGCTCAAGAGCAAGTGGAAAAACAGGTGTTTGAGCCCTATAAAAGCCAAAGCAGCTTCCTCCAGGGTTAGAGGAGCATGGCTAAAGTAACAAGAAGTTAGCTGGCTATAGCCAGCCTAAGGAAGCAAGAAAGTAGTAGCTACAACAGTTGTGACTACAGCCCCATAACCCAGCAATATAGAATGCTATGTGGATTCTTTGCCCATGAAGAGGTTCAAAGCCAATCAAAGCTTTCAGAATTTGAATCTAATTGTCCTTATGAGGAACTTGTAAATTATTATTTTGAGCGAAATTCCTATTTGAAAATTCTATGATTTTATGATAGATTATTAATTATCAATAATAAAAAGAAATCAAACTAATTTTTATTGAGCATCAAACACTGTGGGAGACACATGGTCACTGTCCTTAATAAGCAATGACTATTAATAGTGCAAGCACTGACATGTGGAGGTCCCCAAAAGTTTATGGAATTAAAAGGGGAACCTAATCCCCCAAAAAGTTGAGGATCAATGGTATAATCAATAAATGCTTCAGAGGATGGAAAGAGTGTTTTGAGCTAGCACAATCAAGGAAAACTTCAAGGTGAAAGAAAGACAATGTTCAGATGACAGGAAAGGTGAGAAGACATCCCAAAAAGTAAAGATATAAAATAAAGTCAGTCTGATATCATATAGGGATGGCTACTTACCAATTTGTACTTTTCAAATATGAACACTAGAAAAGTTCTAAGACATCTCTTAGTTTAAAATATCAAATATGTGACCCACAATACCCTCAAATGCTTCCTGAATCACATTAAAATTAATTAGGAAATATTTAACAAGAGGATTCTGAGAAGGCAGACTAAGTCAGAAAATTTTTATTTCTCCAAATCTTCACAAAAAAGACAGAATAAAATAAATTTTAAAATAAACAGAAATAGACACAGGGCAAAACATTGTCCTCCTAAGATAATCTGAAAAGATACCAATGAAGTATCCAGCCAACAAAGAAGTTCTGAGAACTGTTGATCAGCCTTAGAAACTTTTATCTCACAGACAGTGTTGGGGGTCTATTGGTTGAGTAGATTGAAAGACCTTCCACTGTCCAGGAAAGCCAAGCACAGATGTGCTGACCAGAAGCATCTGGGCTGTGGCTGCAGAGTCTGGTGATTGCAGTTAGGGAGAGGCAGGGACCCTATTGGCAGTGTCACTTGCAGGAGAGCAGAATCCTTGGTTTCAGTTCTGGGACAGAGAGGACAACTGCAGTTTACAGTCACTGGAGGGGCCACAGGGAGCAAGATCATTTGCAGGACAGTGTGACTGGAGGTCCTGGCTATGGCTCAGGAGTATAGAGGAAAGCCCAGACTTGACTTGGGGCCTGGGAAAGACTTCATAAAATAATAGTAAGAACTTGAGACTTGAATAAATAGTAAAGACTTGAGGCTTGGGGCATCATTCTTTTGGTCTAAACATGATCATATTAATAGCTACTAAAAAACAAAATAAATAAAATGAGTAAACGAAGAAGAAAGAACCCAACCATAGAGAGTTACTATGAGAATAGAGAAGAACTGGCTTCATAGTCCAAGGAAAATAATGGAGCTAAAAAATATACTTTTTTAAATGAGAAACATCAAGTGGAACCAAGTACAAAAAGAGTTCTTAGAAAAACTATCAAAGGATTTTAAAAACCAAATAGATATCAAGGAAAAATTAGATGGAAAAAATGATCCAAGAAAATTAAGGAGAAAAAGTCAACCAACTAGAAATAGAAAATCAAAAACTTAAGGAAAAAAAATAATTCCTTGAAAACTAAAATGGGAAAGGGGAAGCCAACGACATTCTAAGACACTAAAGAATTATAAAACAAAATCAAAATAATTAAATAATAGAAGAGAAAGTAAAATATCTCATCAGAGAAACAACAGATTTGGAAAATAGATCAAGGAGAAATAATATAAGAATAATTGCTACACCATAAATTTGTTTTTATTAACCATCTTTTATATGTCAATCATTATGCTAGATACCAGTGATCCAAAGATAAAAAAAAAATGTTCTCTGGCCTTGGATAGCTCATGATCATTTGGAAGGAAATAACATATGCATAGACAAGCAAATAAACCATATACTGTGTAATTTTCACAGTACTGCTTGAAGAAATTAGGAAAGAACACATGAAAAAAGTAGTCCTTTAAACTAGGGAATCTATAAAATGAAGATTAGGAGGGAGTATGTTCTAGACATGAAGAACTTTCTGTATAAAGTCATGGAGATAATTAACTGAGGAACCAGAGAGGAATGTCACTATTCAATTCTTGATTTAGAGTTTAGAAAAAGAATACAATTGAAGTTCCAACTCTGAACATGCAGTTTGGGGGTTTATGACTGGGATATTTCTAGGTATTAGGATTTCTATTTAGTTTCAGACCTAATCTTTGTCTTCAAACTTTAGTCTTTTATTTCTAAATGTCTATTAGAGTTCTTAAACTGGATGATTCATAAACATATTAAATTCAACATGTCCAAAGCCAAATTACTTTCTGATCACTACTGAGGGTTCCATTTTAAGATTGCCCAGTTCTGCAACTCAGGAGCCATCTTTTTACTTTCTCTCACCTGACATACCCAATAAGTTTTCAGATTCTGCCATTTCTACCATCATAAGCATCTCCTATTTACCCCTTTCTCTCCTCTAAAAGATGGACAGTCATGTATATAATTAATCTCTTCTATTATTAGATATCCTCTCTTGAAATGGAAATTTATTATTACACATTTTGAATTCTCCCTGATGTTCTGCTGGGCACCTGACAATATTTTGTTTTATCTTTTTTTTTGTTGTTTCTTTTTCTATCTTTTTGTGTTTTGTTTTTTCTTTTTTGTATTTAGTTTTAAATAAATAATTTTAAAAGAAGAAAACTGGTAAATCAGGAAGAGGGCCAGAAGATGAATAAAGGACAGTATGAATCCCTCTACAAAATTAAGGTTCTAGGAGGAACTACCCAATAGAAAAAATAGGCAGCCATAGAAATGATTGAATGCTTCCTCCAAAGTTGCTTATGATTTTTTAATTGCTTAATTGGACTAATCAAAAAGTCTTTTAGTTGGTTTCTATGCCTCATCTCTATCCACTTCACTATATTCTCTCCTCTGCTCTCAAAGTGATTCTCCTAAAGCATAACTATTACTATGTACCATATTATCTTAAAGATAGAATATAAAGTAGTGTAAATTCAAATGTTGCTCTTTCCTCCCTACTCAATATTCTTCATAGGCTCCCTATTATGTGCAGGATCAGATATAAAATCCCTTTATATTTTAGTATTTTAATTATTCACATCTTGGTCCCCTCTTCTCTCACCTTACATTTGAGGAAATAGAAGTCCAGAGAAGTTGTCATTTATCCAAGATCTGGAGATAGTATTCATTCTAAGATTCTACACTACCCTAAATCTATGATCTTATAGCATGACCTCTTTGAAAGTTAGAAACAATAAGATAAAAGATGATTTTTTATTTTCCTGTGCATTAAAGCTTTTATTTTCCTCCAATTTAATTGTATTTTATTTTTTCCAATTATACATAAATATAATTTTCAACATTCACACTTATAAGATTTTGAGTTCTATTTCACCCCCAAAATACTAATTTAATAAATAAACATATATAAATATCTTTAAAAAAACAAACAAACAATAAAACCCTCCCCCTTCCGGAGGAATTTACATTCCATTAGAGGGGACATGTACATATGTGTATATATATATATATATATATATATATATATATATACACAAAATATGTACAAAGTAAACACAGATCAATTTGGGGTCAAGTTTGGGGAATGTCCCTTAATTTCATCAAATTGTAAAATGAAAGTAATAAAACTTGGATTACTTACTTTGTAGAACTGTTGTGAATAAACTAATTATAAAGCACTATAAAAGTTAAGCATAATATTAGAAGTATATCCTGCCTTATTTGAGCTAAATATCTATAAGGTACCTAGCCAGCCTCAGAATTATCTGGGGAAAGTCCCATGGCTAATGTCTGATGTATTCATCAAGACTACATCAATCAGTGACAAAACATTTATTAAGTACCTACCCTGTGCCACAAAATTTGCTAAACACTAAGGGCACCAATCTAGGCAAACCATAGGTGAAGGAAGGCAAGAGGCAGAGATGAGAAATAAAGAATTCATTGATTCACTCTATAAGTTATTTAACACAAACCAGAAGGTCCATCATCCTAAAGGAGGAGGAAGCATTTCTTAGGCATCTATGATGTGTCATTTTAAGAAAGGGGATATAGGGACAAAAACAAAATAGTTCTTAACTTCTAGAAACTTAAGTACTAGAATCCTTTTTCTTTTTCTCTTTAAGATTTCAGCCTTTCTTTTGCTACAAGGCAATCATTCTATTCCTTCCTAATTGATTCAGTTTACCCTTCTACTTGGTGACAATTCCAATTCTGTTAACTGTACCCAAGGCTCCCAATAGCACTCATTCCTCCATCTTCTTAGCCAAGGACTTCACCTCATAGTTAATATGAGAGAGAGAGAGAGAGAGAGAGAGAGAGAGAGAGAGAGAGAGAGAGAGAGAGAGAAGGGATGAGGGAGAGGGAGATAATCTCTGTCTTTCTCTCTCTCTCTCTCTCTCTCTCTCTCTCTCTCTCTCTCTCTCTCTCTCTCTCTCTCTCTCTCTCACACACACACACACACACACACACACACACACACACACACACACACACAGCATTCTCCCTGGAGAATTTTACTCCCTTCACTCTTTCTCATCTCACATCACTCAGACATTTTTCTTTAATATGTCTTCCTTTATTTTAAATTCTCATAAAGAGATATTCTTCTTGCTAAGGCAAACAAACCCTCTATATGCTTCTTAAGCCTATCTCCTCCTTACTTTTCCAGAAAATTACTGCATCTCTAAAAATCCCACCCTTCATCTTTAACCACTCTACTGGCTCTTTCCCTGCTGCCTAAAAAAATCTACCCAAGTATACCCTCAAACTCCTCACTTGATACAATCATCTATGCCAGTATTGTCTCATTTCTTGCCTTTCCTTTGAGGCTAAATTCTTTGAGAAGGCCCTCTACAATCAAGGCCTCTATTTCCTTTCTTCTCACCTTCTAAATCCTCTGAAGTCTTGTTTCAGATTTCATCAAATTTCTCTTTCAAATTTATCAATGATTTGTTAATTGTCAAATCATAAGGTATTTTCTCAATCCTGATTCTCTGCAATTCTTGACACAATCAATCACTTTCTCCTAAATATCCTCTGTTCTCTAGGTTTTTGTGGTCCTTATCTTCTGGGTTTGTTTTAATAACAACAACAACAACAACAACAAAAAGCTTCTACAAATATTTTTGTAAGGTAGGTACACAGAAAATATTTAATAAATGCTTACTGATTGATGCTAGAAATGTAAAAAAATTTTAAATACTGTTCCTATTCAAAATAAAACATTGACCTCAGCATATTTTCTCATTTGGTGACATAGTTAAATACTTATTCTTTAAAATCATACTTCTATTTCTTTTTTAATGTTCTCTTAGAATTAATTCTGAATATTACTCTTGCTTTTCCTGAAGATTTTTTCTCTGGAAATGCATGATAATGATATTGATTATAAACATTTTAAAGAAAATCCTTATAGACAGGCACAGAGACTCCATCTCATTCAGACTTTCATATATCATTTAGAAACAGATGTGAAATAAAAATTATCTCCCATTTCCATATATTTGAGGTTTGGACAAACATATACAAACATCTTTGGGGAAAGAAAACAGGGAATTCTTTTTTAAATCTCACTATCATTTATTGATTTTAACCTGTTTCAAATGGGGGTCAAAAATATTTGTAGAAATAGGATAATATGAGAAAGCTTTCTGTCTCTTTCTCTCATTATCCCAAGCAATAAAAAAAGAAAGAAACATTGAGCCAGGACTAAATCTAAGGTAGGGACTATAGATTGAAGCTAGGAATTCTGTACCAGATTTTGCCTCTTTGGAAGTTAGATTCAATTGAAAACTCCTTATTTTTTACAGTATACACTTTTATTTCATGGTTTTCTGTGATTTCTATTTTTTTTTCTTATTCTGTCTCCCTCCTCTGTATCTGTCTCTCTGTCTCTCTGTCTCTCTCTCTGTGTCTCTCTCTCTCTGTCTCTGTCTCTGTCTCTCTGTCTCTGTCTCTGTCTCTGTCTCTCTCTCTCTCTCTGTCTCTCTCTCTTTGTCTCTCTCTCTCTCTCTCTCTCTCTCTGTCTCTGTCTCTCTGTCTCTCTCTCTGTGTCTCTGTCTCTCTCTCTGTGTCTCTCTGTGTCTCTCTGTGTCTCTCTGTGTCTCTCTCTCTCTCTCTCTCTCTCTCTCTCTCTCTCTCTCTCTCTCTCTCTCTCTCTCTCTGTCTCTTCCTCTCCCCTTTTTCTGTCTCTGTCTCTCTCTATCTCTCTCAATGTTTCCTTCTTCTCACTTGTAGTACAGAAAGCTTATAACTTAGATAAATGGAAGTACAGCAACAAATAATCTGCAAAAAGAATATGGGAGACTTGCCACAGCCAATTCTCAATATGTAACAAACAAGAAAAATGTTCATGACTGTTTGGTGCAAGTATAAGCCAGTGACCAGCTATCAAGCATTAGTCTGAATGATTTTTTTAAGAAAACTATCACTGATTTACAGTCAGCCAAAACTGTCCTTTTTCTATACGTATATTTATATATTACAATATGTAACATATGTATTGAATAATAATAATATTTATATTATTGAAATTAATAATTATATAGGTATAGATTCTATAAATCTATAAAAATCTATAAATTCTATAAATCTAGTTGTCTTCCCCATTAAAATGTAAGCTCTTTGAGGGGTGGGTCTGTGCTTTTGTCTTTATAACTTTAGCTATAAAGCTGGTCCATGAGATGTTCTTGATTTAATTTGAAATCATTTGTATTTTTTATTTAATTTCCAAAGGGATTTTTCCAGTAGCCAAAGATTAATATTGATAGTACTATTTACTGAGATCACAATTGTTCTACAATGCACCTGATTTGGTCTATTTTTCCAAATCAACAATTGAGGATGAAATAGCACCATAAATTATCCATGACCAACCATAACTGACTTAGCTACTTGTTTACAAATAGTATTCCTAAAGCTGCTTTTTCTTTTTTCTTTTCTTTTTTTTTAACAAAGGGCACAAAATTTGGCCCTCTGATTATGCAGATAAAAAACAGATGGATTTTTATCTGCTCGTTCAGAAGTGGGGGATGGGTCTAAGTGATCTGTGTGTTTTGTATATCTGTATCAGAGGACAATAAACTCATTGAATATGATTTTTTTTTCCAGGAAAAGAAAAACAAACATGGACAAAATCATCAAACATCCTTTCTAATGCCAGATGACCTCGATGGAGATTTAGTGCTAGATTTAAAATGCTTTGTTTACAGACAGTTAAGAATCACATAAATTTAAATTGTCAAAGAAGAAATGGTTTCCAAGAGCATCTACTAGCCCAGATAGCCCCTCCCCAGCCTAGCCGCATGAAAGGCCCAGAGGCAAATAGAAAGCCACAAACACAAATGCCTGTGGAGTCTGCCAGGAATCCAGACCCTGCTGCTGCTGCTGCTGCTGCTGCTGCTACCACAGAAAAACAAAATCTTCTACAACTTCATATCCAGAGTCTCCAAATGGTTATCAAACAGCAAGACCAAGAGTCTCCCACAGAGCAGATGATGCACCAAAGTGTCCCCTAGAGCATGGTGATTATTCCACCCTTGAGTTTAGAAATCCCTTTCCTACTTAGTTCCTCTGCAAAATCTAGAAATATAAAATGACTTAAGTTTTTAAAGAAAAAAAAATGTTGGGAATTTACTTTTCTGGACACTTGACCCCATTCCCATTAGTTAATAGACGAATGGATACCCAAGCATCGATTCAGCACAATTCCAGAGATGAAGGCACCCTTGCCTATTTGCGTCAATATTTGGTGTTGCTGTTGATAAATAAGTAATGCTGGGTAGGTATGGGCAACGGTTCTACATTTCCCTGATTGGTTCTGACACAGGTGCTCCCATGGACAATGAGGCTTACATGCTGAAAACGGTCAGGAGAAAACCATGGTTCCAAGCAGAAAACACACACACACACACACACACACACACACACACACACACACTCACACACTCACACACTCACACACACACTCTCACACCACACCCCCTCACAGATGCAGAATTCTGCACCTGTGTTTAGCATCGTTATTTCATTTGGTTTCTCTGAGGAAAAGCCAGGCATGATGTTCAAACTGGGAGCACCTGTGTTTGGGGCCAACTTGGACTATTTTTGTGGCCTGATTATAGTGGCTTTGCAACTTCCAGGGAAAACTTTTTCCCTCACTTGGATTTTTAGAATTTCAAAAGATAAAAAAAGAACTCAAAAATGTGCATTAAACTAGCTTTATTTATAAGAAGTTGTCTGTAAGAACAGCGCATTTTTTTTTCATTGATATTAGTTACCTATAACTTTGGGGATTTTTTGACCATAAAAACTATTATTTCATTGAAATAGGGAACTTCTGATGAGAAAATGCCTTCTAAATATAATATAAATAATTACTAATGCTTTGGTTGACTATCATTCAGAATTGGTACAATGTAAAGTCAGTATTCATGTTTGTGAAATAAAGAGTTCACGTAGTAGATGTAAATAACCCTTGTCTTCACACTTCTAATTGCTTTAATTTCAGCACAAAATCAAATGCATGAAAGGTATACATGTGAAACATATTAATGCACGAGAATTTATGTGATAAAAGACAAGCCACCTTTAGAAGTGAGATGGGAGAACCTTAAGAACTGGAACATTCTTTTGTTGGTCTTTCATTTTTAAATTACTAAAATTTAAACTACTAAGTTACTAAGAGGTAGTTCCATTTTAAGAGTATGCTATCAAATTTAACTACTTTCTAAAAATGCAATCTTGTTGTATCCCCAACCCTAAGTTAAAGTCAAAATCTGAATGCAGTTTTTTTCTATAGTGAACTTCATACAATCTGGTTATGACGTTCAATAAGCTGACAACAACAACAATGGATTCTTCCTTCTCTGCCTAATTGGGTTACCAACATAAAAAAATTTCCAGTTTAAAATAATAGCTTGTTTGCCACCGTAACTAATTCTCCATTCCCTAAGGTTTGGCCAGTGACAACTAAGACAAATCAAGAAGAATTTATCACTCAGAATCATGATCACAAGCCTAATTTTTTTTTTAAATTGCAGGCAGAACAATTAAATGGTATGTTCAAATTCTCCTAAAAATTGGCACTGGTAGATCCAGAAATTAAGAATATGCGTTATGCCAACCTAATGATATTCTTAATTTTTTCTAATGCCATGTATAGACACTTTCAAAAATTTACTCTTTCAGTTTATCTTACAGACTTAAAGCAAGGAGTGGGATGAAGGACAGAAATAGTTATCTTCCAAGATGTAAAATATGTTAATCAGTTTGACCAAAATATTATTAATAAATTAAGCTAGTAATGAGGTTCTGACCAAACAGATCCATTATTTAGACCTGTTATGTCTAAGAGCAAAAGATGTCAATCAAGTAAAAATGTATTAAATAAATATTGCAAATTTGGTGTCACAGAGAAGTTACACTAATATAAAAAATGTAGTGTCATAGTATCTGACTCCTAAAGAGTTACTTCAACCAACAATAATTCTATCTGATAAGTATTCAGAATTAAATCTTGTTTTATGTTTTTTTTTAATCAATTAGTTAAGTCTTTGATATGAATTCTACACCCTCCAGGCGTCAAAGAGATGCCTTTTCTTTTCTTTAAACAAAGGATTATTCTTCCTCAAAAGGGGTTTGTCTAGTTCTTTTATTGTTTTATGTCACACAAGGGAAAAATGCTTTTGAGGCATTACCTCTGAATTTAGCAGGGACGAGAGTTTACTGCTATATAATCATTAGTCAATGCAGTAGCTGAAACCTTAAACAAAAGAAAACAAACTACAAACAGGAAAGCATCCCCTAAAGGCACATCAGAACACCAGAGAGGGGAGGCATGGATTTCAAACAAGGCTGCCCAAGCATGTGCTAAATATTGCTGCTTCTGACTTTAAACAGCACACCAAGGAATACGGCATCACCTTCTAGGCTTTGAAACAGTTCTAGGAAGCAGGAGAAAAAAGAATGGGGAGGTTTAAGTAAAACCATTTTCACCTTCCTCTATCATATTAAATTTTATTTTCATAAAATTCTATTTCCCATCTATTAAGTTTTCTCAATATAAAAAAAATCTATTAGAAAAAAAAATATCCTGAAATCTCAAGTGTCGTGATCTACATTTTGTTCTGAGATACAAACTATTGTCATAGACAATTACTGCCTATAATCATTCTGAAAAACAGTAGAAAGCTTTGGACAGCATTTTAGTTAATCGTTCTGCCTTCAAACAGACTAACACATTAGACCCATTTTAGGTCACTAAAAGTAGCAAAAGGATTTGTGATTTATAATTTCTTAAGGCAAGATAACTTGAGGATTGCATTTTTTTTAAAATCTCAGCAATAGAAAATCCTAAAATGGCATGTACACTGCATGTAGAGGGAAAAAAATTCATTCATATTATTCTTCATATGAAAAGAAAAATATATTATGGGTAATAACATAAAGAGTTTTCACAATAAGTCTTTTCCTCTAAAATATTTTTTCTTAAAAATTGTATTGGACTTTAAAAAAATTTTTGCAATCACCTTTTGTGGATTGTTCTCATTTAAGTTTGTTAAAATAGAGATAATTAAAAGCTAAAACTATAAACCAGGGTAGTACTCCAGTCATTAATCAGCTTTTGGAAAGTTACTGGGCATTAGTTGGGGAGATTGAAATCTTAAACCATTTTTCCCTATATTATTTATTCCCTTATCTTTTATTGCTACTCCCTCCTCCAAAAAAGAAATATTCATTTCTCAGGGTACATGATCAAATAACTACAGGGGGAGTCAGATATCATGTAGCTAACATTTTAATATATCAAGTTCTAAAAAGTATTGATTTTATTGATTTTTGGTATTATATGACATGTGCAACATGTGACATAACATGACTCAGTGTGAAGAGAATTTAATACTCCCCAGATCCACATACCAAAAATATGAAGTCTAAAACTCTGACAGTCTGAAATGATATGATCAAAGATCACTTTGATCATTTATGAAGAGCAATGTATCACAATAGATTCTGTTCCCAAGTTAACATATCCTAAATAGGCTTGAGACTTTCTTTATGTTTTTAATTGAAACACAATTTATGAAGGAGCCCTGTAAGTCCCAATACACCATAACAGACTTCATTTTTCTTCTTGTGTCATGTTTCCACTGCAATTCATTGGAAAATTGCATCTGAGATTGGGCTGTGAGAATTCAAACAAGGGGAAGAAATTTTGTTAAGTGTCCTAATTAATCTATTCATTTTTTCAATCATGAGAATTAACTAAAGACATCTGGGAAAATTAGTATTTGGAAGGCCATGCATATTTCAGGTTTGGGTGGAGTTGATAGCTCACAGAGAAATGAATAGGAATGCAACAACAACAAAAAAAGCACTAATTAAGCAAATGGATAAAATGCTAGAACCATTTTAAGAAGGCATATTTTAATCATAAAAAGTCTAAAACTCACAAAAGCATATATAGAATATACATGTGTATATATGTATACACATTATGGAATATGCATATGTATATGGGGAGAAAAATCATTCCAATCATGAAAATAGTTCAAAATTTAAATGATTTACTTAATGAATTCTAGGGAAAAAAAATACTAATCTAACCAGAAAAAGACATCCACTTCTCTTTTCGATTTGGTTCCTTGTTTCATGTTGTTTTGCTTTTCCCTTTGAGATGTGGCCATTGAGATTGTGTCTACACAAGCAGACGAATTTTATCTTATTATAAAAGTTATAAAATATCACTTAGATATATGCTTGAGGTTAATAGCTGAATTTCCACACACAACTCCCCCCAACCCCAGCATATCTCCAAAGGAAAGAAAGAAAAACAGAATCTATCCACAAAAAAAATCTTCGTCTAAATTTAATTTGTTTCAACTTTACAATTTGTCCATCTATCTCTTTATCTGTCTGTCTCTCTATCCATCCATCCATTCATCCATCTATCCATCTATTTATAATACGGTTGCTAATACACACACAAAAAAATGCTTTGAGATTCTTGTGGAAGGGGTCCAATTCCCTACTCTTTATACAGATGAGTCACTCTTGAATCCTAAATGCAAATTGTATTCTGTATAGATAAGCATTAAAGTAATTCCTACTTAAAATACATCTTCTTTCCAAGGAATCTTAGAGTATACATTAAATGGCTTAGCTCTCAAAAAGTGTCCCCCAAAAGCCATAAAAAGTACTGCATATTACAATACTTGCAAAACTGGCTTTTTTTATAAGTTAATGATGTGGGATGAGAGATATTTCATCTTTTATACAGTTATTTGACAGTGATGAATTTAATTCATTCTATCACATTGAATGATACATTTATATTCAGTATGTAGTTTAAAATTTCATAAATGATTAAAGTCCCTGTCGTTTTAATTATAATATGCAGAGAGCAGCCAGAACTTATTTGCAAAGAATAATGTACAAGTCAATAAATTTGGTGAGTACTCCTGACAACATATAAATAATGACTTTAGAAGTATAACTACCTGTAGATGAAAACTAAATAACAAAGGTTCGTGTGTTGGTTTTTATGAACTAAATGGTCTAGCATCTCTTTGTTTCCAAATTTATTTTTTTAAATTGAAATTTTAATGCAATGCTAGTAAGTTGATTTCACTGCAATGTCCAGTATGGAAGGAAATATATGTGGCTAAGTCTCCACCCCTAGGCCTTAAACTATGATAGTCCAAAATAGATTCAGATCTAAATATATTCACTTTAAGTGGAGTAGAAACCTAAGTCTGCCTTGATAGAGACCTATTCCTAAGATTAAAACCAGACCCAAATTAACCATAGTAACATACTGGAAAAAGAAACCATTTGACATTCAACAATTCAATTTACTGAGCATTTTAAGGTGCCTGGAACTGCAAGATGCTGTGGCAATGCGAAAGAAGTTTGAATCCTGAGTCTCTGCCCTCAATGAACTTCCCTCTTTGGCAATTCCACTTGTCAGTAGCATCTGAAATCACTCCCTCCCTTTTCACAGATCCAAATTAAAAACAGCCAGCAGAGCAGAGACTGGACAATGTGACTAGCTTCAAGTTTTCTACAGTTAAATTCAGTCATTTTTTCCAATTGGGTCTGATTCTTTGTAACCCTGTTTGGGGTTTTCTTGGCAAGGATATTAGAAACGTTAGCGATTTTCTTCTCCAACTAATAAGAAAATTGAGGTAAATAGAGTTTAGTGACGTGGCCAAGGTCACACAACTAGTAAGTGTCTGAGGCCAGATTTGAACTCAGGAAGATAAGTCTTCTTGCCTCCAAGCCTGGCATTCTATCCATCACAAGACCTCGCTGTCTTCTACTACAATTAAAGAAGGGGACAAAATCAACCTTATACAGGAAGCTTAAACTCCTAACTGAACTCCAAAGCCTCTTAAACAGCCCTAGTGACCATCTGTGGGTAACTAAAGGATGGAAATAAGTTAGTTAATCCTTGGCTTGGAGATAGATCATCTAGTTTCCAACCCTACTATCACTTTCCTTTCATGCTTCTGCATTTAAAATTAGTAGTCAAGGAGCTAAGGTAAGAGAATCAAATTTGACCTTCACTTGATTTCTACCAGCTAAAGCTAAACTCTGCAAACCTATGATGTGGGGGAAAAAATGTGTTTTTTGTTAAATCAATGGTAATGAATTTATGAAAAGGTTTGTCTGTAGTATAGCTGCAGCTGGTAGTTTAGAATTTTACCTTTTTCTAAAGAGGAAAAAAAGAACAGAATAGGAAAGTAAATGTGCATTCATAATTATGAGCCCCAAACCTCCAAAGTGCTAATTTGAATGTCCTTTTGTTTTAACATCTTTTCTTCTCCAATCCCAGATTAATACTTTAATTCTTTAATTCAGGGCTCAACCTATCTGTGTCAAGGATTCCTTTGGCAATCAAGTAAAGCCTGTGGATCCTCAGAATCATGCTTTAATAAAACACATAGGATTAACTAAGACGATCAATTATGTTAAAATGCAGTTATCAAATATTTTTCAAAAAAAAGTCCACGAACCCTAAGTCAAGAACCCCAACTCTAATTCCATAATTAAGACAGGCTTAATCTGGATCTAGTTTATCCTTTTTATTTCACTTCTCCCTTCATTTTCTCATAATACTCAACCTCCCATCCACCCACAACTTGGAGATGAGAACCTTACATAATCCTGATTTCACAAACTGAGATGTATGTTAGAGTCAATTATTAAAAGCAAATGAGTTATTACCTCCCCTCACCTCCTCTCCTGTCCCATAAGCCTAGTATACGGTGGAAACAAAGACAGACCTTTAACTAGAGCAGTGCTGCTGGGTGCCACTATAATGAACTACAACCTACACTCTCTTAGGATTAATAAGACACCTGTCTTGAAAGTCACAGTCATATTGGTTTTTCAGGCTTACCCCTCAATACTTAAATTCTTGATGAAGTTCTTACTGTGCCAAAGGAACTTACTAACAAAGCCACTGAGTCAATTTAACCTAGTGAAACTGGACCCAGTAGACCGGGTTATCAGAGTTTTGTGTTGAGATAATTAGAGCACTAAAGAGAGCATATGGGCTGTCAGGGCTGGCACATGGCCTGCACCAGCTGTTACCTGGGTGCTTTGGAAAACCTACTGAACAGCATTTTGGACACCACACAGCTCTGTGTAAGTTTTCCAAGGTTTCTAGTGGGAGTTCTTCATAATAAATTTATTTCCTGTATAAGAGAGGATCACACCCAATAATGTAACTGGAACAAGCATGTTCTTTTTTTTTTTCTGGCAAATACAGTATCACCAACTAAAAGGAGGAAGCAATCAGCAACTAAACAACTAAACAAGAAATTCTCAGAGCAGGGAGCCTGAGGAAGGATGCTCTTTTTAAACAGATCAACTTAACCAGTCATGAGGTGGTGGTGATGTTATTGCTGCTGTTGCTGCTATTGTTAAAAATCTAGAAATAACCTCCTGCAGCAGATATTGCTGGGGAATTTTAGAGTTATTTGGATTAATCCCATTCCTGTTAGTATACATATATCAAGAAAATAGTCTTCCAAAAACAGGATACCAAGTGTCAGCCAAAGTCTCATTAGAACAACATTTACTTATTTAATGTATATATAACATATATATTATATGCATATGATATATACCTCCCTTTGCAAGTTTATATATACATATATATGTATAGATATATAGAGATCACACTACTGAAATATAGTCATTTCTGACCATACCTGAAAGTACATAGTTAAAGACAGGAAAATAATCTGATGTACTTGAAGATACTTTTAATTTCTATAAACCTTTATTAAGCATCTCCTGTGTACAAAGTATTAGGGAGCTGCATACAAAGATCAAACACTTCCTATATTCAAAGACTTTACAGGGTTTTCCATACAGATTTACAAGAAGAAACTTCCCTCTCGAAACAAAGCTAAACCAGCAACCATAGGGTTTAATTACAGCACTTGAATATTCTCATGAGACCCTTGGTATTAATTTTCTCAAACTGGACATCATTTGTTCAGATAAGTTTTCTTTTTTTTTTTTTTTTGTTTAGAAAGGTAGTATGGTACAGTGGAAAGATTGCTTGTATTGGACTGAGAGTAAAATAGGATTTGGGTTCAAGTACAAGTCCTTCCACTATTACCTGGATAACCTTCAGCAAATCACTTTACCTCTCTCTGGGACTCTACAGTTTCCTCAGCTGTGATATTGGGGTTGAACTAGAAGAAGTCCATTTCATTTCTAAATCTGTGATCTGATCAGTGCCAGCCTCACAGAACTCCTCATTCCTCCTAAAGGTTTAACTAGTGATTAACTATTAGGACACAGAGTTCTAATGGATCCTAGGTTCTCATTAAAGCGGGTATTTCCTCCAATAATGCATATCATGATGAATCTCTCTCATTCTGCAGTGTTTTGCTAGTTTTCCACAAATTTGCCATCTAGGGTCAAGGGAACCAATTATCATCCACAATTTCATGTTTAAGTTAAAAATCTGGAATCCCTTTGGAAAACTCATATACCATAAATTCAATGCTTATTTATCTCCACTCTACAGTTTCTATTCTCAAAACCTTAAAAACCTTTCAGTTTAACTTTAAGATAAGAATTTTAATATAAGTTGAGCTTACAAAACTGGTCTAATTCAATGAATCAAACTTCACACTTTTTGGAGCAATGGAATTTGCTTTCATTTCATTTCACTTATTTAAGAATTGATCACAGTCAGAGATCAGGTAGAGAAAATTCAAGTGCAAACTCCAGCATTTCCAGAGGGGAATCTGATTTGGGTTCACTCACTACCCTTTCCCTAATCCCCATCCAAAAATAAAAAGCCATGTTTCAGTGAAATGAGTGCCTTTTCAACTTGGAAAAATTCAGTCATTAAGTTTAAATTTTAAAAATCTATGCCTTAAAAACATTTAGGACATTTAGAAAACCTCCTGCATTACATCAAAGTAAGTGCATTATCACATTATATTTTGCAAGCTTTAGCAAATAAAAAAATCCCCCAGAAGAATCTTAATTCTTATCTATGGAAAACATTAAACTGCTAAGCGCTAACAACTGGAATTAGTCCTTAAATCTCTAATGAGAATAATAAAACATGAGTGCAGTTTGTGCTGTAACTTGATAAGGCCTGAATTTACTTGCTGTTAGTAAAAGTTCCTGAACCAGCAGTATGGCTTTTTACTCCCTGAGGTATGGGAAACAATATCTGTCCTTTAGGAGCCTCCTCTGTGGTAAGCACTTCTTATCTGTGCTATCAAAGGACTGAGATAGCAATGTAATATCTAGTAACAGCAGCTTTATGAGAAGATCCATTACTGATTTAAATCAATCTAAAGCAGATAGTTCTGCTTAACCCATTCTTAGTAAAATGGATCCTTTTGCACTGATGTGCCAGCCTCCCCCCGCCCCATACCATCACCATCCTCAGCTTTTAGTGTATTATGACATACCATGAACATCCATGGACAGAAATGCCCCAAATGTCAAATGCAGTTTTTAATACCATAAACGAAATTACATTTTAGTGGAATACAGTTATCCTCAAAAACAGGGAAATTTGGGCTACTGACCAAAGAAAAAGCTAATTTTAGTTAGGGAGATCGGTTCAGCATTCATACAAAGCAGGAGCTTAATGAGCCTATTAGCAATCTGCAAAAGCCCAACAACTTGCTTTGAGAAATGCAAGGATGAAATAATTCTCTCTTTCTACACTCGGGGAATTTTTTACAGGAGCATTTGCTAGAATGCAAGCCTCACTGTTTATAGGGACAGGTCAGCATAAATTTCAATGGCTGGAGGTAAATTAAGTCTTGAACTTCCAGAATCAAGCTAGCTGGATCACAGAAGTTCAAGTACAATCAATACTTTAATAAGCAATAAAGTTAGAGGATATGGAGAGTTTTACCTGTTCTGTGTTAAAAGCATACCTTATATCTTTAACACTCAAGATAAATGAACACTAAAGCTATATTATTCTTATTCCTAGGTGGAAAGATGAAAATAGTCATTTAAATAAACGGTCTTGTCAATGTATATTATATACATATACTATGAGTATTTATTAAATATACATGCAAATAAAGAGGGGAGAAGAGACAGAGTGGGGAAGAGAGAGAGGAGGGAGAAAAAAAGAGGAAAGGAGAACTCTCGGAAATTAGGGATAAGAATTTTTGAGTTGTATGGAACCTTAAGGATCATTTCATCCAACTTCACCATCACTCTCAACTCAATACTGTTCTTCATTCAAGATCATACAAGTAGATAGTGACAGAATTAGAACCCAGATCTTCAAGTTTCCAGTTCAGTATTCTTCTTTCCACACCATGTTCCCTAAGTCATGTATTTGTGTATGTGATGTATGTGTGCACGTGTGAGTATACAGTAGTAATTACATGGTGGAAATAACTCTAGATTAGAAATCCAATTAAGTCCAATAAGCATATATTATATCTAGTAGATATAAGAACTTTCATGTATTGAAGGAGAGAACATGCACCATAAAGATGCATGATACCTGCCTGTACAAAATTTTAGAAGTTCATGCATACTATAAATTCATATAGATCTCTCTATATACTCTTTGGTAGTTTCTTTAGCCAATAATTTATCAGAATTATTAACAATTTAAATCATGTGTTTTAATATTTATATTATTTTACAATTATTATTAATGTTTTATTTCTATATCAATTATATGTCTGCATGAAATCTCAAGATCAAAATGCCAATTACTTGTATTTTAATTTTCTAAAGATGAGCTAATCATGATTATATTAATATATGTTACATATGTATATGTATATGTATATTTGTGTGTTTATGTATATGGCCCTTAAATACCCTTTACTCTTTTCTAGAGCAGATTGAGCAGGTTTTGTTATTAGGGAAATTGTATTAATTAGAATACCTTCAGAAACTTAAAAAATCTTGTAATATTACCATTTTTGTCATAGCTTCAGTTTTTAATGTTAAAAATATATTTAAAATATAATTATGACACTTTGTATTAAAGGTTAGAAGGTTTTTCTTACCAATACTTATAACATATTTACTAGTCTATTAGCAATATTGTTTTGTTTTTTTCCAGCATAGCAACATCTGACTTCCAACGGATGTTTTCTCCAGTCAGTTTTCTAGAGTAGATTTAACTTTAATTTATTTCCGTTCTGTGAAGACAACTTAATTTGTTACAGAGAGAATTAATTGTCTTTTGTCTTTTAAAAAATAAAGGGGAGAAAACCTCTATAAGTCATTATATACATATATATGTATGTATGTGTGTAATATGTGTTTGTATGGATATATGTATATACCAGGCATTTACTTTTAGAGTAAGGACAAAGCATGATTTCTAGACAACCAAGATCAACATTTAAATACTTTCCATTAAAACAACTTTTTATCAGATTTAACTAGTGGCATGTCATTGATATTCTTTCTCAGGTAATGAACCCATACAATAATATCTTTCTAAAAACATGTGCTTATTATAGTAGCCATAAGTGAAAGAAAATGCACCTTTTATACTTTTGAATTGGAAGAACATTCCCTGTTTACCAACTTTCTAGAGAGAGAGATAAGCCACTCTTCTCTCTCCCTCCTCCCTTACCCCTCCTCAATTTATCATAGCTACCCATGTGTCTGCTGGTACATTGCATATTTCAATCTCCAAACTGTTTCACCTGAACACGTCCAATAACTAAAGTGAAGGCGACCACCTAGAGAACCATAATAATGGGCTTCCCCTAGAGAAAACCACACAGAATTTCTGTTCACTCCTTTCATGTAGCAATAGCATGCAAGATATGATGTGATTCATTTTTTTTCTTTTGATAAGATGTAAAAGAAATATCAAAAGAATTCAGAGACATTTTCATTTTCTTAGAATAAGATGAAATGTAAGAAGCTGCTACTTAAGCAACAGGATTTTTTTCTCTGGCATTTTCAGTTCATAAAATGAGAAAATTACTTTCTATTATTCTTCTTGTTTGATATATAAAAACAAGACTCAAGGTCTTTATGCATTTTTAACATTTTCAAATTAATATGGCTATCTTTGTGATAGTTAAAAATCAGGCCTAAATAGAATGGATATTAGCTGTCATTCCACTTATCACTAGTCATTTGTTTATCAAATTAACAAAATATAAAATAGGCAGCAGAAAATAGAATACCTGATAATGTTGCATCACTTTATGTAATATATTTTTGAATGCCCCAATGTAGATAGGTGATAAAAAACAAAAGTAATATTTTTTAAATGGAAACACTCACATACGAATTTACATAAGCATGCTTACAATTTATTTATTTACCATATAGATTTACAGGGACAATCTTCACTCTTTTGTGTCATTTAATCAAATTTTACAGGAAAGTTCCAAATTTCAAGGTTATTTCTAGGACTGCAAATTTGTAAATTATATATTGTAATCATTTCATTGTAGAGAGCTACAACATTCATCTTGTATTTCAATTTTTGCATTTTCCCCACTCATTTAAATTGGTGAAGATGGAAGCAGTCTTATTTAGTCGCCAATAGAGAGGAAACCAGGATGTTTTTCTTTTAAAGTGGGAAATATGAAACATTTGTTTAATGACCTACAGCTATGACTTTCTCCTATGTCCTATCTCTCCAATGTTTAACTCTCACATATGAAAAAACATGGGTTCCATAACATATTTTAAACCAAAACATCATTAAACCATGTAGTGTAGCCCTGCCTCTGACTGCAAAATGCATGCTGATAGAGAACATCATATCTTAACAATGGCATTTTATATCAATGATTTATTAGGAAAAGTTTGCTGCTTAAAAGTCCTCTCGCTTTATCTGACAAATAGATCCGTTTTCCTTGCCAGGTTTCATCAAGGTAATTACCAGGCATTTGACATTATACCCTATCATTCTAATATTCCTTTTCCATTACACACTACAATAACCCGGAATTCCAGGGGGCCTTATAAAGAAGAACAGTTTGGAATGTGGAATACTGAAAAATCTGTAAATAAAGCAAGGGACGGCTTTGCATCTTCAGTTACACTCTTCCCGACCCAACTCTGACAAAGTGAGAGCAACAGATCTATGAGGATTTTCATCCTCCAAAATGTCCATTTGAATGAACTTTGGCTTTTTATTTATGCTGCACAGGGCTACCAGATTTAAATCCAAATCCCTGATACTTTTGATACAATTCCTTGCCTCCTTGTCTCCCCTAACCCCCATCACCCCACAAACAACAATTATTAGTACCTTCACATAGTAAGGAAGGTAAGTAATAATACTAAGCAGGCTCCCAGTTAAATGCAGCCTAGTTCAGACAGCGTAATAATGATGTCATTAAGAGTCTGAGCTGAATGGGACTCAGACAGAACTGTTGTATAGCTGCAGACATAAATCTGAAAGAACTTTTTGGCTACATTCTCAGACTTACCTTGAGAGATATTTAGGAGCTCCCAGCAAAATGAGTTGAGAGAAAATGCCATCAAAAGGAGGAGGTCTGTAGACAGAAGACAGTGATATAGGCCCTACAGGGGCATTCTTCTATGATACAGGAAGAAACAATTTGTTAAATGGATAAACTAAGAGAAATCATCTCTGAAGAAGGAGAAAACAGAAAACAAATAAACCTTAATTCTAGCACAAATAAATGAGAGAAAGGCAATTGTGGGACTGCTCAAAGCCTTTTTGCTTAGCTGAATGAAAGCAATCCCTAAGACTGAATGGGTAATGAGATCCTGGCTCCTGAGATTTTAGCTTTCTTAATCATGTTCATAATTAATTCAAGAACATTGATAATTTCATTACATTCTTTTTGTCTTATCAATAAATGATGTGCCTGCACTTTTGGTCCTGTGTACAGGGAGAGAAGAGATGCTTTGGGTAATATTGCACTAGGAATAGTGGATATATATGATCCAAAAAAGGTGAAGTGGTAATTATTATCCTTGACCAGGCTTCTATTATCAGAACATGATGACAAGCAGCTACAAATAATTAATAAGCTTTTTATGCAGAAATGCAAAGCCTTTGAAGAAAAAATATGCTGTAAGTAGGATTCCTTATTGAAAGATTATGTACAGAGCAAAGCATGCTCCTTCAGAGAAACGCTTCAAAATGGGACTACTCACAGGAACGCCTGTACTGCAAATCCAAAAAGAAAATCAATAACTTGTTTAGCAGGATATCAATTTTTTAAACTGCCAAACTTTTCCTCATCTTTTGGATTTCAAAAGAAACATGTCCTTCTACTTGTCCTCCTAAAGGCATTTCCAGTATCAACTTACGATGGATGCGAAACTATACTATCCACTCAGTAAATTCTTTTTTTTTTTTTAAGCAAAGACTGAAAGCTATGTCATTATCTGTCAGTCATCATCAAAGGGGCAGTGTTCCTTTAGGGTTTTCTCTTCACCCTGTGTAATTTTCGCAAAGCGATCACTCATTAGTTTTCCAATCCATTTTCAAGGGATTGGATAAAATATTTAATACCATTTGATAGCGTCCTATGGACAGACAAGAGCATCTACAAAATAGCTTGGCTAATTAATACCAAATTTGCAGCTGGCATGTTAGGAAGAGTTATAAAGCAAATGCCACTTGAATGTTTGAATTCTTCCAAGAAGGAACAAGCATAAAATCTCAATTTTAGTGTAAAAGCGTCTCTGCAATCAGCCATGCTTCAGCTTACATCAGTGATAAGCAAGTTGGGTATTTTCTAAGGAGACAAGTTTATTCAGGCTTTGAAAGAAGAAATTACAATTTTCAGCTGCAATTTCTGGGGGATACTAATCCATAAATACATCTCTGAAATAAAAGTGCTATTAGAGATGCGCACAATTTATGCAAAACTGAAAAGTATTCATGTTGGCACTTTGATCTGATTACGAAACAAAATAGTCTTTGAGAAGATACTGCAGAATCACTTAGTAAAGCAAGCTGTTGCCCATGACATTGATATATGGGACAGCAATGATGTATATACTGGGTGGCCTTATCAGTAAATCATTGACTCTATTTACTTCCCCAAGGAACTAGACCTGTCCCTGAAAGAGAACTCTTTGTTAGAACCATCAGTAAGGGATTAATATTGGCAAAACATTCAATTTGGATATGGGCCCACAGAAGATTCATAAAACAATAATTTAATAAGTTTACAGACAAAGATTTAGCACATTGGCGATGTTCTGTTGCCTAGAGAACATTAAGTTGGGTTTTTTATTATTATCATAGCACAATTATTTCTCTGTGAATTCAATTCCATGGATTTTATTCACCAGTAACCCATTTTTCAATTAAAGAAATATTTCTGGGACATGATATATTTTGAATTGCTAATATAACTTTCAAAACACAACTTGCAATGAACATAAAAAAACTTTCTGTACCTCATTATAAGATGGCCTCTTTGTGAGCTACAATATAAAAAAAGTAGGTAAAAACTGTCATACATGTATATGTATCTCTCTATATGTATAAATATACATATATAAAATTTGATGAGCCAATGCTCATCAAATGATGAGTAAACATTTTACATAGAATAAGTCAGGTTAAATATATATCATGTCAATAATCGAAGCTAAACATATCAGCCATATATCAGAGACTAAGAGCTTATGGCAAATGGCACTTGTATAATTACAATTGAGTTCCTGTTTGCTTGAATGTGAGAGCAGAATAGTCAGTCATGGAATTCTTCATTTTTACACAACTTTCATGTCAATAGAGACAACTCCAATGATGACTTTATAAACCTTAACACTTCATCAAAGATTGCTAGAACTGGGATTGGCTTTAAAGACATATTATTTTAGTTCCTACATTTGATTGGGGAATGGTTGAACAAGTTGTGGTATATGATTGTGATGGAATGCTATGCTATAAGAAATGATAAGCTCAATGATCTTAGAAAAACATTGAAAGACTTGCAGAAAATAATGTAGAGCAAAATGAGCAAAACCAAAAGAACACTGTATATGGTAACAGCAATAATGTTTTAAGAAGGACTTTGAGCGAATATCATTTTGACTATTATAAATACCCAAATTAACTATAAAGGACATATGAACAAAGATACTATCAGCAATCAGAGAAAGGATGGATAAATATATATGTGAAGAATAATAATTTTACATATATATGCACACATACACATACACACATATACGTGTACACATGTATATACATATATGTCTAATAGTAGCCAACTGTAGGGCAGGAGGGAGAAAAAAATTATATCTTTTTATTTTATATATTTAAAAAGAATAGCAAGTTGAAAATAACAGATTTGCAACTTTATGTACAATAAACTTCTTATTATACTGTATAATGAAAATGCTTGTTTTATTTCATAAATTAAAAAAAGAAAAAAAAAAAAGAAGCACTCTCAATTAACTGCTCTTCTTAGTTACTACAAAAAAAAAAGTCTTAATTGCTCAATTTATTGGCCTTTTTCTCAGTTCTTATACTCCTTGAAATTTCTAGGGCACTTGACCTTGTTGATTTCTCTGTCCTCCTTAGATATGTGATCTTTCCTAACTTTCACTTCTTGGAACCCCTAGGTTCTTTCAAGACTTATCATTAAGTGCCAACACCTTACAAGAAGCCTTCCCTGATTCCTCCAGCAATTAGTAGCACCCCACCTCCCCAAACATACACATGTACACATTAAATAATTATTTTGTATTTTACTTTGCATGTATTTTTTTATTTATAAACAAATATTCCTGAGGACAGGGATTATTTCATTTTTGAATTGAAGATATTTGTCCAAAGTCATGCAGCTAGTAAATGGGACCTACGTTATGATCATAGGTCAAAAGCTAAAAGGAACTTAAGAAATTAAGTGTTCCCATCCCTCTATTTTACTGGATAAGTGACTTTTCTAGGGTCACAAAGGATGGAATTGAGGACAGAGAGAGGCCACTCAGGGTCATATGCTCTTTCTGCTTTACCACAAGGAACTCAAAACTTAGGTATCATGATTCCAACTCCATTACTAAATATTGTACTAACCAATAATTTTCTCTGACAGATTTTAGTCTGATTTTCAGTCAGAATGTCTATTTTCTCATTTTAAGCAATATTGTTCATCATTCTATATTTGTACAAAATTATACTTGTCCTAAATGAATTTGCAATCACTAAACTATAAGTACCTCATTTCCCTGCTATCCCTTTTTTGAATATTCTCTGACTTGGCAATATCTTTCTTAAAATGTAGTGCTTTAACCTGAACACCATATTCTCAGACAAACATCTGTTTGGCTGAGTCAGAGTAACAGCAGTACCATCCCCCTTCATTCACTGTATCTCTTTCAGTGCAGCTTAAAATCTTCTATTAGACAAAGTTTGGCTGGCCTTTATTTGTCATTGCTGACTTATACTGAGATTTGCAAGTTAATTAACTAACGCTACCAAATAATGTTTAAAATGAATTGCTATCCAACCATACCTCTATATCTTGTACTTGCCAAGTTGTTTTTTTTTCACTGAAATGCACAATTCATTAACTCAATCTTATTCAAATCCAGCATTGCAGTTTGTCAAAAATCCTTTCAGGCTGTGTGACCTTGGGAAAGTCACCTAACCCCAACTGCCTTGCAAAACAAAAACAAAGAACTTCTTTTAATTCAGGATACGATCATTTAGTATGTCAGCTCTTCATCTCCTCTTTGTGTCATTTGCATATTTGATAAGTAGGTCATCCATGTATTTACTCTTGAATTACCATTAACAAAATATTTTAAACCACATTTTCTAAAATTTTAAACAGCACAGAGGAGAAAATGGAAAATTCCTCACATCCTTTACTTACTCCACTAGAGACTTTCCTCCCATTTTGAAGCTACCTGGTACGTATTTCTCCATTGTCCAAATGGAAACATGCAAAAATTCCCTAAAATACTTTTTTGAAATTCTGAAATTTTAAACTGAACACAATCTTCCCCCTGCCTTGCTACGTGACTCAAAGTCTCTGGGCTTTTACTACCATTCAGAGTTTCTAAGTGATAGTTTTGAACTTAGGAATTAGGAAAATCCTCAATTCAAATTCTTCCTCTCATGGTTAGTTAATTGTGTGAACACAGGCTAACTTGTCTAATATTCACTTTCCTCATCTGTAAAACAGGGATAATAATACTACCTGTAGTATCTACCTCACAGAGGGTTGTTATGAGGTTCAGGTGCATCAATTTATATATATATAAAGCACTTTGCAAATTTTCAAGTGTTATATCCATGTTAATTGTGAGTATGCTACCACCATCTTCCTTTCTGACCAACATCAGCAGCTTGTACCATTTGCCTGATTATAACATAGGCAGATGCGAAGGTTGAGACACAAATCCAAGCACTGTGTTTTAGGTGAGTTGAATGAATATTCTCTAAGCCTGAAATGTTAACTATGACAGACTCTTTTTATCCTCCTTTGGAATTAAATGCACGTGTTTTGTGACAGGCATTTATTATTGGTTTTAGATTTATTTTGTTTTATTCTGCTGCTTTGCTTTTGAGTTCTAGGCAGTTTCAGTTATTTAAAATTTATTTAAAATGACCATTGAATAGAAGAATCACAATATTTTAGAATTCCAGAGCTTCAAATTACTTTTTAGAAGTTATATGAGATTCTGCAAATCACACTCAAGAAATGTGTTAGTACTATAAAAGCACGGTGATGTGAGAAAGAACCATGACCAATATTTACCTGATCTCCATAGTTACACTCTACTTTTACTTTTACCAATTTCTTGCTCCCTGCACAAATCTAAGTCTGACTTTCATCAAGTATGGATGCGATAATCTAAAAAATAAGTCACTGTTGTTATATGGTTCCCTTAACACATCCAGAGGAGATGCTGATACATTTAGGCTGGTTTTGATTCATTTATTTCCTATAGCAATGGTTTCCTGAGAGGGGAGAGTGGAAAGGATGGTATTCCCAATGAACTTCTTCTTAGCATTTTAAAGACTTTACTTTCTGTGCCTCAATGCCTCTTATTTTCCCTTCAATACTAGGAATATTACATGACTTGACTTTCCACAGTAAATGGGGTCTAGATCAATTAAAAGAGAAATGACCCTTCCCCACATCTCCTCTTTCTACATCATGCTTGCCCCCCCATCAAGTGACTGTGAGAAAAAAAAAACCCTACTTCTATTGATTACTCAGGTCTCCAAGGATTATATGACTATATATCCATAATTCATGTACAGACACATAAATATATGTTCTCATATAACACATTTTATATAGATTCATAACTACTCATTGTAATTGTGTTCCCCTTTTTCTCACATCCTTCTCTTCTCACAGACCATCTTTTTAAGAACCTCACTTAAGCCTACTCTTTTATGCTTCCTTAAGTTATATTCCCTCCCTGCCCCCAATACCAGGTCTCCATGGTCTCTCACACCTTATTCTTTCTGCTGACAACTTGGCCAATCCTCATTCCTATTTAATTTGCCCTCTAAAACAAATTTCTCACCATGTTAAATCTCAGGTCATGATCTTTTTTCCTTTTGATCATCCAACCTCCCAACATTTTCACATTTAAAGTTCAATCTAAATAGATATCTAATAATGATGACTTTAAAAGTCAAATATGGAAGATAAAATGATTTTCAAAAACATCTTGGATACAAATAGGCCTGTTTTACTATAATGATGCTTATTTTTATCAAAAAGATATTGTGAATAATAGCCTATGGCTTAGATAACTGAGAATAATGATAGTGAGATTCAGGATGAATTACATATTTATTTTTTATTTTACATATTACTTTGACCAATATTTCATTTGAAAAGATAGCATAGCATGCATGTAGTTATCCAAATGTTCTCCCTCAGTGTTCTTTGAAATAAAAATGAAAGGGGGAAAAAAAGAATATTTGACCGACCTGCTACCAATTTAATTAGTCTTTACCAACTAATAAATTTTCAAAGAGAAGGGAATAGTTAGAAAGATACTATATACTCATCATAGGAAAAAGAAATGTATTATACTTATGAAAGTCAAATTTATTATACTTATGAGATCTTTCCCCTGGCCTGACATTTTGGGTTTCTTTCTATATATACAGTGACTAGCCAAGAAGAACTTTAGAGAAGCAGGATTTCTGGGGAAAAAAATGGTTCAGTGAGTGAGTTGTGAGATCAAGTCACTCCCAAATCACCTTCAAACAACAACTGACCCAAATAAAGTAAACGAATAACAAAGAGCAGAAAGAAAAGTAATCTTCACAAGGATAATTCCACAAAGAAAAACACAAAAAGCAAAGAAAGTGAAAAATGAGCAAGTACAAAAAAAGCTCTTCTACAATGCAGAAATATGGAGTAAAAGGACTTGAGGAGACATCTAAGGAAGAAAGAAATAATATGTCATTGTCTACAATAGCTAGTACACCAGAAAAAAGAATGGAACAAGCACAAGAGCGGTTGAAAATTCTAACAAAAGAATTAAAAGATGAAATAAGGAATGAAATTAAAGTTCTTAAAGAAAAACTTGAAAAAAGAGCCAGTGTTTTAGAAGAAAGACTGGAAAATTTTAATAAAAAGTTGTGCATTCTGCAAAACAAATTAGAAGAGATAGAACTCCAAGATGAAGATATGCAAACTGAAATATTAGAGCAAAGTCAAATGAAAAAATTAGAAAATCAACTCAAAGAAGAATGTTGGTTCTTCTCTTCCTAAGGCTCCCTTCCTTCAATTCCAGTCTTCTGGGCCTTTTTATACTCAGGCCCAAATGTCAACAACACCAAAAATAAAATAACTGAAAAAGTGGAAAATGAGGAAATATATTTAGCAAAATATGTTCAATTTCATTCCCCTAAATGAGAAAAAAGTAAAAAAAATGCATACTTGCATTTCCCCTTACCTTAGGAGTACGATCTTTCTCAAGAGAAGAGAGGATAGGATGGGATTAGGGAGTTTACTTGAAGACTATCTGTTATGCCTCCAATTTTTCATTCTTTTCTCCTGAAACTCTGGCTATACAATTCTATTTCTTTGTCCAAACAAAAAAAATTTCCTACATATCTATCTAAGGTCACAATGCCTGTTGGGTTGCCTTGGTGATATAGCTCATCCCTGTACTAATAGGACCTGAGGATGAAACTTAATTCTATTCTATTCCTCCAGGTCCTTCCTCTCTCCTCCACATAATACTTCCAAAGTGATTGTTCAAATCTTGAAGTCTCCAATGAGACAGTGTTTGTAACCTTATTCTTTTGCTCTTTAGAAATGGAGAAGGTCAGAGTATCACAGTAGAGAAGCCATGTGCATCCTGTGACCATTAGTTTAATATACAAAAAGGAATTTTCTACACAATGCATATATAAGCTTACTTGTAGGCAAGAGTATAATTTATAGAACCTCCTATTAAACAAATACAGTTTAATGTGAAAAACATTTCTCCCCCTTTCGCCCCCTTGGTAAAATACAATATTACATATATGTATATATATATATACACATATATATATATATATATATATATAAAGAGAGAGAGAGAGAGAGAGATACAATACAATATAACTTTCATTATAATGAACATTGACTAAAAGGTTTAGAGAAATTTATTGTTTATAGTGCAGGAAAGATATAATCTAGATATATTTACATATAAATTCAGTTTTTAAAAGAATTGATTTAGTACCATTTAAGTGTAAGGCATTGTTCTGAGTTCAGGTATATAAAGACAAAAACAGGGCATTATTTGTCCTCAAGGAGGCTGTATTCTCTTGAAAAGAAATACGTATGAAGGGAAGTAAATATACACCAAATAAATAGTAGAAATACAATATATTTCTAATAAAAAGTAATTTCAGGGACAGGATACTAGCAACAATCAAAATCAAAAAAGAGTCCATGCATTGAACTAAACTTTTAAGGAAATTAAGGATTCCAAGAAACTAAGGTAATGAGGTAAGGTTCCAAGCATGGAGCACAGCACAAATGCATGGAGATGGGAGAAATACCATGTACATAAAACAATAAGATAAATATGGCAGAAATGTAATGATATAAAGAACCTGTATTAAGTCTAAAAAGGTCATCTGGAATCAGATTATTAAATACTAGCAGAGGTACTAGAGGATTTGTTTTATTTGTTTAAGCAAGAAAGAAACAAAATTTAGGAATATTAATTTGACTGTTATGTGGAATGTGGATTGGAAAGGGAAAAGATTGAAAATAAGGAAAGCAGTCTGCAACAGTTTAGACAAAAGCTGATAACACAAATTATCATTGTTGTGATGTACAATACAAGCAGAGAAAAAGACAAAATTGAGAGGGGTTTTATAGGTAGATCCAATAAGATTTAATAGATGATTGATTATGAGGGAGGGGAAAGTAAAATCTAAAAGGATAATTCTAAATTATTGACTAGAAGTATAATGGTACTCTCAAAAGAAATTGTAAAATTAGAAAGAGGGGAAGTAGGTTTAGGGGGGAAATGTGAAATGATTTAGAAATGTTTAAGGGATGGTTAAAGGATATCAAAGAAATGTCTAATAGGAATGTAGCCACATAAAACTCCAATTAACCTGTAAAGAGAAACTAAAATGTGGGAATCATCTTTACATAAATGATAATTTAGTTTATATGAACTGATGAAACCAAGAAAAAAGATGTTGAGAGAAAAAGGGCTCAAGATGAGCTATGTATAATGTTTAGTTAGACAATAGGACATTGAGAAAAATCTAGGAAAGGAGAACAAAAGGAAAACAAAGAAAAAACAAAACAAGAAGAGAGATTAAAGACAGGAACTCTGCCAAGCTTTCACCCAAAACTCTCTAAATTTCTTTAAATAATGACTCTAAACAATTTTTAGAGTGTCAGAACACACAAAAGACAGGGTGGAACAATTTTCCATCTGAAGACAACCTAGAAGGTCAGCAGGAAAGATCTGTGGCACCAGAATGGGAATCCAGGATAGTCCCAGTGCAGGCTGACCACCACAGCCTCAGCCCTGGTCCAGGCGCCAGTAGAGCAAGAATGGGCCTTGGGATCTCTGAATCAGTGACATTACTGGTGGCTTCTAGGCCCCTAAGCTCAGAGATACCAAAGACAATTAGGAAGGTCAGCCCAAAAGGTGAGAAGAGCTTGGGAAACCAGCAAATCAAAATAGACAAGGGTAGCTGTGGTGGTGGCAATGGCAGCAGCAACAGCAGCTTCCTTAGTTCACAGGAAGTCTTTTTATTATCACTGAGGAAGGACTCTATTGCTTTAGCACACTAGAACTTATAACCACAGTGGAGTGGAGACACTCCTCACAGTTCCAGGGCAGAAAAGAATGCTTGTGGTCAGATCCCCAGAAAAAAATACCTGAAAACAGCTGCACAAACCCCTGAAGCTTGGAGCAGTGCACCCTCCACCCTGAAAACAGAGCCCCACTATAAAGAGTTAAAAGCTGAAATGGGAAATAAGTAGACAACAGAAAAAGATTCTGATAATAAAAATGTTACTATGATGACAAGATCAAAACACACACACACACACACACACACACACACACACACACACACACACACACACAAGAAGAAAATAACAAAGTCAAAGCTGCTACAGCCAAAGACTCCAGGAAAAATGAATTGGCTTCATGTCATAGAAGAGCTCAAGAGAGATTTGAACATCAAGTAAGATAAAAGGAGGAAAAATTGGGAAGAGAATTGATAATACAAAAGAAAATACAAAATGCCTTAAAAAGCAAAATTGCCCCCAAATGGGAAAGGAGAGAAATACAAAAACTCACCTTGAAAATTAGGATTGAGCAAGTGGGAACTAATGACTTTATGAGAAATTAAGAAACAATAAAACAAAACCAAAGGAAAGAAAAAATAGAAAACAATGTAAAAATCTCATTGGAAAAACAGTGATCTGGAAAATAGATACAGGAGAGATCATTATTGCTCTATTTGAAAACCATGATCAAAAATAGAGCCTAGATATAAAATTCTCCAGAAAAATCATCCTGATGTTCTAGAACCAGATGGTAAAATAGAAATTCAAAGAATCCACTGGAACTAGCTAGATAGTGAATCAGATAGAGCACAAGCCTTGAAGTCAGGAGGACCCAAATTTAAATCTGGTCAGGCATTTGATACTTACTAGCTGTGTGATCTTGGGCAAATCACTTAATCTCAATTGTTTCACACACAAAAAAAAGAAAGAAAAAGAAAAAAGAAAAAGAAAAAAAGAAAGAATCCACAGATCAACTCATGAAAGAAAGGGATTTCAAAATGAGAACTACAAGGAATATTACAGCCAAGTTCCAGAACTCATATGTCAAGAAGAAAATATATTGCAAGCATTCAGAAAAAAACAATTTAAATATAGTGGAGCCATAGTCAGGATAACACAAGATTTAGCAGCCTCTATATTAAAGGATAAGAAAGTTTGAAATATCATATTCTGGAGAGCAATGGAACTAGTATTACAACCAAGAGTCACCTGCCCAGCAAAATTGAATATAATCCTCCAGGGGAAAAAGTGCACTTTCAAGCATTTGTGTTGAAAAGACCAGAGTTGAATAGAAAATTTGACTTTCAAATACAGGACTTAGGAGAAGCATAAAAAGGTGATTAAGAAAAGGATATCATAAGGGATTACACAGGAGGATATGATACTTGTAACATAAGAACTTTATCATTATTATGACAGAAGAAGTATACACAGTGTGAGTTAAATATGAAGGAATAATATCTAAAAAATTAGGGATGAGAGAGGAATGAATGTATTGGAAGAATGGGAAAGGGAGAAGTGGAACATGGTATAAATTATCTATCATAAAAGAGACAAGAAAAAGCTTTTACAAGGAGGGGAAGAGGGAGAGGGAAAGGAAATGAGTAAAACTTAATCTCAATGGAACTGGCTTGAAAAGAAAATAATATACACAATATGACTATATCTTACCCTGCAGAAGAGTAGAAGAAGAAGGGGATATGGGCAGGGGGAAGTCCTGGTAATAAAAGACAATGCATATTGGGGAAAGAAAGTGGTTAGTTGCAAAATACTTTTGAGGAGGATCAAGGTGAAAGGAGAGAGAGAATAGAATAAATAGAAATTTGGAAAAGAATTTTGAAGCAATTTTCTCTGATGAAGTCCTCATTTCTCTTTTTTTTTTCCCCTTTTTTTTTTTTTTCCTGAGGTTGGGGTTAAGTGACTTGCCCAGGGTCACACAGCTAGGAACTGCGCCACCTAGCTGCCCCAAAGACTTCATTTCTCAAATGTATAGAGAAATGGGTCAAATTTGCATAAAAAATTAAGAGCGATTCCCTAATTTATAAATGATAAATTGAAAAATTATAAAATATGAGTTTAAATTATAGGTATAATTATACATATATATAAGCTATAAAAGGCTATAAAATCATGCATATCCTTTTATAATAATCACTACTAGTCATGAATCCCAAATAAATTTTTTTAAAAAGGAAAAGGATCTATATGTATAAAAATATCTATAGTAGCTCTCTTCTCAAGGCAAAGAATTTGAAATTGAGGGGATGTCATCAATTGGGAAATGGCTGAATAATTTGTAGTATGTGATAATGATGGAATATTATCGTTCTATGGGAAATGATGAGCAGGATGCTCTCAGAAAAACCTGGAAAGTCCTTCATAACTCAAGCAAGGTGAAATGTACTGTATACAGAGGAATAGCAATGTTATGGGATGATCAGCTGTGATTGACTTTGCTATTCTCAGCAATACAATGATACATGACTAAATTTTGAAGAACTTATATGGAAAAATGCTATCATATAAGAGAAAGAACTGATTGTGTTTGAATACAGATTGAAGTATTCACATATACACATATATCTGGAATCTGGAATTCACCGTTTTAAAAAAAGATATATAAAAAAATTTACAAGTAAATGGAAAAATAAAAATATTAATTAAAAAGGCAAGAAAATAATCTATTTAGTGCTATACCAATCAGACTCCCAAAAATTATTTTAATGACCTAGAAAAAATAACAATAAAATTCATCTGGAAGAACAAAAAAAAGGTCAAGACTTTCAAGGGAATTAATGAAAAAAAAATCAAATTAAGGTGGCCTAGCTGTACGAGATCTAAAACTACATTATAAAACAACAGTCACCAAAACTATTTGGTATTGGCTAAGAAATAAACTAGTTGATCAGTGGAATAGGCTAGGTTCATAGGAAAAAATAGTCAATAACTATAATCTAGTATTTAACTAGACCCAAAGACCCCAGCTTTTGGGATAAGAATTCACTGTTTGACAAAACCTGATGGGAAAATTGGAAATTAGTATGGCAGAAACTAGGCATTGACCCACACTTAACACTGTACAGCAAGATAAGGTTAAAATGGGTTCATTATCTAGGCATAAAGAATGAGATTATATTAAAAGAACATAGGATAGTTTCCTCTCAAACCTGTGGAAAACAAAGGAATTGTGACTAAAGAAGAACTAAAGATCATTATTTACAAAATAGAAATTTTTGATTATATCAAGTTAAAAAGTTTTTGTACAAACAAAACTAATCCAGACAAAAATAGAAGGGAAGCAATAAACAGGGAAAACATTTTTACAGTCAAAGGTTCTAATAAAGACCTCATTTCCAAAATATACAATTGACTCTAATTTATAAGAAATCAAGCCATTCTCCAATTGATAAATGGTCAAAGGATATGAATAGACAATTCTCAGATGAAGAAATTAAAACTATTTCTAACTATATGAAAAAGATGCTCAAATCATTATTGATCAGAGAAATGCAAATTAAGAGCACTCTGAGATACCATACACACCTCTCAGATTGGCTAGGATAACAGAAAAGATGATGAATGTTGGAGGGGATGTGGGAAAACTGGGACACTGGTGGAATTGTGAATGAATCCACCATTCTGGAGAACAATTTTGAACTATGCTCAAAAAGTTATCAAATTGTGCATATCCTGTGATCCAGCAATGTTACTACTGGGTTTATATCTGAAAGAGATCTTAAAGAAGGGAAAGGAACCTGTATATGCAAAAATGGTGGTAGCCCTTTTTGTAGTGGCTAGAAACTGGAAACTGAGTGGATGCCCCTCAATTGGAGAATGGCTGAATAAATTGTGGTATATGAATCTTATGGAATATTATTGTTCTATAAGAAATGACCAGCAGGATGATTTCAGAAAGGCCTGGAGAGACTCACATGAACTGATACTGAGTGAAATAAGCAGAACCAGGAGATTATTATACGCTTCAACAACAATACTATATGATGATCAATTCTGATGGACGAGGCCCTCTTCAATAATGACATGAACCAAGTCAGTTCAAATTGTTCAGTAATGAAAAGAACCAACTACACCCAGTGAAAGAACTGAATGTGGGCCATAACATAGCATTTCCACTCCTTCTGTTATCATCCGCTTGCATTTTTGTGTTCTTTCTCAGGTTATTTTTACCTTAATTCTAAGTTCGATTTTTCTTGTGCAGCAAGATAATTGTATAAATATGTATACATATACTGCATTTAACATACACTTTAACATATTTAACATGAATTAGTCTACTCGCCATCTAGGGAAGGGGGTGAGAGGAAGGAAAGGAAAAATTTGGAACAGAAGATTTTGCAAGGATCAATGCATATGTCTTGTAAATAAAAAGCTATAATAAAAAATGTTTAAAATGTTTAAGTAGCTGTAAAAAATTAAAAATATTCAATAAATATGAAAAAACAAGAAAATTGTCACAAAAATCCAGGTAAGATAAAAAGTACCAGTAATCAATAATGTAAAGATTTATCTCTTGAAGGAGCTGTGTTAGCTCAGGAGTTACAAAAGAAATAGTACGTTGGAGTCAAGGAGCTTCGTGGAAAAATCTTTTCACAAAAAGGGTGACATAATGTTCAAGTATTTGAAAGATCTTTTGTGAAACTGTTTCTGTTCAACTTGTCTCTGGAAGGCAGAAGAAAGATCAATAAATGAAGCTAAGGAGTCAACCTAATGCAATATATATGGCTTCTCTCAGATCATGGAAGTTTCTATTAATGGTGATCTTCAGTGGAATCTTTGTGATCACCTTTGATGAGTGTTATATAGATTTCCAATACAGATATGGCCTCTGAGGTTTCTTGAATTTCTGAGCTTAATTAATAATCAAGGTTTTGTAAATTAGATAAAATCAGTGTGTTCAGAATCCAAGAGGATGGAAGCCCAGAATTGGGAAATTATCACTGCAAAGGATTAGGAAGAGGGGCAGAGAAAGGAACATAAATTGGAATTTTTTCTGATTCTAGCTTCTTCTGTCTATATTAGGAATAACTATGTGACCTTGGATTTTAAAAAGTCACTTAATGTTTTCATTATAGTAGAAAGAATAGGGGTGTCATGGTATTTGAAATTTTGCGGGCCTGTATGTGCCTGATTAGATAGACTTATAGAATTAAAGTTTGCCACATGTCTACATAAATTTTCACACTATGTCAACTGCAAATGGAAACCCAAAATGACGATTCTAAACTATTATCACTTCTATTCTTCTTCTAATACCTTGTTGAGAAATAAATTGTGGTTTATTTAGCACCTTGAATTTCATTGTTCTCCTACTGACTATTCAAATAGTCAGCATCTTGACCCTCATAACCTTTTGTCTATGAACACTTGTAATAGCCTCTTAAATTAGTTTTTACCTCAAGATTATCTCCACTTTAATCCATATCCCATACAATACCATCATGCTACTTTATTCCTCAAGAAATTTCAAGGAATCATTATTACTTCTAAACTAAAAATAGAAATTCTTATTTTGTATTTAAAGCTTTTAACTGTTTAGTTCCAGCCTCCATTAAATCTGAGACAAATAAATATGTCTTTATTTTTTGTTGGTTTGTTAATAGATTTCATGTTACTGAACAGTTCTTTCCTTTTTATTTTTAATCTCAGCCCCCCCCCCATTTTAATCTCAATCTTTTTGGGCCTCATTTTTTTCTTCATATATAAAATGAAGATAATACATATTTGACCAACTTTACAGGAGTGTTTGAGGAAAGTTCAGTAAACCTATAGAAATAGGAACTAATAAATTAGGAATATATTTTGTTCAAATTTCACTGATCCAAAAGTAATTTATCAAGTTAAATTATTCTCACCCAATATCTGACAATTCTCCTTATATTTCAGCAAATATTTTAACCTCAGAGAGCTTGAGCTCTAGAAGTTATGATGTAAAGAAGGCTTCATTATTTTCACAAATCTATTATAGAACATTTGTGATATGGCATAAATAATTATATCCAAATTATTCATATCAGAATAAATGGAATATTTTTGTGGTAAAAGTACTGAGTATCTTTAGTGGTTAATAGCATGTATTCTTTGTCTACTGGATAATTTGAAAAATCCTCTCTACAAGAGAGACAATATGATAGGGCAGAGAACTGGTATTAGAGCCATTAAGATCTATTTGAGAATTACCCTCACTTACTGGCTATGTAAGTTGGACAAGTTACTTATCTTTTCAGAATTCTGAATTAGAGGAGTCAAAATTTTGCCTGCAATTCTTCCCCAGTGAGGCCCAAACTCAAAAAGCTAAGCAGAAAATATTAAAATAAATGAAAATGCAATAGAACTTAGATAATATTAATGTATTTTTTTAAGTCAGTATGTGGTTCTCAGGAATCTTTCTGTACAGTTTAGTGGTTCATTATTAAATGAGTTTGAAGTCAACCTATTCTTTAGTTGTTTAACAAACCTATAAACATGTATTTTAACCTTTAACATATGACAATAAGATTCATAGACTTTTTTTTGAGGTAATCAGAGTTAAACGAGTTGCTCAAGATAATACAGCTAAGTGACTAAAGTTGAATGTGAACTCACATCTTAGCTACGCCCAGTATTCATAGACTTTTAAAATTGAATTGGACTGTGAAAACCATTTTATTCAAATTCTTCATTTTTATACATGAAGAAATTAAGGTTCTCATTAATTGCTCAATGTCATCTGAAAGGAATTTTCCAGTGGAGTGTTCCAACAAAAAGTGCTCTTTGAACTCTACTAGCTCCCTTTAAATCTCAACTAAAATCCCATCATTTGTAGGATGCCTTTCCTACCACTCCTAATTCTAAGGTCTTCTGTTTATCCTGTTGATAGCTTTCTTTTATGTAGATGTTTGCATGTTGTCTTTCCCTTTAGATTGTAAGCTTCCTAAAGGTAGGGACTCTCATCTTTTTTGTATCCTCAGTACTTAGAATAATAATTGGCACACATAAATGTATGCACACTTAATAAATGTTTGTGAATTGATTGATTTTTTTTATTTAGTGACTTGGTTACTGAGCAATATACTACTTGCTTACAAATTTGCAGATGACACAGTTAGTAATAATACCAAATACACTAGATAACTGAATTAGGATCCAAGAAAATCTTGAGAGCCTAGAAAATGAAGGTAAATCTTGAGTAATGTAAGAACTGGGCCCTTATTGCTAGGGTCTATAAATCAGTTTCATAAGTACAAGAAAGTGAAAAGATGTAAGTAGATGAGCCACCAGTTTGATGTCAGTAAAAGTAGAAAGTATTTAATGGAACAAAGTCCAGAAGGAGTCATAAAGGGATGAATGAGATCAAGGACCCATGTGAAGGAGGCTAGACTTGGAAAAGAGGAGGATCATCTTTTTCTTTAAGAGTAGAGGGGAAAATATATTAAGACTTAGCAATATTGGTATATAGATGCAAGTTTTCAATATTGAGAAATCTTTCCAAAGAATCTTAGAACAAAAAGACAGGAGAGTAATCAAGCATGAAACCTTGTCTTCAATTTAAATTTACTTTGGTTTTGTTTTCCTATTATACTTTCTTTAACAGAAATTTGATTTGAAGGAGGCAAACTTATAGTAACTGCAGAGATCCACCCCAAGAAATTTTTAATGAAATTTAATTTTAGGCTGTAACTATGGAATCCACAGTCTGTTGCTAAGTCTCAAAAATGCATAGCATGTTTGCTTTGATGATAATATAGTATCCTTTCAGAGACTACAACAGTTCCAGCTGATAGTAATGAGGTATGAAACCTTCCTGGTGTCTGATATAGAGTAGTAATATATACAGTACTTGGTCTTCTGTTTTTGTCATCTGTGCTTACAAATTTTCACAACCAGATTGCTGAAATGTGTGGTTTTTCTAAGATCCTCAAACCCAAGAAACAGATGAATCCATGCAATGCATGATAAGAACTCTCCTGAAAATACAGGAACAAGTATAAATATGCTTGGAGCAAACCCAGATATTAGGGAAGGTAAATAAGCATCCCTGTGAATACTAGTTTTCAATCTCTTGAGTTTACAAAAGGATATAGGTTATTAATCATATTAAACGTGACTCAAAAACAAATGCAAATTACATAAGAGCTTTAAAAATCTGCTAAATTCCCTTCCTACTTAAATAGGCTTTCTTAATGAATGTTAAACCAGCCATTATTCCAACATAAAATATTAAATTGCTACATATAGTAGTTTAGTTAGTTCTACTTTCTTCAAACATTTTAACACTTGAGAGTAGCTGAAACACTAGGGACCAAATGCACCCATAACTTTCAAAAGTAAATATATATCACAAACTTTTCAAACTTAGCAAGATTTATAAGCCTCGTACAGTTATTACTTAAAATTAAATTAGGTTTTAATGGTTTGGAGGTGGATACTTATAATCTTGCTCTCCCTCAGTTCCTAAATTTCTGCTAAGGAAAAAAAAAAAAAGCAATCAACCAGCAAGTATTTATTAAACTTCACTTTGTGCTAAGTACTAAGATAAGCACTTGGGCTACAAAGAAAAGCAAAAGGCTGCCCCCACTCTCAAGGAGTTTACAGTCTAAAAGGGAGACAACATGAAAGCATTTATAAATAAGATATATTCAGGATAAATTGACTTCTTATATTTTGTTCCCCAACCCAAATCACTCTCTCCCTCTCTCTCTTTTTCTCTTTCTCTCTTTTGAAACTGGTGGTACATAGTGTAAGATAAAGAGTCAAGTTGAATTTGAAAGCCAAAAAGATTTTATATTTTATCCTAGAGGTAATATGGAACAACAGGAGTTAATTGAGTAGGAGGAGAGTTTTAGGGTTATATGTGTGTTCAAGAAAAGATCAATTTGACAACTTTGTTGAGACTGGAAGTAAGAAGAGACTTTTGGCAAGAAGATCAATAAATCCATCATATTTATTAAGCACCTACTATGTGCCAGAAAGTAATAAGAAGAGAATGATATGGGAAAGACAGTGGTACTACTAACAATAAATAAGTAATTTTGGAAGGATTAAGGGCTTAGAGTGAAAAATCAGTTCAGTTTTTCACACTGAATTTAATTAAGATGTCTTTAGGGATTCAGTTCAAGATATCCTATGGGCAATAGAAGATGGAACTCTGGAGTTTGGGAGGGAGATTTGAATTGAATAAGTAGATATGTAAATTATCAGGATAAATAATTTAAAATAATTGAATTCATAGGAACCATGGGATCACCACGCAAGGAGGAGGAGGGAAAAGAGGAGAAAGAGGAGGAGGAGGAAGAGAAGGAGGAAGAGGAAGGAAGGAAGGAAGGAAGGAAAAGAGGAAGAGGGGGAAGAGAAAGAGAAGGAGAAGAAGAACCTCATAGAAAGTTACTATGATGACAGGGAAGATCAAACTCAGAAGAGAACAACAATATCAAAAATCTATGGGCAAAGTCCCAAACGAAAATGGAAAATAGTCTCAAGCCCAGAAAGAAATCATGAAAGAGCTCAAAAAGGAGTTTTTTTTTTTTTTAATCATATAAGAGAGATAGAAGAAAAGTTGTGGAAAGAAATGGGAATGGTGAAAGGGAATTATTTTTTTTAAAAGAGTCAATGGCTTGAAAAAAGAAAACAACTGCTTAAAAAGTAGAATTGGCCAAATGGAAAAGGAAATACAAAAGCTAACTAAGAAAAACAATTGCTTAAGAGTTAGAATTGGGGAAACAGAAGCTAATGATTCTATGAAACTCTATGAGAATGAAAAATAGAAGAAAATATAAAGTATCTCATAAGAAAAAAAAACAGATCTAAGAGATATACTATATTGTCTGAAATCATTGGACTACTTAAAAGCCATAATCAAAAAGAGGCACTGGAGAGCATCTTTCAAGAAATTATTAAAGAATACTGTCCAAGCTTCATCCAGAAGGTAAAAGAGGCATTGAAAGAATTCACTGATCACCTCAGGAAAGAGATCCCAAATAAAAACTCCAAGGAACATCATAGCCAAATTATGGAACTATGAGGTCAAAAAAACAAAAGAATACTAAAAATATCCAGAAAGAAACAATTCAGAATTATGCAAGACTTGGTAGCTGCAATATTAAAGGATTATGGGTTCATGGAACATGATATTCCAGAAAGCAAAGGAGGTAGAACTACAAGAATCACCTACCTGCAAAATTAAGCATAATACTTCAAGGGGAAAATAGTCATTCAATGAAATAAAAGGATTTCATGCTTTCATAAGGAGGTGACCAGGACTGAACAAATAAAACTGATCTCTGATATCAAGAGTGATGAGATATTTAAAAGAAAAAATAAGGTATTCCACATGTGAAAAAATGTTTGTGGCAGCCCTTTTTGTAGTGACTAGAAACTGGAAACTGATATCCATCCCTGGAGAATGGCTAAATAAATTATGCTAGATGAATGTTATAGAATATTGTCGTTCTATAAAAAAGACCAAAAGGATGATTTCAGAGAGGCTTGGAGAGACTCACGTGAACTGATGTTAAGTGAAATGAGCAGAACCAGGAGAGCATTATACATGGCAACAACAAGACTATACGATGATCATTTCTGATGGACATGGCTCTCTTCAACAGTGAGAATATTCCAACCAATTCCACTTGTTCAGTGATGAAAAAAGCCATATACACCCAGAGAGAGGCCTGTGGAAACCGAGTGTGGACCACAACATAGCATTTTCATGTTTTCTGTTGATGTTTGCTTGCATTTTGTTTCCCTTCTCAGAATTCTTTTTTCTTTCTAGGTCCGATTTTTCTTATGCAGCAAGATAACTATATAAATAAGTATACATATATTGGATTTAACATATATTTTAACATATTTAACATGTATTGGACTACCTGACATCTAGGGGAAGGGGTGGAGGGAAGGAGGGGAAAATTTGGAATAGAAACTTTTGCAAGGGTAAATGTTGAAAAATTACCCATGCATATGTTTTGTAAATAAATAAATACATATATATATATGATGGGGTAGAAGGTGAATTTGAGGGAATGACATAAGAAATCATCAAGGGATGAAAAAGAGGACTATACTGGGTGTGGAAGGGAGAGGTAGAATGGAATAAATTATTTCACGTGAAAAGGCTCAAAATTCTATTCGATCCTTTACTGTGGAGAGAAAAATAAGAAACAGAGTTATGAGAATTGCTTGAAACTTATTCTCATCAGTCTTGGCTCAAATATGGAATAAAATATACAATCAGTTAAATATAGAAAAATTATTTTTGCTCATCTTTCATTCTTCTTAACTTCTCTGCTGTACAATACTGCTTTTTTAATTGCCATGATACTGTTTTCTCTCAGTTCTCCTTTTATTCAATCTGTCACTCTGTTCATTCAATCTCCTTTGCTGAACTATCATTTAAATCAGTGGTTCTCAAACTTTTGTTCTCAGTTTCTTTATACTATCAAAAATCATTGAGGATCTGTTTTGTTTATGTGAGCTATATTTATAAATATCTACCATTTTAGAAACAAAAACTAATTTTGAATCCATAGACACTCTGAAAGGTTTTAGAGATCTCCAGGATTCTCTGGACTACACTTTGAGAAACACTGATCTAAATCACATTGTCTTACTATGGGTATCCCTCTACTCTGATCTAGTTCCTCTTCTTTTCTTTTCTCTTCCTCTCTGATCCTCCACCTACCCATCCTCTCCCTCCAGAATACCAAACAAGAATCAGATAGAATAAGGTCAAGGCTGATGCCTCACAGGCTTCCCATGAGGAAAAAACAAAGTAGGAAAGAAAAAAGATTCACACAAATCTAATTTTGGGCCACTCTATTACTCTTAGCCCTGACACATTTGTCAAGGGAGCACACATCTCAATTGTTCATTGGATGTAAACAGACCGAGATACCTCCCTAAAAAATCCTGCTCCAGTTGTCTAGTGAATAAGATATCTTCTGAACCAATAAATATAATCAAGGCTAAGTGAAAAGGGGATGATTTTGATCCTACACTTACACACATACACCCCTCTAATGTGTTCCTACTATTTCTGGTAAATCAGTTATGTATAATCATCTTCTTTCTTGTTGTAATGTCTATTCCATAGTAGTCCACGAGGTTTGGAGACTTCAGTGATTAAAGACAGAATGTTAGAGTTAGAAGGAACCTCAGCGCCTATAAGAATGGCATATAATAAAATAAGACTCTACTACTACCACATGCCCAACAAGAATCATAAAGCAGGGGGAACCCAATACCTCCAGGCAGTTCCTTCTATTTTTTGTTGGCTTTAATTGTTAGGAAGATTTCCTCACATCATACCCAAATCTGCCTGTGCAACTTTTCTAATCATTACTTTCAACTCTGCTATTGAACCAAAAGAACATCTATCTTCTACACAACACCCTTTCAAATACTTGAAAACTACAATTATATTCCATCAACCCCAATTCTTTCCTTCTCCATGCTAAATTCCCATTTTCTTCTATTAATCCTCAAGATCCTTCACAACCCTGTTTGCCCTCTTCTAGGTAGCCTCCAACCAATATATTATCTAAAAAGTGAAGTAAACATAGTTTTTATGATTTACGGTTTTAACCATAGTCATTTTGATTGTGTCTTTTGGATTCCAAGCTCCATTCCAGAAGAAAGGGCTAATAGAGGTGCACAGCCATTTTTAGTCAAGGGGATATTGTCTTAATAACAAGAGCAAGTTATAGCCTCAATTCAAGTGAATTGCCTAAGATTAGTTATTTGTGATAAAATATAAGACAATATTCGCATCTCTCGAATCATAGACTTTCCGTGTCATTTTGCCTTTGTAGACAGTGAAGTCACAAAAGTTGGATGCCAATAAGCCAAAAAAAGTAGGAAATTATGAGTTCTACCAACAATACTAACCTGCTACACCTCTTTATTATTAAAAGAACACTTCAATTGTCTCCATTATTAATAATCATTTCAATAGTCTAAAATATGATTTGACTATTGTGAGGACTACCTCCAAAAATAGATATGACTTTAATAGATAACCAATTTTGGTTCCTGTAATCAAAAAATTCATCTGGTTGTCAGTCTCTTGGTGTTGAGAGTGATCATAAAGGTCCACAATTTATATTTTATATTAAAAATGAAAAAAATACCACAAAAGTCTTCTTATCAACAAACCTGTGAAAAAAGTGGTGAAAACATTATTTCTCTCATTCTAGAAAGAAATTTCTAGAGAGAAAATTACTTCCTTACAATCACATTGTAGCAAAACTATAGTGAATAGTATTGAGCTAGAATTCAGGAATACATGAATTCAAGTTCACCCTCAAATTGCCTATGGGATCTTGGACAATTATCTGAACCTTTCTCGTCTTCAGTCCCTTATCTGTGAGAAGTTAAGAAGATTGGATTAGAAGGATCCAACAATCCCTTTTAGCTCTGAATCTTGGAAGACTATGATTCTATAGATCAAAACTTAAAATTCAAGTTTTCTGCCTTCAAATCCTTTTGTCATCAGAGATACTGTCATTAATCCACTGCTTCTTACTCAATATTCCTAAAGCATTTTGTTCTTTCCTCAAATATAAAATGGAATGTCTCTAGCCAACCTCAAATTCAATCCTTGCTTCAGTAGAGTGAATGATGAAATAGTCAGGAATGACTGGATTAAAATTTCGTCATATATTCAAAAGCTATATGACCATGGCAAGCTGTTTATATTCTCTAACAATCAGTTTCTTCACATGGAAAGTATTGCTTCTGGTACCTAATATCTAGGATTTTCCTGAGGTTTAAATGAGATATGCTATATGTAAAGAAAACATTGAAGAGATATGAAAATGTTATCTTCTTGTGATCATTCTTTAAAATTCACCACACTAAGTCCCCAGTGTGAACCTGGCTAAGATGGAAGCTTCTTGTGGTAAGCCACAAACACTGGACCATCCTAGCAAAATGAAATCTATCTAGATCATAGCATTATAGCAAAATGAGAAGTACCTCCTGCCTTCCCATTTCTTTCAATCTAATAATAAACAATAATGATGCTTAAATATTGATCTAGAATCTCCATTAAAGGTCAGAGTGTTTCTCAGACATTACTTCACAACATTCCTGTGATCTCAACCTGAAGAAATGGCTCCCCAAAGTACTCTCCTAATCTATCACCACAAGAAGACCAGAAACCACTCAGTCACATGTGGAAATTTTAGGAATAAAAAGTGGTAATACTTAAAAACCATTATATCTATGGGGCTTTTGGCCAAAGTGCTTAGGTAGGGCAAGAAATAAGCCTGTTAGCCATCCACAAAGTTCAAAGTGAAGACACTTGATTAATGCACAATGAAGATTAAGTTGTAAGACTGGATATTTATCTGGAAAGGAGTGTATCAGACTATTTCTGTTTCTTTGGTTTGATGGTGATAGTTATGTACCTAGGAAATTCCTCCTGCTTTAAAATAATCTGAGAAGACCAAAAACATTTTGAAAAACGCCTGTCGGATATTTCAGAGAGATAATCTAAAGATACATGAATAATAAAAAGAAATGGATTTCTGATTCATTAACTAATGAATCAATCAAAAAAATAAATTTGATCTATCAAACAACACATCTTTTTGATCTCTTCAATGTAGATTGCCACACAATTCTGCCTGCTAACCCTGGGGAACTTTTTCCCATGTTTTCCTGCAAGTTAATCAATGTGTCAGCACCTTTCTTAATTTTATCTTGTCATCAAGAGATTAACAGTGGAAATGGATGCCTATCAGTTGGAAAATGCTCGAATAAGTTATGATTTATGAATGTTATAGAATATTGGTCAATTCTGATGGATGTGGCTCTTTTCAAAGAGAGTCATCTGCACCCCGAGAGAGGACAATAGGGATTGAGTGTGTATCACAACATAGTATTTTGACTTTTTTGTTATTGTTTGCTTGCATTTTTGTTTTCTTTCCCATTTTTCCATTTTTGATCTGATTTTTCTTGTGCAGCATGATAATTATGGAAATTTGTTTAACATATATTAGATTATTTGCCATTGAGGGGATGGGGAAAAGGGAGGGAGAAAAAAAATTTGGAATACAAGGTTTTGCAAGGGTGAATGATGAAAATTATCTATACATTTGTTTTGAAAATAAGTTTCTTTTTTTAGTTTTAAAAGAGATTACCAGTGGAACTTCTGACCGAAGTGTCTTAATAGAAGCAGGCTGATAAGCTCTTTTACACGTACTCCCACAATAACAAATAATGATCAAGAAATCAAATGAAAAGTAATGTTTGCTCCACAACTATACACTATGTCAGCCAGAAGTCCATAGGTGACAGAAAAGGATCAATAAAACAAATACCAAGGCAGGTAAGCAAACAAGCAGCCTCCCAGACTCTGGATCTACAGAGTGAGGGTTAGCCTAGAAAGCCCTCAGGTAATTAGAAACCCAGAGTAAGGACTTTGGAAGTTATAAAATTTCGAAGAAATTTAGATATGGCAATGATAGGGCTCCTGTCCTTACAAATGAAGATCCTTACAAATTTATCACTTCAAGCCTCAAAGATTGGGGAAGGTCTAAGCCTGGAACATGGAGATAGGATAGGAGCTCAACAAGGCAAGTAAGGCTGAGCCCCATACTTAAAGACATAATATGGGATAAAACCTGGCCCTGGCACAAAGCCTTGGTGCTAAAAATGGAAAGACAAACAAACTTAAAAAAATATTTGTCATAAGAAATTATTGTTTATGCAGAAATATCCAAATCTCCAACCATGAAAGAGACACTATAATAACTATTTTTAGAGATTCAAAGGAGGAAAATGTATTTTCCACAAGGGTTACATGAAATAAAAGAGGTTTTTTTTTTTTTAAATGAAGTAAAATCTCTGGAAAAAAAGAATTAGAGAAAAAGCAATAGCTTAGAAGAGAAAATGGTAAACCTTGTCCAAGTCATGAACTCCCAGAAAAGTGTAGCATACAAATATAAAATCAAGGAATTCATGAAAAAAAATAAATATTAAACAAATCAAACCATCAAAAACACAGCAAAATTTAAAATACCTGATATTTTAAAAACCTGGAAAAAACAGATCATAGAAAAATAATTTAAGAGTGTTTAGTAATTTAATTTCTGATAAAACAAATCTAGATTTTCTGGTCATGTGCCCTTTGCCAAACAGTGGCCATCTTGCTCATATTTGCAGAAAAAAAAAGTTTGGCATCTTGCCAGCATTTTCTTGTCATGGGTTGTTTTGACTTCTGGTTTCAAGTCTCCTTATCCCTATGAAAGTAATGAATTTGGCCACTATGCCATTTTCTATTTCTGCAGTCAAATCAAATGTGGCCTCTCATTTGACCCTGATAGCTTAGACTTGAGAACATGTCTTGAGTCCAGGCAAGGTTGGTTTTATTATTTTCAGACATATGACCTCTCACCACCTTCAAAATCTATCTTTAATACTATATTTCCATGTCCATTGATACTGTACTTCCATATCCCTTTGTCATATTCCAATCAATCAAATGATCAATAAATTAAGCATCAACTGTGTGCCAATTACTGTGTTAAACAAAGAGAATACAAAAAGGGAAAAAACAGTTCTTACTCTTAAGGAGCTCACAATCTAATGGGTCTCTGGTTACTTGGGTCTCTTGCATAGTTCATCTACTTGGCAGTCACTAGTACTATGAGCACCACTGACTGTAGAAAAAAAGCTCTCCTTTATAAATGCAGCACAAACTCAAAGTTTCTACCATATTTAAATTTGAGGAACTAGGCTAGATTTTATACCATCAAATTGCTCATCTGACATTTAAAGTATTCAAATAATGCTTCAACCTAGGTTTGTTTAAAAAAAAAAGTGTGTGTATGTGTGTGTGTGTGTGTGTGTGTGTGTGTGTGTGTGTGTGTGTGTGTATTCTCCTTCAGTAAGAATTCACCAGAACCCACTTTACATTTGGTTTGGGGTGAATTAGTTACTTGAAAAAATCCCTTTATGTCTTGCTTTTGTTACCAAGGGCATACAGATTACCTGGACCTTAATTTAGCCATCCTTGAAGGGTGCAGTTGAACTGGCAACTTTTGTCTGTCATTTCTGTGACAGCCCTGAAATTGCTGCTCCCTTTACACAGTACTTGGACTACATAGGATTGATGTGAGGATCAAATAAGATCATGTATATATAAAGCACTTTATAAATCATAAAGCATTATACAAATGTGAGCTATCAACATTATTATTATATAAGGGTTTAGAAACCATTATTTTCTTGGTCTTGAAAACCCTTGATGGTATTTACATTCTAAATTAAACTGAACACTGAATATTGATTTTAATATGTTAAGATGAAATTCAATTTCTTGAATACTGCTAACATCACAGCCCATGTAAGATCAATTTGTTTGCTGATTTCCTGCTTACTACCAATATCACCCCAAGGGATTGATACTGGATTTATAGGAATATTGTTTCAGAAGATTTGTGCATAAATATGTTCTCTCACAAATTGCACATTAGGCCAAGAATGATTTGTTTGTTGTGTTTTAATCAGTTTTACATAATAGCTGACACACTATTTGAAGAGTTCATGTAGACATATGAAACAAGTTGAGTTCAGTTCTTGCTATTGGCAGGAGAGCCTCTTATGGGGACTGTCTCTGAGAATTTATCTCTCAAGAAAAAGAAATAAAACTAACTCAGATGCTATTGAAGATGTACATTGCTGAGTTAGTCATTGGTCATTTGGCCAATAACATAGCTGTGCCTTCGTGGTCTACCAATCTAGCTGACAGTCTAAAAAAGCTATGTATGCCACATAAACACAAAATATACCAAGAAATTGGGTGTGCTATTTTAGCAAGTCCAAATTATAAATCTTTACTTTAATCCAAAGTTTTGTGCTATAATTGAAAGAGTACTGCCTTCGGTTTGAACCTGACCACTGCCATGGTAATTATATGATCATGGGCAAGACTACATAGTAATACCTTTTGTACTTACCCCACAGAGATTTTGTGAAGAGGAAATGAGATAATGTATAAAAAGCATTTTGCAATATTTAAGGCTGCTACACAAAAGTTAGGTATCATTATGTAGTAAATGATGCCTTTGTCAATTCATCTACTAAATCTTTGGTCACAATGGTAACCTCATATTAAGATAATTCTGTGAGGTAGACAATGTTAACATTATTATCCCCATTAAACAGCTGAAAAACTTCAGAAAAGTTATGTAAATGTTGAATTTCTATATTTATGGATATATCATTTCCAAACATACTTGCTATGAAACAGAAGTCATCACAACTTTTGTATCTTTTTGTCATATCCCAATGTATTATAAATTCCATTCCTCTAAGAGTTCCTAAAAAAGAAGATTCCTTAGCCAGCATTTCTACTTTATCACTTGTACAGGGGCTGCACTATTAACTATTCCTTTACAAGTGGCAGAGATGATGGGAGCTATCATTCCCATCTATGGGGACAAAATCTATGGGGACATCTACAAACAAAAATAAGACTAAAAAAGTAAATCTTGATCCAAGATATGGTGCTCTAGAGGAAAAATACAACAAGACTATTAAGTGTTTATATTTATTTCTTCTTTTAGGGTGGGCTTTCTTGTGGGGATAGACAAAGATTAGAAGTCAAAAAAGTTAGGAAACTTTGAGGTCATTGTATTGGGAGCATCAGAATATACTAGCTCTTGGGAGAATTCTTAAGTATCTTTTAGATATTTTAGAATGTTTGGTAAGGAAATATTCATATAATTCATATAATGCTATATGCAAATAGATGAGATCTATGAAAGGAAGAGAAGAAAAACTTGTTGAAAAAAATCTTTAAGGAAGATTATTATTAATGGCATAAGAAGATTCAAAGGATAGGTTCTCCTACTAACTAATCATTTGACTGTGGTCAAGGCATTTCATGTCTTTTAGCCCAAGTTACCTTCTCTGTAGAACATAAAGAAGAAGAAAGAAGAAGAAGAAAAAGAAGAAAAAAGAAAAGAAAGAAAAATAAGAAGAAAGAAAGAAAGAAAGAAAGAAAGAAAGAAAGAAAGAAAGAAAGAAAGAAAGAAAGAAAGAAAGAAAGAAAGAAAGAAAGAAAGAAAGAAAGAAAGAAAGAAAGAAAGAAAGAAAGAAAGAAAGAAAGAAAGAAAGAAAGAAAGAAAGGAAAGAGAGAGGGAGGTAGGGAGGGAGGAAGGAAGGAAGGAAGGAAGGAAGGAAGGAAGGAAGGAAGGAAGGAAGGAAGGAAGGAAGGAAGGAAGGAAGGAAGGAAGGAAGGAAGGAAGGAAGGAAGGATGGAAGGAAGGATGGAAGGAAGGAAAGAAGGAAGGAAGGAAGGAAGGAAGGAAGGAAGGAAGGAAGGAAGGAAGGAAGGAAGGAAGGAAGGAAGGAAGGAAGGAAGGAAGGAAGGAAGGATGGAAGGAAGGATGGAAGGAAGGAAAGAAGGAAGGAAGGAAGGAAGGAAGGAAGGATGGAAGGAAGGAAGGAAGGAAGAAGGAAGGAAGGAAGGAAAAAGAAGGAGGATGGGGAAGAGTAGGGGGATGGGGAGGAGGAGGAGGAGAAGAGGAAGAGGAGGAGGAGAGGGAGGAAGAGAAAGAGAACAACGTTTACACTACCTAATTCTAGGATTCTTATCTATGAAGTGGTAAAGTAACATATATATATATATATATATATATATATATATATATATATATATATATATATACACATACATATACACATATATATACATACATATACATATGTGTGTATATATATATATATATATATATATATATATATATATATATATTATTACTATTTACTAAAAGCAACCATGAGCCTATGATCTCTATAACCCTTAATGGAAAATTGAAAGACAAAATAAAGCAAGAGAAATGTGGATAAAGCATGTGAGAAGAGTTCAGTTATCTCCAAAAGCCAGGTTGCTGTAGTGGTAATACGTGACTCTGATTTGTTTTTAATTATTTATACTTCACTCATTTTTTAAGTAGGCATCTAATTTATAATAGAAATACAGAATTGAGAAAGGGCTTATCCATCCCTCTTTCTCTGTCAGCACAGGGTTGCTTCCTGCAGAACATTTTGGAGTGCTTCGTCTCACAGACACTCTGTCTAACTCTCAGTTCCGTATAGGGCCTAATGCACCGATAGTGCTTAATAAACATGAAGGACCATGATAGCAGCAATGGTATTAATAGCACAAGTTTGCAAAATTCTAGTGACAGGACTTTTACCACTTACTTTGGAAGACTATTCCATATTCTTATTGACTGGCTCTGTGAAATTATTTCCTGATATCCTTTCTGAATTTCCTCTTGTTCCCCCTCATGCCATTACTACTAGTTATGGCTTTGAGTTGTTGTTAATGATGGAGAGTGGGGGGGGGCGGTGGGAGTTAGAAGGGAGGGCTTGCCATTTTCCCTAAGTGCTCATCAAAAGCGCTGACTTGGCAGCCCTGGAGACTGAGGGGTTATTATACATCCCTAGAAGAGGCATAACAAATAGAGGGAACAGGAGTTTTGCTACTTTGATTTATCAATGAACTTCAAATCTTACATCATAAAGCATAGTCCTTGTCATGGGTGAAGATGGGTTGGTGATGTGGTCCTTTACCCATAGAAACCCAAATTCATCTTTAGGAAATTATTGAATGCACAAAAAAGGTATAATTTGGTTTTTGTTATTGTTTTATTGTCAATGCCTCATTTCATTTATCTTAACCCTTCTCCCAGGAGTAGTTCTTTGAAACTACTGTTCTGGTTAAGTACAAAGTATATAGAAGAGAAAAGACTACATATGGAGTCAGAAGTTCTGAGTTTAAATCCCAAGTCTGCTACTCACATACCTGGAAGACTTGAATTAAGTAATTTCATCTTTCTGGGTCTCAGTTTCCCCCTTTTAAGGAATGATAGGTTTAGACTAGATAATCTCTTATGTCCTAACTCTAAATTCATGATCCAATTCTTTTAAATAAAATCTAACATTTTACAAAGATTAAGGGAGATGAAAGATCAATTAAGAGGGAGCCTGACGTGTATAGAATTCTGCTTTGGATTCCAGAAGACTTAGATTCAAACTTTGCTTCTGACATAGACTAACTGCATGACCACAGGTGTGGGGTTTAATTTTTGCACCCCAAATAACAATCTAAAACTGCAAATTATGTACAGATTTTCAGTCTGCTTTGGAGGAAAATATCCACATTGAGAGTTTCTTACACAGATGAAATTATAGGTCTAGAACAACCATCCAACAAGAATATTTGAGAAAATCCCCCAATAATAAACAAGAAAGCAACATTTAAGTGAAAAATAAACTGAAACTGATTCGTCTGTCCTCTTTCCTTCTATCCCCAAGGAAGAAGAAAAACTACTGAAACATTGTTTAATATTTATTTACAAAATTACTAAAGTAAGAGACCTTATTGTTCTATGTGACTTTAGCAGTATAAAACTAATACCTTCTGTAAAATTTTGATAGTTAGGCTTTGTTACAATGTCTTCCCAACTTGAATTAGCAAGAAGGAACCAAGTTTCCTCCTAGGTATTATAGTATTAAATTTAAAATACAAATAATTATTAGAAATATATATAGTCTTGGCAACCATTAAATTTGTTCCTTAAGCAGGTTTATTACTAAATTGCATACTTGCATAAAGATTTGTCTTCTCCCAATTTGACATAAAAGAGTTAAAATTAGATTTATTCATTTTACAGATACCATTATTTTTCAATGTCAAGTGTTAAGAATTTTATCTGTTTCATAGTAGTAGGTGTATTCCTTCAGAAATATTCTCTCATCAATAATACCACCACAGTACTGAGCAATTATTTTGTTCTCTGAAAATTAGACTCAACTTTATATCAAATATGTGGGATACACTGAACACTTAATGATTTTGCATTTGAAACTGGTAAGTTTATAAAGGTCTTAAAGTTCCTGAGCATATAGAAAGAATCAATACCTAATATAAGCTTCTTCCATAATCATATCTTTTTTTTTTCTTCAAGAAATCTGCCTCCAAAAAACAATTGGCTGATATTGGAGAAAGATTCCTTGCTTGTCCATCCTGAAAGCAGTATTTTAATACTTGGACCAGGGGATTCCAAATTTGACAGCCTTTTCTTCTGCCTACAGACAAAATTTAAAGGCAGTCTTATCTAAAGACAGAGGGATAGAGAAGATGGCTTTCTCCTATACATTCCCTTTCATACACTGATTCTATTTTGCTGTGAAGTGTGATATGTGATAGAAGTATTTCCAGCCTAAGAGATTGTCCTTCTGCTATTCATAGACAACTAAACAGGTGGGGCTATAACTCCATAGCCAACAGAATGACAGAGCTGGTTTTAGGAACTGGGGGAGACAGGAGGGAAAGACAGAGAAAGATAGACACAGAAACTAAGAGACATTAAGAGACAGAGAGGTACAGAGACAAAGACTGAGATAGACCGAGACAGATCAGAGTAACAATGACAGAAAAATCAGGTAGGTACAAAGGCAGAGACAAAGAAATAGACAGACAGAGACAGAGCTCACAAAATAATTTGTTCTTCCTTAGGTTCTCATTTTTGTGTGGGGACCATCTCCAGTTGTCCTGATTGATATCGTGCCACCGGACCCAGATGTCTCTGGAGGGGAAAGTGAGGCAGGAGATCTTGTACAGCCCATCCTCACTTAAATCCAATTCATTTACATGTTATGGTACCACCTCTCTCTTGGGGAATGAAAGAAAAACAACAACCCCCACATTTCTGGGTAGAAAGGGATGAACACAAAGCTGTAAAACAAAGGCAGATCAGAGTGGGAGTTGAAAGTATGGAAAGGCAATAAGTTGCAAGTGTTACATAGTTATTTTATTTACAAACCAAAGCAAGAGGAAGGAAAAAAAATTACCATCCAAGGTGGGACAAGGGGAGGGATATTTTATGTCCATCCAAAAGAGTTCTTTGACACTGGGAAATGAATGTGGACTACTTGCATTTTTGTTTTCTTCCCAGGTTATTTTTACCTTCTGAATCCAATTCTTCTTATGCAACAAGAGAACTGTAGGTTCTGCACACATATGTTGTATCTAGGATAAACTATAACATATTTAACATGTATAAGGCTGCCTGCCATCTAGGGGAGGGGGTGGAGGTAGGGAAGGGAAAAGTCAGAACACAAATGAGTATAAGGGACAATGTTGTAAAAAATTGCCCATGCACATGTACTGTCAATAAAAAGTTATTTTTAAAAAAGGGTTCTTTGAAAAATAACCACATACACTCACATAAAAACAGTTCTTTGAAATATTTTCTATACCTAAAGAGTGTTATGTTGAAGAGACTTTTGCCAGCTTTGTCTCTCTCTCCCCATGTCCTGGGGTACAGACAGTAATATTCTTTACCTCTTCCCAGGACTTTCTCCTCCAGAGCAATTCTTTCCAAGTCACAGGATCAGAAGCACAAAGAGTCAGAACTTGAAGGGACATTCAGAGCCAACTGGAACCAAGGATTTTTTTTATCCACTTACTGTTTTTTATTATTAAAACTTTTTTATTTTTCAAAAGATATGCATGGACAATTCTTCAACATTAGCCTTTACAAAACTTTTTGTTCTAGTTTCCCTCCCCTTTTCTCCTCACCCCTCCCCTAGATGGCAAGTAATCAAATATATGTTAAACTTGGTAGAAATATATGTTAAATCCAATATATGCATACATAGTTATACATTTATCTTGTCACACAAGTAAAATCAAATTAAACAGAAAAAAATGAGAAACAAAATAAAATGCAAGCAAACAACAATAAAAAGAGTGAAAATGCTATGTTGCAAACAAACTCAGTTCCCACAGTCCTCTCTCTGGGTGTAGATGGCTCTCTTTATCATTAAACCATTGAAACTGGTCTGAATTATCTCATTGTTGAAGAGAGCCATGTCCATCAGAATTGATCATTGTAGAATCTTGTTGTTGCAGTGTATAATGATCTCCTAGTTCTGCTTACTTCACTTAGCATTAGTTTATGTAAGTCTCTCCAGGCATCTCTGAAATTATCCTGGTGGTCGTTTTTTACAGAACAATAATATTCCATAACATTCATATACCACAATTTATTCAGCCATTCTCCAATTGATGGGCATCCACTCAGTTTCCAGTTTCTGGCCACTACAAAGAGGGCTTCCACAAAACATTTTTTGCATATGTGGCTCCCTTTCCCTCCTTTAAGATCTCTTTGGGATATAAGCCCAGTAAAAATACCGTAGAACCAAGGATTCTTAAGCCAGTATCCAATCCATACACAGAAAAGTATCTCCCTTGTGTTCTTTTCCCCATTTCCCCCTTCACATCCTCCCCTTCATCCCCCCCCAATTCATTCCTACCAGTATGTAGCCTTTGTATAGTGATCTCCTTTGAGGGGAGAGCCATTGCTTTCCAAGAGAACCTTTTACACTTAGGAATAACTCTAATTGTTAAGAAATTTTATCACAACATCAAACTTTAATTCTCTTCTACACAACCTTTACCCATTACCCCAAGTTATGCTCTCTGGGGACAAGCAAAGTAAGTCGATTCCTCTTCCAAGGGATAGCCTTTCAAACATATGAATGTAACTATTTTGCCCCCACCTCTCAATTTTCTCTTTTTCAAACATTATTTTAATTTCTTAAAAAATGTTTAATGTATGGCATGAAACAAGCACTTCCATAATAGAGTACAATAATAAAAAAGATTATTGTATGTGAAACTGCAAATTTGCTACATAAAACTTGCTGTGCTTTTAAAATATATAATAAAGTTCCTTCCCTCCTCCTATAGATGGCTACTATCAAACATAAATAGGTATACATTGGACTAAAAATTCAGAATTCACTCAAATGATATTCATATGACATGAACTCAAGACCATCATCCAGGGTGTTATCTTTTTTGAATGCTCTTTAGATTAACTATAAATGGAGGGGAGGAGATAACTTAAACTTAAGGAGAAAAGAAAGCTATGTGGTATCACATAGCTTTGAGCCTGGAATCAGGAAAACCCCTCTTTCTAAGTTCAAATCTGGCTTTAAACACTTACTAGATGTGTCATCCTGGACAAATCACTTAGCCTTGTTTGCCTTTTACATTTCTGTAAAAATGAGATACAGAAAGAAATGGCAAACCACTTCAGTATCTTTGCCATGAACACCTCAACTGGAGTCAGAGTCAAACACAAAGTCAAATGACTGAACAACAATAAATGGGACATCCGGAATTGAAAGCAACTATGTTGATAGGGTCTTAAAAAGGAAAAGTTTAGTAACACTGTCAACTCTTTTCTGGATACCATGAATATCTAAATGCCAAGAATTCATGAAAGTTTTTAACTGCCATATCATATCACTGGCTAATGCAGAGCTTTTAGTCCACTAAGACACTTTTAAAAATCTTTGTTAAGTCAATATTCCAGGTATGTTTCCCCAGTATTATAAATGTGAAAGTGATTTTTTTCTTGTCAGAAGGTAAGATTTAAGATTTAGTATCAATTCCTTATTGCCCCTTTCTTTTCTTTTTTTTTTTTTTTTTTTTTGCTCTATTCTTCCCTGTTCAAAAATCATTCATCTTGGCAGAAAAAAGAAGGAAAATAAAAATAGAGCAGCATTACCATGATACTTGTCATTTGTTTTGATTATTAGATCTGCACAAACAATAGTACAGTCTTCTTTTCTGTTCTTCTCCCCATTGTAACTAAAAACATGCCTTTTTGGTCTTAACTTTCCTTACCACAATGAGCTCACCATATTCTTATAACATTATACCACACCCTTTATGTTTAAAAAAAAATACATCCTCAATTACCTGCTCTTGCCTGGAAGAAAACCCATAGAACCTGTACTTTCAATTGATGCTAAACTTCTTTTTCTATAAACCCCATTGGGATACATATATTTTGTATATGAATCCATTCATTGAGCAAATATGTTGACAAACTTAGCAAATAAATATTTTTAGAGTGTATTTGCTACCAAATGGTAAAAAAAGGATTCATCACTTTTGTAAAACCAAACCTAGTACAGATGCTATCATTTTAACCATCTATTTCATATTCCCTGGGCAAAAGAAACATAATTCAATGCTGTGCTGGTACTCAAATTCTTTCTATTTTGATAGGACCTATCTGAGCTTTTATTTCACAATCAAAAGTTTTTAAAACCTAGGTCACTTTCACACCATAATAAAGCATCAGAGGAGGTCTTTAATGGTACTTAAAGGCACATATTTAATGTTAATATTTCTGAAAGCATATGTGGACAGGTGGCAGGAAGTAGCCACTCAACCAAAACTGTACACAGTGAGTCAGTGCTTAAAATAGATCATAAAAAAGCATATTGGTCTCTTCCAATTTTAAAATATAGGGTTACATTTTTCTCTTCCTATTTATCTTTATATCTTTGCATGGATCACCATTTTAGTACAGAAGAAATATTTTTATAGCACTTACTATGTGCTGACAACTGGACTAAATGATTTTTTTTTGTAAATATATCATACTATCCTCACAAAAATCATGCAAGGTAAATAATATTATTAATTCACATTTTATAGTTGAGGGAATTAAGTTAAACAAGTTTAATAATTTTTCCAGTATCATCACACAACTACTAAATATTTGAGATCAAATTTGAATTCAGGTCTTCCTGAACTCCATGCTTAGTACTCTATCCATTGTGCTACTCTCTGCTTCTTGGTAGGCCAGGAAAGATAAGAATTTGCCTGAAATATACTGTTACCCCAAAAGCATATTCTTCAAAATAGAAATAGGAAATTGTTCATTATGCCTGATTCTTAGTAAGCCTTATTTTTCTTAGATAATATTACTAAAGCCAATATTACTAAAGGCAGTACTTATTTTTAGGGTTCAATTAACCCAATTCAGAAGAAGAATGAAGCCAATACATTATCTTTGTAGACAATGATTTATAAAATTAAAACCCTACAATTCTGGTTTTCTTATCAATTGTTTCTCCTGTTAGTGAGTCAGTCAAGGGACACAGGCAGACCTATAAACCTCTTAGAGACTCAGCTTTCTTATCAGTAAAATAGGTGTAGTAAATGGAAATAGTGCTTTTGTAAAACTTAAAGTATGATATCTAATTAGATATATGGATACATAGACAGTCAGATAAATAGAATAAAATGATAATATTTATAAACACAGCATACTCAGTACCTGGCACGTAGTAAGTGCTTAATAAATGCATATTCTCTTCCTGGTGTATATAGATAAGTAGATAGATCTCTTTGACTCTTTCACTTTTTATTCATAAAGTCTTATGATTAATGCTATGCTATCACAAATACACTTATATTAAATATATATTGAATGATGTCCTGCTCATTTGTACTACGGATCTTTCAAATCTTAACCTTTCTTCCCATTTCCACAGCCTTATAAAGTTCCGCTTCTCATTTTTTAAAATAACTCTCCTTCTTTATGCAGCAGTCCCTACTTTTCAAGAGTCTACAGTCTAATAGGAAGCAGATGATTTATGGATTAATTGTAATCTATAGTGACTTCCTATAAATTGATACCTTTTGGTGACTAGTAGCAATTTCCAAACTATCACTTTGCATCAGCTAGACAATAACTACTTAACTAGTTTCTCCACCTCTTGTCTCTCAAAGCTCTAGTCAATCCTGCATCCTGCTGTTAAATTGATCATCTATAAAATAGCATTTTCATCAAATCATTCTCAACTCAAGAATTTATAGTAACTTCTTATTGTTTATTGGATCAAATCTAGACTCCTCAGCTTGACATTCAAAGCTTTCCATCCATCAACTGCTTCTACATTATCTATAGGAACCCATTTCTCATTGTTCTCTGACATAGACATTCAGTCAGGGCAATGTCAGGTATAATTCTCTTCCTAATATCAAATGCTACTGGTTGTAAGGTAGTTCTACTGCTCTTTCTCCCTCATCCTCATAGCCCTATGACAAAGTCTGCATTATGGGAAGTATTATAGTACTGTCTAAAAAAATTTTTTATAATAGAGAACAAGGGATTTTTTTTCTTTCTATACGGCTATTTTAGAACATTGGAATGAAGATAGGGACAAAAACTGTAATATAAACAAATCAAAATTGTTTGCTAGGGTTATAGGTGTTGGAACTATAATCACCAAATAGTATTAATATCTAAACCCAAGATTAGTAGTTAAGATTGCCTACCAAAGAGCTAAGTGAGCCCAAAGCAGAAGAATTGTATAAAGAGGAAGCCGGATCTGCCATTGATTCTGGGTGCTCAATCAATTCCAAGGAGTTTTTGGAATTTGGAGTTAGAAAAGTCACAGATTTCATTCTGGGTGATCAGGAAGAGCTAGATCAGAAAAATTCTAATTTGTTACAAGCCTATGGATACTCATGAGAGTATACCCACTTTTCTTCTTCTCCTGAGTTTCCTTCAGCTGAAGATCTACAAGACCCCATTAATTTCCATAGAAACTGGGGGATCAACCTAGTCACAGACTGAAGTAAAGAAAAGCTTCAATAGAAATTAGCCATTTACTTGAAGATCAATGGAGCCAGAATCCTTCCCTCATCACAAGTAATTCCCTTAATGTCAATAAACAACCTGAATCTTGTTACATGACTATTTTCACATCATAGCAAGACCTACTGGGTCTCCCTTGAAACTTACTCTTTGAGGGCACAAAGAAATATGACCAACTTCCTATGGTCCAAATTTCTAGACAGAATTCAGACAGTGACACTAGTGTTGCTACCTCATGTGACTTAGGACAAGTAACCTAATCTCTTTGGTCCTCAGTTTTCCCTTCTGTCAAATGGGAGAAATTGGACTCCCTTCTGCCTTTAAAATCTCTCATATTATGAATTTACAGATGAAACATAAAAGTCATAACATACTGGCATGACTGCAAATACTGAATCTTTAGCTAGGTTCAAATTTGTTTGTTGAATGTACCAATCATGCTCCAAAACATTCTGTCTCATTAAAGTAACTCAACTGATTTACTCATCAGAAGCATCATCACATTTTGCATTTTTTAAAAAAATATTCTTAGCATTCACCATTTCTCTCAGGCTATCACTGTGTGGTTAGTTTGCTGAGGTCCTTTCCAACTCTGAAAATTCTATGCAATTCAATGCATGATAGTGAGCAAGTCATTTGACTTCTCAGAGCCTTAGTTTCTACATCTCTGAAATGACTGTGTTAGATGAAATAATCACTTAGGTCCTTTATGATTTTAATGAAACATAACCTTCTACAGACTTTTCAGAGATTTAAGCTCTGAATCTTTTTGGATAAACAGCCAGACCACAAAGCCTACAATTATAAATCAGTGCTGAAAAACATTTTCAAAACTTGTCAGAAATGAACTTACCCATCAGGGAATTCTCTTCTGTTTTTGAAGATAAACTATTCTCTTCCCCCTCCTCTGATTTCTGACTTAATACATTAGGGGGAAAAAGCAACCACAACTAATTCAGGTACCATTTTCCCCATCATCTCTGCCAAAGTACTCACTGGAGGCTAAAGCATTACTCAGTTGCCAATATATATTTAGCACCCAGTGTACCTTAAGCAAGGTATTAACGATGATGAACTATAACAGATCCCGAAGGCTAGATTTCTGCCTTCATCTAGTTTCCAATCTATGTTACAAAAAGAAAGGATACATATGAGGAAATTTCACAATGTAAAATATCAATTGTAGATTCAAAGTCATAAATGTGATATGATAACCTTAGGAAGAGCTGTGATTCTAATTCTTTCCTAACCCATCTGATGTTGACACTCATTTCTTTTTCACTTCTCTTTATCTTATTCTACAAATTAGAAAGGAAGGAAAAGTACTTAAAACTTAGTCATCAAATGCTATGGTACACTTACATTTTGAGAGGTAGCATGACATAGTACAGAGAGGGCCAGCCTGAGAGTCAGGAAAAGTGGGTACAACTCCTACCTCTGACACATATTGGGAACCTCTGATGAATCATTTAATCCCTCAGTGCCCCCAGATAACTTTTCAAGACCATAAGTTGCAAAATAGGTTACAATTTTCACTGGTAAATGGAATTTCTTAATTGATAGCTAGCTTCTTTTGCCAAAATAATTAAAATCTGGTTCCAAAGATAACATTTTCTATGTGAATGCTAAGCTTATTTAATGAAGCTATCTATCAAGATTACTTTTCTTGCAAATATTAGAATCTCTTAACAAATTAACCCAATGAAATTTTTCAGATCTCTTCACCCTAAGGAATAAAATATTTTTACAGTCAATTCAATAAATATGTGCACTTATTAGGTATAAAGATATTATACTGGGCACTAAGGATACTCACTACTCAAAAGCATCTGTGATCCTTTCTAGCAATGCAGATCACAATTCATCCGTGCCTCATCATCCTATGGAACTTTTTTCCCCATAAGGTTCCCCATAAGAGGTTCACTCAGCATACTTAAGGTCCTTCTTGATTTATCTTGATTTCCCCTTGATTGATCCTGACATCATATGTCAGTGTAACCTCTCATTTTTACCATTTAACCAGCCATTTTCTCTTTTTATTATATAGTTCCTAATTTAAATATTTAATTAATTTTAAATTAATATTTAATTTTTAATATTAATACTTAGATATTTTAAATATTTTCTATTTTGTGAAGTTTTTCATATAATGTAGCTTGCTAACATCTACTATGAATCTTTCCATCATTTTCTTATGATATTCATTTTTAATTCTTTGTAGACCTGTATTCCATGTTTCACTGACATGCTATAACTGGCAAAATATAGATATTTAAAAAAATGGACCTTTATTTCCTCTGGAAGCCTGGAATCAGTAAAACCCTTGTTGTTTTCCAACAGTAATCCATCTCACTTTCCTACTATTTGTTCAACATTGATCCAAATTCATTGTGAGACTATAAGATTATAGGGTGTTAATACAAATGTATTTTCTATTCTGGACAACAGATATTCATCCACTTGATCTTTCCTTTGTGGGCAGTTAGGTCAAACTCCTTTGAATAATGATAGATCTCTTCCAGAAGACTCTATAGAATTCCAGTGCTTAAAAATTAGCCTTTGCAAATAGGAGTAACTGGAGAACTTTCTCAGCTTTAGGAAATCCTTCTTCATTCTGGATAAGTTCTTTTTCAGCATAGTGACAAAACATACTACATTCCCTTGTCTTGTGTTCCATCCCATACTTATGATTAGGAGGGTCCTGGAAAAAATTATCATATCTCTCAAGGAATCTCTTAATAATTTTGATATTTTAATGGGAAGCTCCATGTTGAAAAAGAGTCTATAACACAACATTTCATTTTACCAAATCAAATTTTTGTCATAAGCAACAATTAGTGAGTATAGTGGGATCATGTGCTACCTACATCTTTCAGTTAATTGTGAAATGGAAAAAATGTGATATTTTATTAAATATCACTTGTGAAAACCTTGCTGATCTCTCATTGAAGATGCCTTCAATTTCTATATCAATGATCCTCACAAAGCATTCATATAATTAGAAGAATAGGGAAAAGAGTTGGTTTTTATTAATTTTATCTCCATTTTTTCATATTAAAAAGAATCAAGATTCTTTTCATACCTTGGATATCTTCCATCCTTTAAATACTTATCAAATTTTGGACATCAATGTCTTTACAATTAAGTCACCTTAAGCTTGTATCTCCTCTATATATTTGGTCCAAACTGGCTTCTTTTCCCATATTTGTTTCCTATATGCACACCTACGAATTGATATTTGGTTCCAAATGTAATGATATCACTATCTTTGATGAAAAAATGGGTTATAATAAATTGTACAAATATTTTCCTTTTTTCTTCTTTGTCATATTCTTTCCATTTTTTTTTTTTTTTTGGTCCTTAAGTACCCTTGGGTTGACTTTGGTTAGTTAGATCTCTTGTTGAAATTTCTTTAAACTTGTTTTATCTTCCATTGTTTCTCTGCTGTATAAGACAACAGTATTCATATTCATCAATCATCTCTCTTTGTAAGCTTTTACCAACAAGTTTATATTCTGACCCGAGGCTGCCCTTACCACCTCTCAGTTTGGCAAGCAAGAGAGATACTATTGACTAAGGCACTTTCTGATTACTTTTGGCTTCTTTGTTGGAGCAATAAATTTATATTAATTAAATTACTATGTAAAATTAATAAAAACAATATTGGTATGATTTTTATTATCTATTTCTCAATTTTGTGAGCTACTTAAATAGTTCAGAACTGAGCTATTTTACTTGCCTACCTCAAAGTTGTCTCATAATTATTCTTTCTGCTTTTATATTAATTCTAATATTTATATTTCTTTGTGTAAAAAGGATGAATTAGAGAGAGGAGAGAGTTGAGGCAATAAAAACAATTAGGAAGCTATTAAGATCAAACCTAGAACATATCTGTGTGAGGAGACAAAGAAGAGCAATATGGAGAAAGAATGCAATAAGGCCTTGCCAGTGGATTAATTCATCCTCCGTTATCTGTATATATTCAGTAAATCTGAGTAGGAGGAGGGAGGAAGGGAGAAGTAGAAAGTTAGATTTTTAGTCACATTTTTTTAAATCGTTCTGATTAATTTGGGTCAAAATAATTTGTACCCACTTCTACCCTCAGTTTGAGTAACTGGTTGCATACCTTTTTTATCATTTACTTTCATCTTTACTTTCCAATTCTTGTTTTCCTTGTCTGCTCGTAGTCATTTCAGGGAAAATAACATTTCACTACAGAAATTTTGTCAAGGAACTCTGGCCTTATCTTACTCATTGTACAGTACAGTAATTTGGAGTAATTGCTATGATAGCCACTCTTAATTATAGAATATTTTAAAAGAAACACAGTCATTACTTTCAAGTACTTTTTACTAACTAGATGTGACTATCCTTCCTGCTTTAATGAATAGATAAGATCTAGTTGTAACTAATTGCTACCTTTTATATACAAACCAAAGTCATCACAAGTTGAGTCTCCCAAATAGATAAAAATATTCTTTCTGTCCTTTAGCTCAACAAATCCTTTCTCTATAGATAATATAAGACTAAATTTCAACCCAAGGAGAATTAAATTTCAAATTAATAGGGTTTTCATAAGAAGAGCAAAGGTCCATCCTGAATTCATGAAGATAAAGATAAGAGATTAACTACCAATACCTAGGGCAAAATACTCTTAAAGATCAGGTGCAAAAATAAACTTTTTCCCCTTATTTTTTTTATTTTAAAACTTAAACACAAAATAGAAAAAGGAAAAAAAATTGCCATGAGCATAGTAGAACATGAGAGGATTCAAAATATAAAGCAAAAAATTTCCATTTTAAGAAAGTCTATATAATAAATACTACACATTGTGGTTAGAGCTATCCATATTTGTTTGCTTCCTTTTGTATTTTCTTTTGTTCTCTGCTATGCACTTTTTATTTTATTCTTCTCCCCTCCCTCAAAAAAGGTTACAATTATGTGGAGATTTTATAGATATATAGATATACATGTATATATACATATATATATATGATTATATACATATATACTCATATACATTCATATAAATATATGTAAGAATGTACTGTGCTTCTTTGTTCATCCTCTGACAGTGGTTAACAGCTTCCTTAAGTCCAAGTCTTTCCATATATTTCTAACTCCACTAACTCATCATTTCCTACACCATAGGAATATTCCAACCTCATAATGTTAACTTATTTTAGATAGTCTAAAACAATATCAGTTAACATGGCAGACATATAGTGTTATCCCTACTTTTCTCTTTTGATTAAATCTATTTTAGTTTTAACTTTGTTGAAGATCATGATTACTATCACTGTTTTTTTTACATAATAAATTCTATTCCTGATCTTTATTTTATTTGTGTATATCTCTTATTTCCTATCCCTTCTAAACCCTTTGCTTTACTTCTACCTGCTACCTTGCTCTCCTATTATTTAACTTATTCCTTCCTCTTCAAAGATCTTTCTCTTATAACCCCACACATACCCTTTCCCCTTGCCATCTCAATTTACAAGATTTATAGCCTTCCAAATATATTTGATGCTCCCTATTTATCGCCTTATTCCATTCCTGTTAATCTAAACAGCCTTCTATACCAGCCTATTCCCTTTCCTTATTTCTTTATAAATTTAAAAGACTTTTGTTTTCTTCTAAATGTATATGTTGTTTTCTCTTTAAGGTAGATTTGATATGACCAAGATTATCTCTAAAAATCCCTCTCTTTTCCTCTCTCCCCTCCTTATACCCTCACCCTCTTATTTCTTTTTGAATTTAGAAAAGTTTTATAATTTTTAAATGTGTCTGTATTATTTCCTCTTTAATCCATTCCCAATGAGAATAGGGTTCTATAACTTTCAGCCCTCTCCCCACCTCTAGTACTTCTGGTTCAGTTCTTCCTCTCACATCTCATTTGTATAAGATAATCACTCTTTTCACCTTTTCTACATAGTTTTGGTTTTGTTTCATACTCTTATTTTATCTCAATCTTGATTTCAAACTACCCAATTACTAATGACAATCTTAGACATATCTTTCTACATATAAAAAAGTGGGCAGTTTGTCCTTATTGAGTCTTTGTAATTAGTCTTTGAAAGGGAGGGAGGGAGGGAGGAAGGCAGACAGGGAAGGAGGGAGGGAAAAGAGAAGGGAGGAAGGAAGAAAAGAACTCTCCTCCTAATAATCAATCAGGTGCCATATTTACCAAACAACCTTCAAAGATTAAAGTATTTCTAATTGAATCCTTCTTTCTAAAAAAAAAAAATGGGAGGCAGTGATGTAATAAAACCAAAACTGGATTTAAAGCCACAGAACTCAGATTTCTGTTATGGGCCAGAACTTGAAACAAAGGATTCTCACAAGGTACTAAGTCAGGAATTGATAGAGACAATAGTTATCTAATTTAGTGTGGTTCAGTATGATTGATTTGATCCTTCAAGGAGATGTTATGGGCCAGAACTTGAAACAAGGTACTGAGTAGAATTGAGGAGACACTGGTTAAATCTAGTTTAGCACTGATTTATTTAATCCTACAACAAATAATGGTTTCCTAGTGGTACAATGATTGGATTGTACCCAGTGTGGAGTTTATAAGCTAGAAGCCTCAGCCAGGGAGATTCAGAGAAACAAGCGAACAGAAGGCTGGAGGCTGAAGGCTGGAGCACAAGCCCTTGGACTCAGACAGATTTATCCCATCTCACATCACCTTGGTGGAAGGCTCTCCTCCTTCACTTCTCTGCTGAAACCGAGGCTTTGGAAGGCCCCCAGAAAGCTAACTGAGCCCCAAGTGAAGGAGATAAGACTTTGAAGGAGACAATAAAGGATTTGGACTTTAATTCCTGGCTGCACTTGTGGTGATTACTGAACTGAAACGAAGGCTGCTCCCAGAGACCCGGAGAAAACCTCAACAGAGAACATTACATTTTAAAGAGAATATTACAGATTTCATTGCCAATTCTTTTTTTTTGCTATCTATGTGATCTCAGACAAATCTCATTTGGTTTCAGTTTCATTCCTTGTTTAAAAAAAATAAAATAAAATAAAATGAAGGTTGAGTTCGATGACTTCTAATCTTTACACCTATATATATAATCTGGCACATTGAACATGATTGGCAATGTATATAAATAGTTTGTATTCCTCTCTGGCAAGAGGAAATAGTTGTGTTTTGTGATCTGTTCTCTGGGTTCTTTATTGGTTTTTCAGTTACTCAGAGTTTGGTTTCTTTTTTTGTTTTTTTCCATTATCATTATTGCAACTATGTATGTTGTTCTTCTATAGCATAACTTGCTTTAGGTGTACCCCAAAACTCCATTCTGGGTCCTCTCTTATTCTCTCTACACTGCTTGATGACTTCATCAGTGCCATTGAGTGCAATTATATCAATCCAGCTTTAGAGTTTATCTACAGAGCTCCAGTTGTACATCTGCAACTTCCTTTGGATATTTCATTCTGTAGAAATTTTAAACTAATTATATCTAAAACAGAAATCATCATCTTTCTCCAAACTCTTCCTATTAACATCCCTATTTCTATCAAGGGCACATATATCCTTCAGTAAGCCACATTTACAGCTTTAACTTTTCCTCCATTCCTAAGTTCCTCTCCCTCCATATTGTCTACCAACCAATTGCCAATAAAGGAAAGTTGAAAGACCACGATCCCTGCTTTACATTATTTTGTACCCATCTTATATGGAACTATTTATTGGTATACATATTGTCTCCCCAGCGGAATAGATGCTCTTTTAGGGCAGGAATATTTTTTGTCTTTGAATTCTCAGTGCCTACCATAGATTTAGCACATGTTAGGTCTTAAATAAATGTTTATTAATTGATTAATTGATTGGTTTCATTCTGTATCTGTTTATTCAAATCTTACATTTCTCTGAGTTCTAAATACTCAGATTTGTTTGTAGCACAATAATGTTCTATGATATGCCTATACTACAATTTGTTCAACCATTCCCCATTCAAATGGTGTCTACTTTCCTTCCAAAATTTTTGCTACTACAAAATGTGCTGCTATAAACATTCTGGAAAATATTGAACTTTTGTCAACTTCCTTGTGTTAAAAGCCTGATATTGGCATTATCAAGTCAAAGAGTGTGAATAGTTGAATTGAATTTCTTGCATAACTTCAAATTGTTTTCCAGAATAGTCAGAAAAATCACAGCTCCAACACCAGCATGTCAGCTTTTCCTCACTGACTGTTCTTACTTAGCTTTCTATTTTTTATGTTAACTTAGAGAAGAGCAAAATGTTGCTGTTTCTATGCAACTGAAGGACTTCAAGTTCTTGTCAGTGCCTTTTAAATTTCAACATATTAGATTAAAGACTCAATCATATCATCCTAGCTACAAATTTGATGAAGATTTTTACAAAATAAAAAATTTTGTAAAATGTATTAGATTTATTTCTCTAGTCTACAAAACTGTTACTCTGTAATTTGGGATTTCACCTACATTGCTTTAAAAATGTATATATATATATATATATATATACACACATATGTATATATATATATATATATATATATATATATATATATATATAAAAGCACATCTCTCATATAAATGTATGTCTCTATATATCTATATATGAATGTATACACTGAATCTTGCTGACCAGAAAGCACCAAAAATAATTGTTTCCTTTTGTCAACTTTTCTAATTTTCACAGTATAACCTGTAATCCAACCGAAGAAATGCTGGGAATGTCTATTTACTCCCACCCTAGTGGAGAAGGACTGGGGTCAGAGGAAAGGAGGAGAGAGAAAGCACTGGATTTATCTTTATGCCCCATGTGACTGAAGCCCTTAGAACCTTTTAGCTCTTCTTCAAAGAGCCTTATTTAAGAGAGCCCCCATTTACCTTAAATGAAGCCTATTTAAAAAGGGCCACCCCCTCTATTATCTGGCTATCTCTTCCTTGATGCAAGTTAAGGGTAAATTCACCAAGGCTGAAAAAGAGATAAGTGCACTCTACAATAGCTTTCCTCCCTTTTCTATCAAATGTAAGTGGTGTTATAATATTGATACGATCAAGACTAATGAGCCATTAATTCTAATTCAAAAAAAAATGAGGTAACTGAGCATGTTCTTTTTACAATGCATTGATCTGACATGACAGTCTAAAGCAAGATTGCATTTCCTCTTGGAGATATGCCTGCTCCTTGTGAGCCATTTAAAAATGTTCCCTATATGGATGTGCTCTTCTATGTGCCAAAAATAAATCTAATAGAAAGAGACAAATATAATGTCTAAGAAGAAAATATATCCACATTTTAACATTTCTCTGACCTTCTTCTCCCTTTCTTTTAGACCTCAAATGTGTCATATTAGTAAAGTTGTTCTGTAAATCAGCTAGGTAAATTTTGGTGAGATGAACCACTGATCTTTAGTGAAAAAGATTGCATCCTCCTATTGAGCTCTATTCTGATGCCTCATTGTGGTGTCAAGATAGCCCTGAGTTCTCAAAATTACGCAAGTAGAGCGCAAGCTGTAGCAAGTTAGACCTTACTTTAAAAAGGGCTTTTGAGAATGGGTCCTTTGATGATCTCTGTCTTCAGTGGCCCAACATGGCAAAATTCAGGGAGGCTCATGACCATGTTGACTACAGGATATTAAATTATTTGATGGTAGCAACTCTTAAAGACCATCTGCTAAATTATGGAGTGAACTGTCTTGGTAGAGAGATTCCAGATTTGAGGTGAAGATTGAGGAAGACTTTTTTTAAAAAGGGCAAGTCAGGAGAAGATTATGCTCAAAATAAAGAAAATCCCTCACAAGAATGATTAGATCCATAAAATCGGGTTTGGGGGCTATCACAATGGCCTGGCTTGATCTGACTCAAAGAAATAATTCTAGCATAAGAGTAATTTAGTTGAGCTAGGAGAGGAGCATCAGAAGAAAATATGTCTTGAAACAGTAAAATTTCATAGTGTCACTCAATTTCTAAAGTATTTTGTTTATTGATGATAATAATGGATAAAGTACTGCATCTGGAGTCAGAAGACTTGATTAAATTGGGTCTCTTAGCAGTGCTACTACTGGGCTTATATCCCAAAGAAATACTAAAGAGCGGAAAGAGACATATATGTGCCAAAATGTTTGTGCAGCTCTTTTTGTTGAGCTAGAAACTGGAAGATGAATGGATGTCCATCAGTTGGAGATGGTTGGGTAATTGTGGTATATGAAGGTTATGGAATATTATTGCTCTGTAAGAAATGACCAGCAGGAGGAATATAGAGAGGCCTGGAGAGACTTACATCAACTGATGCTGAGTGAAATGAGCAGAATCAGAAGATCACTGTACACTTCAACAACAATACTGTATGAGGATGTATTCTGATGGAAGTGGAAATCTTCAACATAAAGAAGATCCAACTCACTTCCAGTTGATCAATGATGGACAGAGGTAGCTACACCCAGAGAAGAAACACTGGGAAGTGAATGTAAATTGTTAGCACTAATATCTGTCTGCCCAGGTTGCATGTACCTTCGGATTCTAATGTTTATTGTGCAACAAGAAAATGATATTCACACACATGTATTGTACCTAGACTATATTGTAACACATGTAAAATGTATGGGATTGCCTGTCGTCGGGGGGAGGGAATAGAGGGGGGGGTAATTTGGAAAAATGAATACAAGGGATAATATTATAAAATATATATATATAATAAAAAAAATTCAAAAAAAAAATTGGGTCTCTTCACATTACATGGATACCAATGTAGTACATGGACTAGCCATTAGTTAACTCTTGCATGATTAGCTCATCCCCTTTTGAATTATATATCTCTGTGATGGTACCCTTTTTGTTCATTCTCCTATTTACTTCTTGCACTTTCTGAATATTGGTGTAAAGATCATGCTTCTCTTCCTTTCCCTTTCCTTCCCTTCCTTTGCTTCCTGTCCATTCTTTCCTTCCATTCCCTTCCCTACTATATTCTTTTCTGGGAGCCTGTCCTTAGCTGACATGCTGATAAGGATGGTTTAGGTCCAGCACTAGAAATCTGAAGTTCTAAAATGAACTGAACATTATTCCATTACTAAGGACTGGTGCTAGATATCTGAGGATGGTGTGGAAATAATTCTATCATGTTGGGAACAACTATGTTATAGCTAGACCTTATGACCCTAGAAAGAATATTGTCATCTGGGAGTTTGAATGTTTTTCTGCATAAAATTTCAATATTCTACTTGCCATTTACAAAAGTGAAGTGAAGAGTCAGACAGAAGGAATACCTTGCAAGAGTATGTTACTCAAAATCTTTAGGAAGGAAGCCCAGGAACTGTTCATGTCAGCCAGCATTAGATGATCTTGGTTATTTACTTGACAGCAAAGTCCTGGAGTTGTATAATATTCCTGGAGTAAATGGAAGAATGCCTCAGGATACCGCAATATTTGCAACAGTGGTCCTAAAGGGTCATGAGTGCAGGATGGAAGTCAAATCCAGAGATTTTATATTAATAATCAGGAAAAGCATAATGCACAATACAATATTTTTTCAAAAGACTAATTTTCTGGGAAGTTGAAGATTCCATTTATTTTTTGAGATTACTATGTTTATATATTGGATTGCTTGCTATCTAGGGGAGGGGGGGAAGGAGGGGAAATTTTGGAACACAAGATTATGCAAGGATCAATGTTGAAAAATTATCTATGTATATGTTTTAAAAATAAGAAGTTTTAATTTTTTAAAAAGAAAATAACTTTTAAAAAGAGAGATTACTATATTTACACAGTTGAGATTCTTGAATTTGTGGTGTGATAAAGTAAAATGGTAGAATGAGAAAGAGCCCAGCCTTTTGGATTTAAATACCACCTATCACACTATCTTTGTGAGCTTGGACATATCTCTTAATCTTACTAGCCTAGATTTCTTCATCTATAAAATGAGGGAGTGGCTAGATGGCTTCTGAGGTCTCTGCTAATTCTATTTCTTTGATCCTCTAAGTCATCATTCACTGTAGTGAAATGGTGCTGCTAGGAAGCAGGATCCAAAGCCTTCGGGCTAATAGAGGAATGCAAATATAGGTGATAAAAGCTTTTACCAAAGAAAAAGTATGTTTTTGACTGAACCCAGTCACTGAGACAAATTCATGTAAAAATTAGACATATCTTCTCCATTTAGGGGGGAAATGGGATGAAAAAAGATAGAGTAACTAATCAAAAAAAGTCTCCAAGGTAGTTACATATGCCCATCCTTCCCCTCTCCTCTCCTCCCCTCCTTTTCTCTTCCCTACTATATATACTATCAGTATTAATTCACTCATTAATTAAGCATTAATTAAGTGCCTACACATGCAAGGCACTGTGCTAGGTACTGCCAATACAAGTACTTGCAGATAAAAACTGGGGACAACTAGTGACTGTTTTTGAGACACTTCTTTAGTTTTCACACTGTGACTGTGACTGCAATAAAATGCATCCTTATTTTCCTTGCTGGAGAGAAGTTGTTTGCAAACCGTGCCCAATTTCATCAACCTGCCACCATCAGTGGCAGTCACCCAAAAGATAATTACTCATTGAGTTGAGCATTTAAAAACTTCGTTTGAGCTTGGTTTTGCTCTTAGCATTCACTGCTATTTAATGGAAAACCTACTTGTTTTTAAAAATTCTAGTTGAGGTTCCTTGTTTTGAATATATCTCAATAATGGGAATGTCAGAGATGAACCCAAGGATAGACTTCAGTAAGTTCTATATCATTTCAGCACATTCTATCTTCAAGCTTAAAAAGGGAAACTTGAAATCAGAGCCTCCAGGCTCATCTTCTTAGTCTATTGCATAAATGGCTTCTGTTATTCACTCTCTCTGAATTCGAAAATTTGCAATCCTTGCAATAAAAACCAATACAGACTTTCTGTAGGGTTGAATTTGGATTTCTAGGACCCAGGTTTGAATCTTACTTTTCTCATTTTGAACAAGTCGTTCCTTTCTCTAAGCCTCAGTCTTTGCCTCTGTAAAATGAGAGGGCGAGATTAAATGACTTATGGTCCATTCTAGCTTGAATGTGTGATTCTCTTATTCTCTGATCCTTTCTGATGTTATTACCATGTATTTCTTCCACAAAAGCCAAGCACCATTGAGTCATTTCACTACCCACTGGGAAAGGATTTTTAAAGTGCTGGGATTGCCAATAATAGGATGCTTTTTTGGAATGTCAAACAGTTATTAACTAATGAGACTGTGATAGTGCAATATAATGGACACAAACAGGCTTCCTTACCACTGTGGCTGAGCCATATGGCATTGCTGCTATGCTTAGTTGCAAAAGAGCAGATGGTATAGAGGCACTGATTGCTTGGAACTCAAGAACAAGATCACCTACAAAAGAAATGATATACAAAGTGGCACAATTAACTAAGCGGGATCCCAGATTGGCACATTTTTTGAATCAGGATGATAGGATCAGCCTAGAAAAAAACAGCTTGAAGAATTCAATTTAATCTAATAACTATTTATGAAGCGCCTATTTTGCAAGGTATACAGTCAAAATCAAAACATTCCTTTTCTTCCTTAGGGGAGAAGGGAGGAAGAAAAAAAGTACAAATCAAGTAAAGTAGCATTTATTAACCACTTACTAGAGCTAGGCATTGAACTAAGAGCTGTGTATACAAAGAAAGTCAAAAACATAATCCTTGCCTTCCAAGTTACATATACAGATTAAGAAAATGTAAAATAATAGAAGGTAAAACTCTAATAAGAGAAGAAACCCTCAAAGGAGTTATCATTTAACCTGAGTGTTGAAGAAAATTGCATTGCCTAGGTGTAGAGGTACAGAGGGTAAGGTATTTCAGGCAGAGGAGATAACATAAAAAAAGATGGAGACTAGAAAAGAAATGTTGTAGATGAGGAATACTTAAAGAGACTCATCTGACTGGAATATAGGTATCTAAGAGGTAAATAATTCACAGTAAGTTGGGAAAGATATTAGAGTCAGATCATTATGAATTTTAGAAGCCAAATTTTATTACCTATTTATTATTTATTTTAATTTATTACCTATTTAACCTAGATATAAACGTGAGCCACAGAAGCTTAACTGATATCAACAAGCTTTTCTCAAATAGTCAATCATATCTATCAATAATAAGGATAGCTTATTTAATGAAATTCTGTCCTTTCAGAAGACACTTATGTTATCCTAGCAATACCATACATAGAATATTGTAATATGCAATATATTGTTGCTTTTGTTATTCAATCATTTCAGTCCTGTCCAGTTCTTCCTGATCCCATTCTGGTTTTCTTGGCAAAGATACTGTAATTGCTTACCATTTACTTCTCCAGTTCATTTTGTAGATGAAAAACTAAGGCAAACAGGGTTAAGTGACTTACTCAGTGTCACATAGCTAGTAAGTGTCTAAAGCTTTGTTTGAACTCACAAAGATGAATCTTCCTAATTCCATGCCCAAATAAATTATATATTATCTAATATCATATGTAAACTATTTGTATGACTATTAGCTAGATTAAATTATTTGAAATTCACTGTGATCTAAAGAATACAAAAAAAATCAAAAGATCTTTAAATTTCATAGAATTGGACATGAGACCTTGGTCAAGAATTCATAGTGCTTTTTCAGGATCATTTGTGAGGAAGAACTTCTTAATCTTGAGAGATCCCTTCTGTAAAAAGATATTATCAGTTTAAATTCATCCAAGAAATCATTTTAGAGCTTTAAGGGAACTTAGTCCATGGTCAACTTCATTTGGACTTTTTAAAAGAAATAATAAGTAAACTAGAACAAAACCTGCATGTGACTCTACCTGCACCTATCACTGTCATTTTTGCTATTAATTAAATTTTATTAGGAATTATGAAGATGAAAAAATTTAACTTCTTATCTCACTATTCCTGGAAAAGCCCAAATTAATGTCAGCTGAGATTTCTTGGCATTGCCATTTTGATCACCTTTAATAGTATTCCTTCCAAGGTGATTAATGGAAACACTAAAATGTTTCTAAGCCCTCTAACTTTCATCTTTCAGTGATGCTTCTGTGAAATTACCAGAACTACAAAATTTAAAAAATTCTCTGATAACCACAAATGCTCCCTCACAATACAAATGCTCCCCATGGCTGGAATGTTTTCCCTTTTCATTCTTCCTTCAGATTTCAGCTAAAATCTCATCTTCTACAAGAAGTCTTTCCTCATCTTCCTTAGTGTTAGAGTCTTTCCTCTATTGATTATCTCTAATTAACCTGTATATATTTTGTTCACATGGTTGTTTGCAAGTTACTTCACCTGTTAAACTGTGAGTTCCTTGAGGGTAGGGACTGACTTTTGCCTTTCTTTGTAACATCAGTAATTAGTACAAAGTCTAGCACATAGTGGGCACTTAATAAATGCTTATCTACTGATTAACAAATAGTGAAGTGGATTCACTTATTTTTTATCCATCTGCTAATATGACTAAAAAGGAGTATTATTATTTTGCTGGCTGAGAGATTGTTATATGAGATGTCATATGTTTTATGAGTTATATATCTCATATAACATATGAGATGTTATATGAAAGATAATATGTGAGTGGGAAAGTGTATATCTACTGTAGGGGGGCTTTTGTTGTTGTTCAGCTGTTCCCTTATATTTGACTTCACAACTCCATGGACCAATGTTCAGGGGATTTGGGGGGGCAAAGATACTGGAGTGGTTTGCCGTTTTCTCCTCTAATTTTATGCATGCAAGAGTTAAGCAACACCTAGGGCCATATAGCTAGTAAAATTGTCTGAGTTCAGATTTGAATTCTGGCCTTTCTGGCTCCAGGTTAAGTGTTCTATCCACTGTGGTACACTGTAGTTTTGCTATTCCTTTCAGGTTTCCTAATTTTTTTTAAATTAAAACCATAATGATTATTTTATTAAGCTCTCATTATATTAAGCTCCAAATATACAAAGAAAGGCAAAAACAATTCCTGTCTTCAAAGGAAGAGACAACAACAAAAATAACAACAAAAAAACCATGTGCATATAGGATATATTCAGGGGAATTTGGAGGTAATCTCAGAGGTAAGACATTATTGAGGAGGATTAGGAATGGCTTCAGACAAAAGGTAATATTTTACCTAAGACTTGGAAGATACCAGGGAAGCCAAGAATTGGAGTTGAGGAGGAAGAGAATTCCAGGTATGGGAATCAGTCAGTGAAAATATACTCTGGAGATGGAGTGACGTTTATGAAATTGTAAGAGAGCTAGTGACAATGGGGGCCAGTGTCTCTGTATTGTAGAATATCTGGAGAGGAGTAAAATGTAGAAACACTAGAAAGGTAGGAAGGGGCTAATAGTGAAAGGCTTTAAAATGTTAACAGAGGATTTTGTATTTAGTTCTAAAGGCAAAAAGGAACCACTGGAAATGATTACTCAATTGATAGGTGATATGGTCCAATGTGTGCTTTAGGAAGATCATTTTGGCAACTGAATGCAAAAGATACACACATACATACACACACACACACATATATGTATATATATGTATATATATATATATATATATATATATATATATATATTTACTTGAGTTTTTACTTGAAGTATTTGAAAATCAGTTCAAAAACCTTAAAGAAAAACAGTATGATCAAAATTATACTTGAGGAAAATGCCTGCTACAGTGGGTTGAATCAGTGAGCAGAAGCTAGAGGCAGATGCAGGGGCTGGTGAAGACATCCGTTAAATGATGATGGTGATAATAATGTATGATTAATAGCATATGACTATGTATATTGCAGTACTTTAGAAGAGCAAATGTAAGAGATGGTCCCGGGGAGTCTGAAGCAAGGGCTTTTATCTAGCCTTTACAATTTTCCCACCTCAGCTCTTATAAAGCACAATTTGTCTCTCTATCTTTTAGAGACTATACTCTCACAATAGGAGAATATCCTATTTAACAGCCAAAGTTAACAAAAAAAAAAGCAAACATAAAAGCTCCGTGGACCAAAAATAAATAAATAAAATAAAGAACCCTGCTTTGTAAATGCTATTCTATTGCATTTTTCCCTACAATTTTCCTGGAGCACTTTGCCTACATCTAACCTTTGTTACAATTTACATGCTATTGTTAGTATTCATCTTTGCACACATCATGTTTTTCCTATTCCTCTCCTATTGCATGTAAAGCTATTTCCAGTTGTTATGATCTCTTCCTCTTCCTCCTTTTCTCCCCTCCTCCTTCTATTCTCCCTGTGTCCACCTAGGGAATCATCTTTTATATGTGGTTTTGATCACTTATACTTCCCAATATATCTTGGGGCTTGGGGGCAAGATTTCCCCACTTCCTTATATATTTATTTATTTTATATTTTTTTAAATTGGGACAATTAGCACATGTAATTTTCATTCATGATTTCTTGAAATATAGCTTTGAAAAAACCCTTTGGGATTGACTGGCTGATAATAAGTACCAGCCCACGATTCACTTGCTCATTCTGTGGGCTCTTATGGCTCAGAGTAAGTGTAAATAGCAATTATTTCTGTTCTATCCAGAAACTCTCAGGGTCTTCCCCATCCTGATTGATTCTTTTAGGAAGTCAAACTAGGCCAACTTTTGTCTCAATTGGTACTTAACTTTTTAAATCACTGCATGGGTGTTTACTTAAACTGAGATCTGGGAAAGATCTTAGTTTAAAAAGGCCAAGGTCTCCCACTTTCTTGGGGATCATCTCAGGTTGTCCTGACCTAAGTCTTCCTACTAAACTCAAGTGATTTTAAAAGAGAGAGTGAGACTGCTAACTTTGCATAGCACTGCCACTTAATCCAATTCACTTGCAAGTCAAGACATCACCCTCCTGAATTCATTGATCCTCTTCCAAAACGAAGGACAACCTTTCCCCATTATGATGTAAAGGCTACTGTTACATTATTTTTCATTTCATTTCATTACTCAGCCCCAATACAATGTTCTGCAATTGTTACTGAAATTCATATTTGCTTTTGAAATCAGTTGAACTCCACATATAGAACTGAGGCTTCCTACTAAAATGCCCAGAAAAACACCTGTTGTTCATTTGTAAATTATTTCAAATTATCATTTGCATTCCTACAATTATCATACCTTTCTTTATAAGTTGCAGGTATGAATTATACTGTACTAGCTTAAAATTTATCTCTAAAATCCCATAATATTGAAAATTTCTCTCAATAAAATTAGAAGACATTTATCAAAATTGTTCTTCAAATGAAAGAGGAACTGCCGAAAGAAAATCTAGGGAATCTGTGTAATATGGTGGAAAAAATGTTGTTCTTGGCCAGAGTTTGAATAGCTGATTTGCATCTTACCTGTCTCACTTGATCTCTTTAAAATTTCTCCCCTATACAATGAGAGAACTGAATATAGATGGAAGAAGCCACAAAATCATGTTCTACTATAATTTCTTGTTACATAATCTCAAGTGGGCCCTCACTGCAGCAAGATACTATTTTTTATCCCTTCCTATTCAATTCCCAAGGACAGCTAGGTAGCACAGTTGATAGAGGTCTCAATACAGGAAGACTCATCTCCTTGAGTTCAAGCTGTACGAGTATGGGCAAGTCACTTAATCTGTTTGCCTCAGTTTCTTCATCTATAAAATAATCAGGAGCAGGAAATGGCAAACCACTCTAGTATCTTTGCCAAGAAAACTCCAGATGGGGTTATGAAGAATCAGACAACTAAAATGGCTGGACAATAAATCAGTCCCTGTCCCACTCACCAAAATGATTGCTGCAAATATTCTCATCTCTTCTCAACCTCCCCATCCCTAATAGCACCACCTCCAGTTTCTTAGTTGTCTACCTCACCTCATACTCTGGAAAAAATTGGAGACTTTCCTTCACCAGAGAACTCCTCTTCTCCGTTCTCACCTCATCTTATTCACTTGGACAGCTCCAAGTCTCTCCTCCATTCCTGGCTCAAATGAAGAGGCAGTTCTTCTTGCCAAAATAAAACCCTAAAAAGGCACCTTTGAACCCATCCTCTCCCATGCTCTTCAGGGTATTACCTCTTCTATCATCCTCATTCTCTCATTTATCTTCAGTCTTTCTCTATCTACATGTCCATGTTTCTCCCATTCTAAAAAACAGATAAAAAACAACCTCACTTGATCCCACCATCCCTGCCAACTTCCAACCTGTGTATCTATTCTCTCATCTAACTTAATGAACAAACTATCTAAACTAGGTGCTTCCACTTCTCCTCTCACTTACTTCTAAAGCCTTAGCTATCTGACTGCTCACCTCATCATTCAACTGAAACTGCTCTTCCCAAAGCTACCAATGACTTAATAATTACCAAATCTAACAATCTTTTCTTGTTCCCTCTGCAGCATTGACATTATTCACTCTCTCCTTTTCAGGTTTTCATGATACTATTCTCTTCTAGTTCTCCTCCCTCTTATCTAGTTGGCTTTTCTTTGATGGATAGATCCTCATCCAGGGCATGCAAACTGATCATGGGTATCTCTTCATTGTCTTTTCTGGACCCTATTCTCTTCTCTCTCCATTCTTTCTCATTTGGAAATCTCTTTAGTTCCCAGGGATTTGATTGTCATTTCTACAAAATAATTCCCATATCTAGATATCCAGCCTATCCCTCTCCAGAATTCTAGGACCACATCAACTACCAATGCTTTTGTTAGTTGTCTTCCATGTACATCATCTATATCTTTTATGTAAATAGTTTTTCTCATGATATTTCTCCCTCATAAGAATGTGAGTTGCTTGAGGGCAAAAAGTTTTCCTCCCTTTTTTAAAAAAATTTTCTGTATTTAGCACAAAGTGTAGCACATATATGATTAATAAATCCCTATTACTTCTAGCTTTAAATCTCTGATCCTTTGTTTAAAAACACTCTAGTGTAATGATTGTTTTTCTTTGTTGTTTTTTCTTATTTTTTTTCTTATACTATCTTCTTATATATAAAACACATTTTATGGAAGTGTTAGACTGACTTGTCTTCCTTCAATATTATCTCAAGATAACAGTTGTTAAATTCTATCAAACTGGAAAGTCTTGAGAATAGACCCAGAAAGGGATTATATTATAGTCAATGTGACTATATTACAATAAATATGAATCTAGATAGAGTCTTTTTTAGGTGGAAATGAGGTGTGTTCTATTTGGTCCATGACCTTGGGCAAGTCAACTAATTTTTCTAAGTCTTGTTTTCTTCACCTATTTTTTAAAAATGGGAATTTGAAATATATAACTCTTAGGGTCCCTTCCATTCAAAATATTTGATACTGAAGTTGGTTATCTATGTGACTTTTTTTTTTAACATCTCCTCACCCCCAAGGAAAATATGCAGGCTACTCTGACAGAAGGTTATTATTTATGTCAGTAGAGAGAGAATGACAGAACTTGGTACAGAGAAGTTACTCAGTAAATTTTATATATATATATATATATATATATATATATATATATATATACATATATATATTTATCTTTTTGATATGTTATTTATCTGTTATTATTTATTATCTATTGTTATATGTTATTGTTTATTATCTATACCTATTAATCCATATCTTATCTATTATATCTATTATTTATCATTTTATCTATTTTTGTATCTATCCACCCATTATTTATCTCTATGCATCTATGCATTATCTCGCATCTATTATATAGTTATTTATCTATACATTATTATTTATCTATTTGTTATCTATTCATATCTGTTACCTGTTATCTAACCATTTAATATCAATTACATATTATCTACTTATTTACCTATTATCTATTTATACATCCACATGAATTAAATTACAGATATTTGAAGAGATGTACTAAGTCAGGTTTCATAATGTATTCAAAATAGTCAATCCACAGCTTTAGTAAGCTTATATTATATTAATAGTAAGGAACTATATTATTCAAGACTTTAAAATATCCATAACTACTATTAAGTCAAATACCTCTTCAGATATACTGCTAGCACTAGATGGTTGCTTGTTGGTCTTGCCTCACAATAAAAGAATATATTTAAAATTCTTGTGTTCCAGATGCTAATAACAGTGTCTTTAATAATTAATATTTATAGAATGAATGCAATATGATAGATAAAGCTGAAAAGAGGGAAATTCCACAGACTTCACCCTCTTAAAACCTTGTGATCTAATGAAATGAAGAAGAAAAACTGCAAATAGATTTGTTTTCACTTTTTTCCTTTAATCCAACTTTTAGTGGCCTAAAGCCAAGTTTATACAAGTTCCTGATAGACCCAAGAGAACTAGGCTCTGGCAAAAGAGAGTAACAAAATTAGATATCTAAGGAGATAAATACTTTCTGCACAACTTGGAAAAGTCTGAAAGGACCTGTTACACACCAAATGTTAGAGAGTTAAAACAAAAGCAGCAGAGTTAAAGGGAGTACTATAATTACTTCAAATTTTTCATCCCCTCTCATCTCAGAGAAATTTATTTTTTATCATCCATCCTCCTTTTACATTATTTTAAATTCTAATTAGCCCAGAAGTTTGTATTTCAGATATAGAGCAGTAAGGGGGAGGTCAGTCCTCTTATCATACAGATGTGGAAAATAAATCCTAGCATGCTCAGGTGATGGGCCCAAAGTCACAGAGGCAAGAAGCATCAGGTGGGGTTAGGTTCCCGGTCCTGTGACTCGAAATATTAGCCCAGATGCAATATGTACATTTTGACAAGGTGACAGAAGGAATGACAAAAAGGGATCTCCTCAATGAGGAAAGATAATTTTTTATACTTTGTGATCACCCAATCAACAAGTTTTAATTATCTGCTTATGAGGCATTGTTATAGGCACTGGAGATATAAATACACTTTCAAATTATTATTTATGACAAAGGGGTAGTTTCCCCCCACTCCCCAATCAGATTAAAAACTTCTGAAGACCAGGGACATAATCAATAAATTTTGTTGATTGATATATTATATATTTCATAAAATAATTTAAGCCCTTTCCCAGTTGAGTCAACTTTTTTCAGACATAATAAACTACAACAGTAACTTATACAAGTTCTCCTTCATGTACAGAACTTGAAGACATTTCCAATTTATTTTTTAAAATAGGGAAATAGGAAATAAAATAACTTTCCATTTATTCCCTAATCTCTCTCCATCCATCTCTTCCCCTGCCTCTGCCATACCTTAATCATTCCTGATATTGTTGAATTCAATAGAGTTGTGCCCTAGGAAATTGTAGCATTAAAGTTGAAGGTATAATATACTTCCCTACCTTAGTCTGGGTACTTACTAAGTGCTTAAAAAATACTTGTTAATGGATTTTTCCTCATGACCATCAACCACAGTCCCTTACGGCTTAAGGAAGTTCTTTGGTTTTGTTTTTGTCTATTTTTTTATTGAAAACAAAACATTTGGGAATAAAATATGATATTTTGGTGCCTCTTCAACCACGTCTTCATTTATTCCAAGTCAACACTACACACTGCTCAGAACAAATAACAGTTTTTCAAGGATTGTCAAGTTGCACACCCCAGTGCTCATCAGACCTAATTAATTTTTGCATTATTATTTTTTAAATATTTCATTGTACTTTCAATATAAATTGATACAATAAACACCAAGCAAGAACATAGCATTTTGCATTATTATTTTATCAGGTCTCACATTTTGGCACTAAATAATGAGATAAATCAGCTAGAAAACAGCAGGAAAACACCAATAAAGACAAATACCATTATCTTAACTTTCTCACATTGTGCTTTTCTATAAGATCTCCAGTTAGAAGTATTTGTAGGGGGCTGAGTAGGGAACATGGTAGGGGGGAGTTGAGGAAAGGAAAAGACCATTCAAAATGAATCCTGCAATAAATATTTAAATTGTGATGTTGTTCGTACTGGATGAAAATGTAGCAAAAGAAAAATACAATTCTTTGCTCCACAGTGATATAAAGATAAACACTAATAATAGTCATGATGTGTAGCAAAATGCATAGAAGAATAAAACTGATGAAAAATCAGCAAGTAATGAGTTGCACAAGGAATGGATGTTATTATATGAAATATCTATAAGCATAAGAATCTTAGAACCATTGGAAAGTTTATGTATATATATATATACATAATATGTATATATGTACATACACATATATGTATATACAGTATCTGAATGTATATGTATAAATGTATGGATTAATATATTTATTTGGGCATATAAATATATGTGTGTATGCATATGTACATGCACATACAAATACATATATATACATGCATATATATAGAAAAGTATGGATTAATATATATTTGGGCATATACATATGTATAAATATATATACATATATGCATACACAACATATATATATACCAAAATATACATGAATGCATATGTTTGGATGCATATACACACATATAAAGATACTTATTGTGTATATATATATATATGTGTGTGTGTGTGTGTGTGTATAATGTACATACATATATCCTTATGAATGCTAAAATATATAAAATATACAAGAGCAAAATATACATTTAGATAATGAACATTGTTGATTATCGTATTATATACTATCATATGTAACTAACTATATTTATTCACATATATTCATATAAATCTGTGTATATAAATCAAAATAAATTCATTCATATGTATATATACTTATATAGTTAAATACATTTATTCACATACATTTTAGATAATATTCAGAGAAAATACAAATTCTTTGCAAATTTTTACACTTGAAACACAAATATCTATTTTGAAGTTACAGGAAAACTCACTAAATAATACTAGTCCCAATAAAATTTCATAGGGAATACATTTCTCTTTAATAGACATAATTGAGAGGTAACATCACTGAGTCCCAATAAAGCTTCTTTTTCTACCTTGCCAAAAAATAATAATAATAAAGTCTCTATGACACAGTTAAGTCCAGGCGTAGTCTTACACACTAAGGTCCTCTATTAAATTTATTCTAGTACTTTAAGAAAATTTTATTTAGTCTTAAGATTTTTCCAGTGATCTCAGAAGAGAATTCTCTCTCTTTAAAGTCCATCTCATGATTCTTTTATTTTCTAAATATTCTATTTATAGCAGTGATTTATAAATGTGGTCCAGGGAATCCTGGGGGTTTGAAATCCTTTCAGAGGATCTACAAATTCAAAATTAATTTTTATTTCTAATATAGTAAACATCTATAAATATAATCCACATGACAAAACTTTTTAGATAGATCCTCAATAATTTTTATTAGTATAAAGATATTAAGAACAAAAGTTTGAGAACCAATGATCTGTAGCATAATGCAGACTGGCCAATAAGGGTTCAGTGCTTAGGAATATACTCATTTAGTGAGCCTGCTTCTTCACGTGCTTAATAATATGTAATTAATAATAATATTTTATGGTATAAAAAGACCTCTTTCTACTTAGGAAACATGTAGGTATTTTCTGGTTATTTCTGAGTCTACTAAACATGATGAAGAAAAAGACTTTTGATTGGCTGAGTCAGAGCTGGGTATGTATTCAAAAGGCATTAACGGACTTTCCTGCTAGACTACATCCCAGTGAGGAGGTATATTGCAAGTCTCCCATTGGGAAGAGAAACCTAGCACCAGTGCCTTATTCTCCCTATTTAGATTGACCCCAAACTACTGACTTTCACAAGGCCATATTTCAAAATATAAATATTTTCCCATTCATTCTATGCAGTTGCAAATCATGAAACACCATGGCGTTTAAAGAATCAAAATTTCTGGTAAATTAAGGTGCAAAAGAAAGATTCATGATGGGTGAACATTTATTAGCCAAGATGTGTGTAAGTAGTGATTTAAAGGATGTCAACTATATATATGATTGGAAAAACAGATGGGAATGCCATGTGCTGAGAACAAAAGGTAACCAGAATGCTATATTGGCATCTTCAAAATAGTATTAAAGCCACTAGAAAGCTTCCAGCATATTGGATAGATTCTCTTTGGAGATTTATAGAAAAACATGGACAAAAACTGAAAATGGTCAGAAGGTATAGAGGGTTTACAATCTATAAAAATAAAGGAAGACACACATCAATAATGATAGTATAGATCCATAGATAAAATGAAGTTTACTTACCATAGCCCTCTATACAAAGATAAGTTCTATAAAGATAGAGTTGTTGTATTGTCTAAACTTAGAAACTTCCTCAGATTTGCATCTAGAAAAATTTGCATCTAGTAGGGGTATGGACATATAAAAGGCTTATTGATTGGAGAAATGCTACTTAAATCAATTCTGAAGTACTACCACGTATCTATTTGAATGACTGATAGAACAGAAAAGGAAAATGACAATTATTGAAGGGCTGTGGGAAAAATGAGACATTAATGCATTGTTGGTAGAGTTGTGAACTGACTGAACCATTCTGTAGAATAATTTGGAACTATGTCCAGAACCACAGAACCACCAGAACCACACCTACCCTTTGACCTAGCAATGCTAGTATTAGGCCTGTATTCCAAAAGACAAAAAAATTAAAAGAAGAAATGAAAAGGATCTACATGTACCAAAAAATATTTATAACAGTTCTTGTGGATGCCAATCAATTGTGGAATGGATGAATAAATTGTGGTATGTGATAATGATGGATACTATTTTGCTTTAAGGAATGGTGGTAAAATCTGAAAAACCTGGGAAAAAAGGCTCTGAGCATTTGTCATCCAAGGATCAATCTAATTAGTTTCAAAATTGACCATAACTTTGGCCATAACACTTTATGATTCACATATATGAAGGCCTTAAAGATTTTCTGATTTGCATTGGTGGAAAAAATAGCCCCATGATCACAGATAATGGAAGTATTGAAGCTGAAACATTTAAAAACTCAATATTACGGACCTGATAGCTCATATTTAGCCCAAAGATTGGTTGACAATTGAAATCTCTACTGCCTAGTTCACAAAATCTGCTACACTGATTAAATAGAGCAACAATTGAATATAACACAAGGTGTTGTACCTCTATAGTGCATTGTGGACCTAATAAATATATGAAAAATGAACAACAAACACATCAGTTAGTGTCATTGTCAATCCTCACCCCAAACTAAGAAAGGCTTTATGGTTCCATTGTCTATTTGGAGACTCTTGGGAAGGTACAAATACCAATATAAAGAACTACTCTGTGACTGTTGGCTAACCTAAGACACAGACTGCCACCGCTTAGTAGGACCATTATTCCAGTTTTATCTTTCTTAGTTTCTGTCACTTCATCAAAGATTTTATTATGGGTAATATAGACATAAAGAATCCCTTTAAAATAAACCATACAGAAAAAAACTTATAAATACAATGTTAAAAATGTTAATGGCCCACTTTCCTCAAAAGTTAAACAAAATATATAATAAAACAAAAATACATAAAATCTGGGTGCACAAATAGCAAAGCCAATGAACAGGGCACTGAAAGTTGGTTATGCTAAAGCAATTCCACATGAAAAACTAGAAGACTTATTAGGAAATTGGAAGGTAGCTCATCAATCACAAAGAAATTGTTATTTATGCTTGATTTGAGGTTGGAGGGTCATTGATCTTTGGGAACAAGAAGGCAGCAGCTGATATCAATAGACCAGAGAAGGTCAACATTCTTTCTATCAACCTGTGACTTTCTTTCTTTGGTACTATGCTTTCTGGTATGGTACTTTGGTACTTTCTGCATCTTTCTTTGGTACTATGATTTGACTGGTATGGGGAACTCCAGTGAAGGGAATTCCCTCTATCAATACAAACTGGTGCTGTCTCTCTAACCTAATTTTAGAAACTTGCCTGAGAGCAACAAGAGATTTGTGTTTTACCCAGGGTTACATAGTCATTATGGGTTGAAAGAAGGATTCAAACTCAGGTCTTACTGATTTTAAGGCCGGCTCTCTATTCACTACATCAGAATCTTCTTTTAAAAAAAAAGTTAAACAACTGTTTGGACATGTATATAAATATTGTATTTAATTTATACATATTTAACATGTATTGGTCAACCTGCCATGGGGGCGGGGGGGAAGGAGGGGAAAAATTGGAACAAAGAGTTTGGTAATTGTCAATGTTGTAAAATTACTCAGGCATATATAGGTAAATAAAAACTATTAAAATATTTTAAAATAATAAATAAAAAATAAAATAAAATAAAAATTAAGGGAACCATGAAGTCAAAGTTAACCTATTATCCTGGAATTATAAACAATGCATATGTGTAATCAAAAGACAGGAAGAAAAAAGAACCAGGGAAGACCTATTGTAGAAAAAAATAAGATTCTGGAAAGCTATTGTTCCTGGATGAGCTTCTTGGTCTGTTTGTGGTGTATATGTCTTTGGAAACATCTTGTATGTGAGGCTGGACTGCAAGCTTTTCCAGGTCTTGAGCATAGGGAGTTAAATGATGATTCCAGAAGAGTGATAACCAAAGCCTTATCCCTGCCTTCTAAGTCATTCCTTATTGTGTTTAATGTAACTAAGTCAATCAAAGTCTATGGAATATTGAAGCCAGAAATCCCCAAACACTGACTGCAAATATCTATAGGTACAAAGAAAGGGTCTCATGAAATAAACACTAGCAACAGTGTAAACAAACTCCTTATATCATGCTGTCAATATTACATGAATTCAGTTATAGCATGGGTCAAATCATGCCTCCTAAAACATAATTATAGGCAAAATAAACTCAATATTTTAGCAGTTATTGGAAGTGCTTAAGAAATGTCATTTGATTAAGGTGAATGTAGTCTTAGCTCCTAAATCACTATTCTATTTTATGTTATGAGGAAGTATAAAATAAATCCAGCATTTAAAAAAAAAAAAGCTTATCATTTGAATCTTCTCCAGAAATAGAGATAATTCAGTGAAATCATGAAGGAGACAGTTGGTACTTTATGCTCTTAGTTGGTTAGGCATGGTATTCAGGGCTGTTTTATTTTTTGGCTAGCACATCCTGGCTCTTACAACCAGGAATGCTGTGAACCATAAAATCCATCTTCAATTCTGTCTATGAGCACTATCCCAAATTCAATTGGCCTTGAAAACTACCAACTGAATGTGTCTCTGCACATTGAACTCTTGGGCTAGGGAAGAGGCTTGTGAAACTTAAAACATCAATACTTTGCATGTATAATTCAGTCACTGCAAATCTGAAGATCTAGGGTTTATGTCTCTGTTTAGGTATTCATATTTATTTCTTGTGCCCTAGCACAATGTCCTATACATTTTATTTGGACTGAATCTGTAATAAGGAACTCCTGGTGAGAAAATTACCTCTCCCAGTATAAAATAACAACACCTCCTATCCAGTGGGACACCAACAGGTGGCTTGACAAGGGTCACAAGTCAGTATATGTCAAACTTAAATCCAGGTCTTGGACTTCAAGGCAACATGGGATAATAGGTCAAAATAATAGTCACCTCTCAGTCTATTATGCCTTGCTGCCTCACCTGTCTTATACACAATAAACAACAGTAGTTGATGATGTCGACAATCTGCTACTTCCTAGGAAAAGAAAACTTGAGTTCCTATATGTACAAAATTCAGCTACCAATAGTAGTTCAAAGCTGTGAAATCTTGAAATAGAAAATGACAAAATGTTGAAAGTAGAATCTGAACTCTGTTATCTTGAAGAACAATTGGAATAAGAAGATACATTTTATTGTCTGTAAAATGTAGTAGAAAAAAAGGAAATAACAAACAAGACTAGACAGAATGACAAAAATATTGACTTTATTTGCACTTCATGTTTTTCAAAGCACTTAATATATATTATCATAGCTATCCCAAATACATAATACCATGGAAGTTGCTGTGACTCAAAAAGGTTTTGTGATTTATCCATAGCTTTTAAGAGTTAGAAATAAGATTCTTATCTGGGTCTGCTGACTCTGAGTCCCGTCCTATTTCCACTGTTGTGATTTTATTTTTTCTTAGAAAAAATGTTATGAGATAATGTGGTATAAGGAAGTCAGTTAGCAAGATTAATTTTCATCATCCATAAAACTCACTTAGGTTTAATGACTATTGTTACATGCCTTCATTACCATGCTGAAAATATAGTACTCATAGTTTCTGCAATATATAATTGTTTCATGTTCATGAAATTAAGTATTTTGTAGTTCATCTAGCAATTTACTATCTTTTACATAAAAGAACCAAACATCCACAAAGAAGCTTTTGGCCCTTTTCCATTTTTATATGTCTAAACACATTTCTAGTTATTACTTTGACTTCATAAGAGTAGTTTGCCAATTGTTTTCAAAATTTCATTAGTTTTTCCCCCTAGGTTACTTTGGTATCCTTTTGTTTTACATTGGTATGTATATACTACATTTTGATACTTTATGGGATTTATGACTTCATAGATGTTAAACACCTACTACTAAGTCTTATTTTCCTGTGCTTTTTGTCACTGTTTTCTACAAATCCTGAAGAGGTCTACTCAGAGTTGAAAGTCTTTCTTTGAGTCTTGTTATACAAATGCAAACACTTTGGTTACAAGAGCAGTCCATGTCCTCTTCCATTCATACATCTTTTTCAGGATGCCTATACAAAAATACATTCCCAATAGTTAAAAAAAAAAAAAAAAAAAAAAAGATTGATCTTGGGGAAAAGGAAATTCAGTTGCAGGATCATAGATTTAGAACTGGAAGGGATTTTATAAATTTTTGAAAACTCCTACGTACTTTTACATTTAAAGACACCAAAACCCGAGAAGTTAAATACTTGTCCAAGAACACACAGGTGATAAGTAATAGAAACCAATCAATTAGCCAGTACTTCTTAAGTTCCTATTATATGTTCTAGACTCTAGGGATGCAAAGATAAAAATGGAAATTCCTGTCCTCAAGAAGCTTACATTCTTTCAGGACAGTAATGGTTACAGAAAATATAATAAATTCAAGGATTATGCAAATGAAAGTCACAGCATCGTAGCAGAAATCATTTAATTAAAAGAGTAGAAAAATAAGTGAAGGGGAATTGATGCTTTCAACATCAGGGAAAGGCTCTCATAATATCCCTGAAAAGTGAGACAGGAAGACCAAAAGGAAGCTATCATTATAGTCTGAGTAATGGGTGATAGGAACTGAATTATGGTGGTGACTAAATGAGTAATATTAAAGGATCAGATACCAAAAAATGCTGCAAAATTATAAATGACAAGATATGACAATGATTAATTGATAAGGGGTGAAGGAGAATGAAAAATTCAAAAGAGGAATGGCATTGCGGTTGGGAAGAAAGATTACGAGTTCATTCAGAATTAAATATGTTAAATATGAGTTGTTTGTGAGTTCTCTGACTCCAAATCTCTCATTCTTTCATTAGACCAGTAGAGCAATAAAGTCCAAATAGGCAGTATTTGAAAAAAGCATACATATGATTGACTACCTCAGTGGTCTAGTCACCAATTTATATGTTATATGTGTAAAAATGCATAAGAATACATATGTAATTTGAATCATTTATTCACTTGGATTGTATGTGTATGTGAATTTATGGGTTACTAAATTGATATCTTTTGAGTGACCATGAATCACATTAAGTAGTTGAGGTCTTATAGCTTTCTAACTGATGCAATCAGCACATCTGCAACCATCTGCAAATAAGAGTATCTAAAGAAATATCTACAGGGAATTCAGGTTCCAGTTTGACTTTTTTATAGGACATCCTCAATGACAGTAGAGAGTATCTTTGGTGTCCATATGTTTATTTGTTTTGTGCCTTTCTTAATAATATTCAATCAATTGTTGAACATTTACTAAGAGCTTCCTAAGAGCTAGTTATTTTGCTAAGTGTTCTGGATAAAAGGAAGGTTTTAGTGCTTGCCTTTAAGGAGTTTACATTCTAGTGCATATGTTAACATGTAAATTAAAAAGTACATAAAAGATACTTTGATAGTAGAAAAAAAATAGCCTTAGAGGTAAAGATATGAGTGATTAAGTAGGGGGTAAGGTAGGCCAGAAAATACCTCCTGCAGAAGACATTTATTTTACTAAGTCTTGAAGGATTTATAGGTAATATTGAGAGAGCATTATTGAACGAAACTCTTTTATTATATATTTATTACTATATATGTCAAATAATCTTTTTTGACAACATCCACTTCTGAGACATCTTTTTAGAGGAGAGACTTTTGAGACTATACTTTGCTGGGTTAATTTTGGAAAAAAGGGTAAATCAAGAAATTATAAACATAGTATCCTATGAAGATATGGTCTGCTATTGAAAATCATGGTGCATATCCTGACTGTTATGATAATTTCATCAAATATTCCCTTGAAATTTTAGTTCATCTAGCAATTTACTATCTTTTACATAAAAGAATCAAACATCATTCTTATATTCTATTGAAAGGAGAAAATAAGCAAATGGTCCAAGAATTGCTTATGTGTTCTCAGCTATCTTTAAAAATATATTTAATTTTATTTAACAACTTCCTACTAAATCCTCTTTGCAAAGAAATTTCAGGAGATAGAAAGAAAAAAATGTATCACTCTCTGCTTTCAAGGAATTTGCATTCTATTTGTGAAATATGTATATATGTATATATATGTAAATATGAGGTTATTTGAAAAGAGAGAGAACACTAAGAACTAGGGAAATCAGAAGAGTCTTCTCTGAGGATGATATCTGAATTTAGCTTTGAAAGAAAATAAGGATCCAGGGAGGTGAGGATAAAGAAGGAATATATTTCAGGCAAAGAAGATAGTTTATATGAATTAATAGAATCAGGAAATAGAATATCACATATGCTTTTTCCTATTCATGTTTGAATTTGGCTTTCTCTGAGACAACTTTATTTATTTATTTGTTTTGCTGAGGCAATTGGGTTAAGTGACTTGGCCAGGGTCAACACAGCTAGGGAGTGGCAAGTGTGTGAGACCAGATTTGAATTCAGGTCGTCCTGACTTTGGGGCTCCTACTCTATCTACTGTGCCACCTAGCTGCCCTGAGACAACTTTAAAATGAAACTTAAAACATTTAAAAATATTACCCATATTTATATATTACTAATTTTTTTCTAACTTTGTTTTCCAAGTATAATTTCTAATTCCTTATATAGAATATCAAATAATGAGATGTTTGAGTATAAATGTCTGGTGATTCTACTGTCATTAATGATAAGAATAGGTTATTACAAAAATGTCTGCAAATATGCTTTATTTCATTTCTATTTGTGTTCTTCCAGTTTCATTTATCAATGCTCATGAGATAATCTGACTTACCTGGGTCCTAGTATCAAAATATCATAGATTCATAGCTACAAAAGGAACTTAGAAACTTATAGGTGAGGAAACTGAGGCCTAGAGGTGCTAAGTGACTTATAAGGTCACAACAATGATAAATCTCTTGCCAAATTTGCAAATCTCTGTCATTTTCTCTGCTAAAGGACTACAAATATTTCCACTAGTCTCTAAATTCACTACCCAGCAGCAGAATCCTGTAGCTAAGGCATTGTGTTTTATCCTCTATTACAAATGTTGGTAGATATATTGAGTCCATCTTTGTGATGGTAACCATGTGTAAAACAAGACGACCAAATACCTCATGAAATGATAGGGTTTTTTGCTCCCCAAAACATATAATAAAATCAACTTCACAATAGCTTTGTTCACTTTTCCCAGGAGAATTTATGAACTATCTTTCCAATTTGCAGCAAATTCTTTATGTCTCCTGGCTTAATTTCTAACCTAGCTATATTAACTTCAGATTTTCCATATAACTTTACTGAAGAGAATGCTGCTTAAAATACTTGATAACCCTTTCCTGAAATTTTCTAAAGTCTAGAGAGATGACCAAATAAAATGGGATATGTTGAATTTTCATGTTATACAAAAGTAATCTTGAGCAAATTAAAAGGTTTTATTCTAATTTATTTAGAGATCAATTATAATCTTGTTCTTGACAAAGATATGCATGAAAAGAATTAAAGACAGATAAAAATGCAATAAGATTCTCTGCTAGGCATTTAGAGTCAGGAAAGATGTTAAAGGACAATTCAAATCAATTCAATATTTTTAAATACTTTTTGTTTGCAGGTCATTGTATTAGGACTGGGACACAAAGTTCAAATGAGACATGATCGGTGCCTCCATGTAGCAGATAACTGAGTAAAGGGATAACACATGCACAAAAACTGTTACAAAAATATGTTTTAATATAATAGAGAGAGAAAAAGTGCTAAATAAAGGGAAATTATCAAGGAGAAAAGATCATTACCAACTTCGGCTCATAGAGGTTTTAATCCAAATTGGTAAATTCAATTTCACTGAAATTTATTGAGTAGAGATGCATGTGTATATATATATATATATATATATATATATATATATGCATATATATATATATATATATATATACATACATACATATATATGTCTATATATATGTCTATATACATATATATGTCTATAGACATATATATGTATGTGTGTGAACATATAACTAGATATTTAAACTTAGATATATACAACTTAATTATCACATTTGTAAATTACACAGAGTTATGGTAGTTAGATAAATCATTGAATGAAAAGATAAATACAAAAAAAGATGATGTTTGAGTACCAATATGAATCTAATATGAAAGTTTAAAAGTACTGAACTTGGATTTAAAAATCAATTGCAGAAATCTAAGCTGAGGGATACATTACTAGAGAACATTTTTTTGTGAAATCAATATAAGAATAATAACAAGCTACAATTCCAGGTTGAATCATTAGCCAAAAAAAGAGCAACTGAATGGAACAGTGGCTAGAGTATTAGGACTTCCAGTTTTGACCTAAGTCAAATCCTTTCTTTCAGACACTTACTAGTTATGTAACCCTAAGCAAAGCAAATTTAACTTCTTTCAGTCTCTATTTGTAAAATGAAAATAACTATAGAAGTTGTCTATATTAAACACTTTAAAGTGAGAATTATTAGAATTTTCTTGTTGTTGTTATCATCATTATATGACATAAAGTCATATAATGTGCTGGAGTACTACACCAGAAGACAAGAAGACTAGTCTTTCTGAATTCAAATCCACCCTAAAATACTTAATAGCTGTGACCTTAAATAGGTCACTTAATCCTTTTTGCCTCAATTTCCTCATCTATAAAATGAACTGAAAACGAAAGGGCAAACCACTCCAATATCTCTGCCAAGAAAACCACAAATGGAGCCATGAAGAGTTTAACATAACTGAAAAACAACAAATGAAAAACAAAAACTTCATTAATTAAGAATTTCTGGGACACCTGAGTTCTAGAGTTGTTACCCAGTATATTCTACTAATTTTTAATACTTCTTCTTTGGATTAGATAAAACAGTGAGAGTTATTTGAGAACAGTGAGAAACAGAGCTAAAAACAGCTATGAAGAGTTGTCGTCTTTCTTTCTCCTTCCACACATTAATAAGTGACAACTACATTTCCATAAATATAATTGAAACTACTATTTATGCTGGAAATCATTTATTCCTAACATTTTACAATATAGAAAGAATTTGGTTCAAATCTGTAAGATACTTCAAGTCTTTTATTTCTCAGGGCTTCTTTTTTTTCTTTCTGTGTATAGTTCCTTACATGTCATGCTGACTGATATGTCTTACATTATTTCATATCCTGGAATCTCATAATATCGTTCTCTTTAGACCAAAATCCTATATGAAGTTGATCCATATTGAATCCAGGTCAAGGAATTTAGTTATTGCCATGTAGGGAGGACTTCACTGGAAAGAAGTTTTCCCAGTGAAGTAGCTTCAGGGGCTACATCTTGAAGAAAAATGGTAGTAATTTTTTTAATTAATTTTATAATTATAAATTTTTTGAAGGTATATATGCATGAGTAATTTTTATAACATTATCCCTTGTATTCATTTTTCCAAATTTTCCCCTCCCTCCCTCCACTCCATCCCCTAGATGACAGGCAATCCCTGTTAACATTTTACATATGTTACAGTATAACCTAGATACAATATATGTGTGTAAAACCAATTTTCTTGTTGCATGTTAAGTATTGGATTCCGAAGGTATAAGTAACCTGGGTAGATAGACAGAAGTACATTCACTTCCCAGTGTTCCTTCTCTGGGTGTAGCTGTTTCTGTCCATCATTGATCAACTGGAAGTGAGTTGGATCTTCTTTATGTTGAAGATATCCACTTCCATCAGAATATATCTTCATACAGCATTGAAGTGTACAGCGATCTTCTGGTTCTATTCATTTCACTCAGCATCAGTTAATGTAAGTCTCTCCAAGCCTCTCTGTATTCCTCCTGCTGGTCATTTCTTACAGAGCAATAATATTCCATAACCTTCATATACCATAATTTACCCAACCATTCTCCAATTGATGGACATCCATTCATCTTCCAGTTTTTAGCCACTACGAAAAGAGCTGCCACAAACATTTTGTCACATACAGGTCCCTTTCCCCTCTTTAGTATTTCCTTGGGATATAATCCCAATAGCAGCAATGCTGGATCAAAGGGTATGCACAGTTTGACAACTTTTTTAACCATAGTTCCAAACTGCTCTCCAGAATGATTGGATTTTTTCACAACTTAACCAAAATGTATCAGTGTCCCAGTTTTCCCACATCCCCTCCAACATTCATCATTATTTGTTCCTGTCATCTTAGCCAATCTGACAGGTGTGTAGTGGTATCTCAGAGTTGTCTTAATTTGCATTTTTCTCTGATCAGTAATGATTTGGAACACTCTTTCATATGAGTGGATATAGTTTCAATTTCATCATCTGAGAATTGTCTGTTCGTTTCCTTTGACCATTTATCAATTGGAGAATGGTTTGATTTCTTATAAATTCAGATCAATTCTCTATATATTTTGGAAATAAGGTCTTTATCAGAACCTTTAACTATAAAAATATTTTCCCAATTTGTTACTTCCCTTCTAATCTTGTTTGCATTAGTATTGTTTGTACAGAAACTTTTTAGTTTGATGTAATCAAAATCTTCTATTTTGTGATCAATAATGATCTCTAGTTCTCCTCTGGTCATAAATTCCTTCCTCCTCCACAAGTCTGAGAGGTAGACTATTCTCTGTTCCTCTAATCTATTTATTATCTCCCTCTTTATGCCTAAATCATGGACCCATTTTGATCTTATCTTGATATATGGTGTTAAGTGTGGATCCATATCTAATTTCTGCCATACTAATTTCCAGTTTTCCCAACAGTTTTTTCCAAATAATGAATTTTTATCCCTAATGTTGGTATCTTTGGGTTTGTCAAACGCTAGATTGCTATAGATGTACCCTTTTTTGTCCTTTGTACCTAATCCATTCCACTGATTGACTGGTCTATTTCTTAGCCAATACCAAATAGTTTTCGTGACTGCTGCTATATAATATAGCTTTAGATCAGGTACACTTAGACCACCTTCATCTGACTTTTTTTTCATTAATTCCCTTGAAATTCTTGACCTTTTATTCTTCCATATGAATTTTGTTGTTATTTTTTCTAGTTCATTAAAATAGTTTCATGGGAGTCTGATTGGTATAGCACTAAATAAATAGATTAGTTTGGGGAGTATTGTCATCTTTATTATATTCGCTCGGCCTATCCAAGAGCACTGAATGTCTTTCCAATTATTTAAATCTGACTTTATTTTTGTGGCAAGTGTTTGTAATTTTGCTCATATAATCCCTGACTCTCCTTTGGTAGATGGAACATGGTAGTAAATTAAACAAGCCTTAAATAATGTTCATGGAATATCTCAATGAAAATTTTACTACTGCATGTGTAATTCAAACTTTAAAAAAAAATCTGAGCCTTAGGTCTTGCAATGTAACATGTTTTGATTAAAGAATAGAGAATGGTTAAAAGTTAACAGATTTGTCCTACAAAGAAATAATAAGTAATTTTCTAAAAAGCACCCATCAAGTTTAGTATTTCTGTTCCTTTCGACTAGGTCAAACAGTGAGATAGTGATTCCAAAACAATTAAAATAGCATTGGAGGGTGCTGCTTTTCTTCCTCTTTCTTTTACATAGTAACAAACAACAAATATATTTCTATTAAAAGCACTGAGACTATTATTTACGTGGAAAAATCACTTCTTACTAATATTTTGATTACTAAGCCCTTCCTAAATAAATATCTAATTAAAGAGGGGAATATTCATTTGAGATAACATACTAAAATATATAGATGCAATACCATATAAATGGAATAGATAAATATATTTGCATGATAGAGTGTTAATGGTACATTATAAGTCATTTTGTGGAATTCATAGAAAAGAAATATGAAAAATAAATGCATAATGCTTAATGATATTACCCCATGTGAAAGGAATCAATCATGCTGTATCAGATAAAAGCACAGGAATCCCAACACTCAAAAGTTTTAGAATCAAAAGCTCCTCATCATAGACAGGGAGTAGGTCATTTATTAATGGAGAAGTTGAGGTAACTTTGCCTGAAATAATGAAAGCTGCATGCAAAAGAATAAGCTGTGAAGTGTCTCTATCAAGAGAGGCCTGGATATGTTTGCTGGTGCATAAATTTAAATTCATTATTGAAAACTGAAGCAGTGTTGCTTTTGAAAAAAATCAACCTGCAGCATCCAATGAGCAAAGACCTGTCCAGAACTATGCAAGTGAACATGGAAACCTAATCATTTGTGACTAATTGAAATCTTAACCATCTCTCTTGCATGGGGCTAATGGTCAGAAAACCACAGTGGAAATGTTGTTTTTGCTTTGTTATTAATTTTTCTAGGGAGGAAGACCAGACACAAGGAAAACACTTCTTCTTCAATTAAGAATGCTTTTAAGCCTTTTTTGCCTCCTTTTGAGGAGGCTGATTTTCACTAATGTTTCATTTTGCTATATCAATCATGTTGCTTTGCTATTGCATTAAAGTATGCTTTAATAACAAACATTAGAAATCAGAAGTGACATTTTTTTTCCTAAGATGCATTACTAATAAAGTAACACACATTTTCATCCTGGAGAAACAGCTGGACCATGACGAGATCACATTAGCACTAATTAAAATGATATTTTTTGTGTAGTTTTTGCTAATCCAGCTTCATTGGGCTCAAAAGGATTTTCGAAATCCATAATAAAAGCTATTATGTAATCTTACCATGATTCTCTTGAATCAGGTTACTGTCTAATTTCTCTATAACGATATTTTCTTAAAACTCTCACTCAATAAAATCAATATTAAGTTTTTACTATTATAGCTCTTTTTTTCAATATATGATCCTCATTTAATTAAAAAAAATTAAAGCTTTAATTTATTTTGCTTGATGAACAAGAAAAATATAATATTAAAGGCAACATTTTGCAATGTTTCTCTTTTTCCTCACTTTACTGGGTCCCTGTTGTTCCCAACGTATAATTTGCAAAACATATTGCTTCAATACTTAAAATGAGAGAGGCGGCCCAGCTGTGGGAGGGAGAGGACAGCAGCCTCCAATATTACCATAATAATCTGCCTAAGGTCCCATGAGCCCTCTGGTATATACAATTCTCTGTACTGCAGGCCCCAGCTGGAGAACATTCTCTTGACATGTATGCCAACCTTTGCCTGCAGGCAAAATAAAAAAACGCAGAGAAGTAATCATGAAAATAAAAAATCTTGTCAACTGGGTTAGGATGCAGTTTCCATGTTTTTGCTCACGTAGGCAGGCATTGTGCTAACAAAATGATATGAGACTTAAAAAGACTGCAGCTGGTTTGTATTTAGCTGGAGAAAACATCATGTGCCATGTTAATTCTGCAATACTAAAATTGGGGGGCAGACAAGAGGGGATAGGAAATATGCGGTAGTACTGTATTACTGTCAATACATATGACAGCTTTATTTACCAGCTTCTCTGAAGGCTGCTCATTACAAGATGTTGACAAGAAAGAGGGGCATTTCAATATCATGGCTGATTATGGTTGAAACTTTTAAGCAAAATGCCTCCATTACTTTTAAACCAAGTAAAAGAAAAGGAATGGGAGCAGTGTTCTTAATGGACACACCTAACAATTAGGTAAAATGGGGAAAAAATGTTTAAAAAATCTATCTGCTACTGCTATAGCCAATTTCCTATCTGAGGAAATACAATCCTTTCCTCCCTTTTTTAAATTCATTATTTGAGGAAAACAATATTGGCATGCAATTTGACAAAAGAGACTACTCAAGTAGTAATTTGTCAGGTAAGACACAATGAAGTTTATGTCACTCACAGATCATAGGAAATAAAAGTGATACTCCATATTACTTCTAAAAGTTTCTAAACCTATTTTTATTAGAAATCTAATTAGCATTTTTGTCAGAAAACTTCTGAATTCTGAAAAAGCAATGACTTTATGCATGGCACAGCATTGTATGTGGTGAATCATTTTATGGAATTCATGGGAAAGGAATTGAAAATATAGGAAAAATAAATACATAATACTTAATTATATTTCTTTGCTAAATTAATTTTTCAGAAATAAATCTTGTTGGAAGAAGACAGTAGAGTTGAAGAGTGGTGCAAATTTCTCCCATGTTTATATTTGCATAGGGCTTTTAAATAAGATTTTTTGTTTTCATTACAAGTGCACTTATGGCTCTGTCTATTGTAAAGGTGAGAAAATGGATAGAAGAAGGTAAGAGATTTCTCCAAAGTCAGGAACATGATCTGAACTCATAGAAATTAATACTTTAACTTATCTACTTACCATAGAAGTTAACTTAGGCAATTAAAAAGAAAAACAAAATATTATGCATGAAACAGTCTACAAAGAATTGATGGACAGTGAAAAGAAGAGAAAAGAGAATAGAATAAAGGATGAATCATACTAAGGATAAGAAGATAGTAAGTTTATGAATTTTCAAGAGAAAAAAATACATGGTAGGCTACCAATGAGCTCCATATAAAAATAGAATTCCAGTCCTGAGGTATACACATCACAAAATCAAGAACTGATTTTGAACGAACTCTTCCAAAATAATAACTCACAATTATATTTCTTTTAAAGTTCATAAGCCACTTTCCTCACAACAAACCTTTGGAGATTCCCAGTGCCGAGCAATACAATACTTATTTTACTAGTGAGGAAATTGAGGATCAGAAAAGCTACTTGCCCATAGTTGTTATTGTACTCCTATTGGGTTCTAAGCTGGGATTCGAACCCAGGTACTTCTGGCTCCAGTTTGTTGCCATTTTAACTAATTGAATATTTGTCTCCACCAAGGACTGCTCCTGTTCTTTTCTTTTGCTTTATTTAGAAGTAATGGTGGTATTTTGTTTAAAAGTTTCAATCATAATCAGTCACAATACTGAAATGTCCCTCTTTTTGTCAATGTCTTGTAATGAGTAGTCATATGAACTGACAGTAATACAATATTATTGCATATGGTGAATAGAATTGCTGGGCTGGACCATTCTGGAGAGCAATTTGGAACTATGCTCAAAAAGTTATCAAACTGTGCATACCCTTTGATCCAGCAGTGTTTCTACTGGGCTTATATCCCAAAGAAATACTAAAGAGGGGAAAGGGACCTATATGTCCAACAATGTTTGTGGCAGCCCTCTTTGCAGTGGCCAGAAACTGGAAACCACGTGGATGCCCATCAATTGGAGAATGGCTGAATAAATTGTGGTATATGGATATTATGGGATATTATTGTTATGTAAGAAATGACCAACAGGATGATTTCAGAAAGGCCTGGGGAAATTTACATGAACTGATGCTGAGTAAAATGAGCAGGACCAGGAGATCATTATATACTTCAACAACAATACTATTTGATATTTGATGATTAATTCTGATGGACATGGCCATCTTCAACAATGAAATGAACCAAATCAGCTGCAATAGAGCAGTAGTGAACTGAACCAGCTACACCCAGGGAAAGAACTCTGGGAGATAGCTATGAACCACTACATAGAATTCCCAATCCCTCTATTTTCGTCAGCCTGCATTTTGGATTTCCTTCATAGGCTAATTGTACACTATTCCAAGTCCGATTCTTTTTGTGCAGCAAAACAACTGTTTGGTCATGGATACATATATTGTATTTAATTTATACTCTAACATATTTAACATGTATTGGTCAACCTGCCATCTGGGGGATGGGGAAGGAGGGGGGAAATTAGAACAAAAAGTTTGGCAATTGTCAATGCTGTAAAATTACCCATCATATATCTGGTAAGTAAAAACCATTAAATAAAAAAAAATTGCTGGGCTGGGCCTCAGATACCTAGTAGCTTTGTGATCCTGGACAAGATGTTTAATGCCTATCTGCCTCAGTTTCTCCAACTGTAAGGAAATGGTATCCTTGGCAAGAAGATCCCAAAAGGGGTCTCAAAGAGTTGGATACTACTCAAATGAGCAACAATACGTACTAGGCTCTTTGCTAAGTACTAAGGATTCAAAGATACACTCCTCCACATATTCTACATTATAGTCAAACTCAACCACTTGCTCATGTATACAGAATCCCATCTCCCACCTCCAAACCTTTGTCCATGTTATTCCTCAAGATTGTAAAATATTTCATCCTCATCTCTGTCTCTTAGAATTTTTATAATTTTTCATAGCTCATGAGTGTCACTTTCTAAATGAGACCTTTCATCTCCATCTTTACCCCAACTCAAGGCAGATGAATGTTGCAGGGGAATGCTGGCCCTAGAGTCAGGAAGACTCAATTTTATGAGTTCAAATCCAATCTTCGACACATACCTGGGCAAGTCACTTAACCCTGTTTGCCTCAGTTTTCTCATCTATAAAATGAAACTGAAGAAGGAAATGACAAACTACTCTGATAATTATACAGTGTTTTACAAACCTTAAAATGCTATGTAAATGCTAGCCATTATTATATAAAGTAAACTTTAAAGTGCTGTATCAATGGTAACTCTTGCTGTTGTTGACAAGCATCATGGTATAAGTGGTAGTGAGTCAGAATGTACAAATTCCATCCCAGTGCATACTGGTTATGTGACCCGTTCATTTGTCCCCTTAATGTCTTAGTCACCTGTCAAAGACTAAGTGTGGAGCTGCTGCCAAATTGCATTGGTGAGGGGAGTTTCCATGGGTACCCTATCATCATCATTATTACCATGGCTTTACCCTATTACCTCTCCACATTGGTCAGCATGTTTCATTCTGTTGTCTCTGGGCTTCAGGCCAGTCCAAATCTTTGATCTTCAGTCTTAACTGAGGATCAGAAGATTTGCCAGGATGTCAAGGAGGTAGACTAGCCATACATTTGTGGTGGTGATGACAAGCTGAGAGAACCCAAATAAAGCAAGGGCAGTGTTTGGTTCTGTGATTCATGCTAGAGTAGGATTGAAAATGGGAGCCCACCTTGACCTAGAGAGCTGAATTAGCAAAAATGAAAATTTAGTTACCACAAGTATGCAGCATACGAGGAAGTTCTGTCTCTGACCAGCTACCTGGTGGTATCAATACCTAGTATTTATGAGTCAATGAAAATCTGTCTTAACTAGAAAACAACCTAAAACACATTCCCAATTCTTAGAACACTGTTAGAATAGAATTCAGAAGATCAGAGCTGTATTCCCACTTTTGTCATTTATTAGTTGTTTGACTTCAAGCAAGTTATTTCATTTATTCATCAATTAAACAAGCATTTATAAAGTGCCTACTATGTGTAAGGCAATGGGCTTTCTTCCAAGGGCCATTTGAATATTTATAATATCATTTGTGAACCATTAAAAAATTATCAGCTTAAAAACTAAAGCAGTGGGAGGTTGTTGTACCTAGATTTCAGCTCATCATCACCTGCAGTTGCCTTGGCAGAGCCAGACCAAATGATTTTGTGAATCCTATACAATCTGCAGACTAGATATTTCCTACCCCTAAGCTAGAGACTTGGGATATTAAGATTAAAAATGATCTGGAGGATTTTACATTCTTTTGAGGGAAACAACATATATGGATACAAATAAAATATAAACTGTTTTTGTAACATTGTATAAAATTTATATAATTTGTAAATGTGCAAATAAATTATCAAAAATTTACATTTATAAATATATGCAAAGTAGTTGGCTGTGAGATACTAACAACTTGTGCTGGGGTTTGTTGGATTATTTTAAGTTGTGTCCAACTCTTTATGATTGCATTTGGAATTTTCTTGGCAGATATTAAAATGGTTTTCCATTTCTTTCTCCAGGTCATTTTACAGATGAAGAAACTGAGACATACAGGGTTAAGTAACTTATCCACGATCACACAATTAAAAAGTGTTTGAAGCTGGATTTGAACTTATAAAAGTGAGTCTTCCTGCATAGGAATGGATCCACATTCCATTCACTGTACCATCTAACTTCCCTGGGTTAGGGTAGAAGTGGATCTGAAAGGTTTCATTCAGAAAATGCCATTCATGCTGAGCATTGAAAGATTATGTAGAAATCCCAAGAGGCAGAGGTGAGGATAAAATATATGTCAATCTTACAAGAAAAAAGCTGGGAGGTAAACAATGGGATTCTGTGTATACGAGGAACAGTAAGTACACGAGTTTGACTACAGTGTGGAAGAGAGTACCTTTGTTTCCCTAGCACCTAACACAGAATCTGGCACAAGTTATTAGTGTTGTTCAGTCATTTTTTCAGTTATATCTGACACTTATTGATCCCTTTTGGGATTTTCTTGGCAAAGATACTGGATTGATTTGTCAGTTCCTTTTCAAGATCATTTTACAGATAAAAAAACTGAGGCAAATGGTAAAATGACTTACCCAGGCTCACATAGTTAGAAAGTGTTTGAGGTCAAATTTGAATTCAGGAAGATATCTTCCTGACTTCAGGCTGATCCATGGTACTTAGTAGATAGTTAATAAATGCTTCTTAATACTTGTCATTGCTATCAAGAATTCAACTAACCTAGAAAAATAGATTAAAGTCAGATTCGGAAAGGTTCTAAATGTCAGAGGAATTTTAAATTTATTCCAAAAGTAATAGGAAATTACTGGAGCTTTTTGCAACGGAGATCAAAGGTATGACATAGTCAGATCTGATCTTTGGGAAAATCATTTTGGCAGCAGAGTCTTATTTACCTCATCTGTAAAGTGGGGATGTTTTACAGTGATTGAGTTGAAATAGAAGGCCTTTAAAACCCCTTTTGCCTCTTAATCTTTTTTTCCTTTTTTTATGATAATTTATTTTTATTTTTTCAAAATATATGGAAAGATAATTTTCGATATTCTCTTTTGCAAAACCTGGTGTTCTAATTTTTTTCTCCCTCCTCTCTCCCCTAGACAGCAAGTATCCCAATATAGGTTAAACATATACAATTCTTCTAAACATATTTCCAAATTAATCATGCTACACAAGAAAAATCAGATCAAAAGAGGGAAATCTGAGAAAGAGAAAACAAACAAGCAACAAAGACAACAAAAGTTTAAAATACTATGTTATTATCCACATTGAGTCTCCATAGTCCTCTCTCTGGTTGCAAATGGCTCTCTCCATTATAATTTGTGCCTTTAAATCTAACATGATATCTCTACTATCTTTGTCAAATGGCACTTATGATATCAAATGATATAAAGTAATATACTTTTCACTTGAAGTCTTTTATAGTTTTTATGCAAAAATGCTTTAAAAACTATAAAAGACTTCAAATGAAAAAGTATATTACTTCAAGAATTTATGATTTTATCAGTAAGCATATTGTTATTATTGTAGATCATGGCCTTTTTGAAATTTTATGAATGGTCTTCCTGAGTTAAGTATAGTAGAAAAAAATTATCCCTAGATGACCAACCAATATTCTGGTGATGAGTTGTTCTCAAAGGAATCAGGTTGATATATATAAATAATATAAATGTATAAAATATATATGATATACATAAAATAAATACAATAACATATAATATAATAATATAAATAATACTTATATCCATATAGCACTTATTATATTCCAGATACTTGCTAATAACTTTACAATTATTATCTTATTTGAACCTCACAAAAACTCTAACTTTACAATTATTATCTTATTTGAATCTTCCCAACTCTGGAAGGTTAGGACTATTATTATCCCTATTTTACAGATGAGAAAATAAAGGTAAACAGAGATTAAGTGACTTGCTCTGGGACACAGAGCCAGTAAGTGCCTGAGACCAGGTATTCTATACTTGAAGCCTAGCCATTTCATCCACTGCAATACCTGAGCGTTCAGAGCCCAATCCCACATTTGACACTTGTATATTATTCCTCTCCACGAATATTTCAATACCGCTAAACTAGACTTTCTGCTTTTCCTCGTATATGATATTCCATCTTCTATCTCCATGTTTTTGGCACTGGCTGTCCCTCATGCAAAGGAATGTCCTCTCTACCTCTTCCTTTTGGAAATCTCTTCAGGACTCAACTCAAAAGTTACTTTCTTCACAAGCCCTCATCTGGTTCTCAAGTTAATGGTTAACTTGGTCTACTTTGTATGTGTTTTACAATGTAGCTACATGTACACACATACATATATACATGTATATATGTATATATATACATACACATACATACATACATACACAAACACACATAAACACACACACACATATATATATACATATGATATATATATATATATATATATATACATATGATATATATATATACATATGATTTCCCTGCTTAGAAGGTAAGATCCTTGAGGGCAGGGACTATTTCACCTTTATCCTTAGCACCTCAAAAGTACCTCATTAATAGCAGACATTTAAATGTTTGTTGTATTGCCATCAAGAATCTTGGTCACTATATACAAACATAATAATAACGACCGGGAGTAGAATTTATTAGAAAAAAAGCAGGGTTTTCTCATTGATCTCAGGCAAAGTTAAAGTTAAAATATATTCAATCAAAAAAGAAAAAAGGGAAACTATACTATATGTCAACCATATTAATTGATGTTGTTTTAGACTATTTAAAATAAATAGGATAGTATAAGGTTCAACTATTGCTGTGGTATAGAAAATGATGACTTGGAGGATTTAAAAAAATATGGAAAGACTTGGACCTAAGAATGATGTTATCCATCTTCAGAGAAATAGGACAAAGCACAGTACAATCATATATAAATGTGTGTGAATATATATATATATATATATACATAGGTATATGAGATAGATATCTCTGTGTATGTATGTATTTATGTATATATATATATATATATGTATATATATATATATGCATGCATGTATATATGTCTGTGTCTGTATTTGCACTTAACTGTAGTTTCCTTGAGGGGAAGAGTAAAGGGGAAAAAAAGAATAAAGTAAAAAGTATACAACAGAGAACAAAAGAAAACCTACAAGGAAGCAAAGAAAAGATGGATAGTTCTGAATTCAATGGATAGTATTTATTATAAATGCATTTTTGAAGTGGAAATTTATTGTTTCATATTTTGAATCCTCTCATGTTCTGCTGTGCATATGACAATTTTTTCTTTTTCTATTTTGTATTTAAGTTTTAGATAAATAAATACATTTTTAAAAGAAAAGAAAAAAGAATACAAGTCAATGAAATATTGGGATAAAATTCATATGAATTCTATGTATTCATGTGTAATAGAAGATATATGTATATATTTTCATGTTATTCTGGCAGAAGTAGATTTTAAATGATAATTCATATATTCATATCCTTAATTCATTTGATTGGACAAGTGAGAACAAATAAAAGGAAAAGAATGGAATAATATAGAATCCAAAACATATCAGGGATGATGTTAAGCACTTTACATATTTTTCATTTGATCCTCACAATAATCCTGTGAACTAATTGCTGTTATTATCCTCATTTTAAAGATGAGAAAACTGAGGTCAAGTGACTGGCCCAGAATCACACAATTAGAAAGTGTCTGAGGTAGGATCTGAACTGAGATCTTCCTGATTCCAAGCCTAGCACTCTATCTACTATTCCATCTAGCTACCTTTAAAAAAAGAACACTTACATATATGCTGATAGAATTTAGAATTTTGTATCCTCTCTAGGGAGTTCAATGTATTTTCATATTGAAAGCTCAATTAAGATTTATTAAATTAGATTGATGAAAGCTTAGGGATCATAGTGAGACCCACAGAGATTAGTTAATTTGCTCAATGTCATCCAGGTGATATATGGAGATGCTGGGATTCAAAACTAAGTCTTCTTACTCAAGATTCAGTCTTTTCCCTACACCACAATTTAAAGAGAAAATTCTCCTTCAGGCTTGTATCTTCCCCAGAGCTTAGCAAAATAATTTCCAGACAGGAGGCCCTCAATATGTTTGGCTAAATGAATAAAAAAGCATGTGTAACAACCAAGTCTTGCATCAGATTGGAACAGCTCACCTGAAAGATCTCAGAGCTGGAAAGGAGATAGCATCTAGCAAGATAGATAGCAAGAGATTTAATGGATCTCTTAATTCAGGTTCAGTTTGGGGATAAAAATGAAGCATTTACAAAGCAGCAAATGTTTACAAATGAAGGTTTCCTTTGCCCTAACAAGGATACAGTGTCTCTAGTTTTTCTAGACATGGACCCCTCCTACATCTTCATCTGGAAACAAGTTTAGTCATTAGATCATCAGAGTAGAGCAAATCACATTTTCATGGGCATCCTCCAAATCTGAGAGGTCCAGACCCCACATGACTAGGACTTTTGTTTTTTAATTTTCAGAGTTACTATTTCTAACTCTATTTCCCTCCATCCTATTCTCCCTCCTATTTATTCCATTCTCTTTCTCCTTTCGCCCTGTTCCTTTGTCCCTTGTCTCCCTTTTGCTGCTGACTCCCTCAATCTGTCCTTACTTCTATCACACTCTTCTCTTATCCCCTTTCCTTCTGACTTTCAGATAGAGTAAGATAGATTTCTATGCCCAATTGAATGTGTGTATTATTACTTCTTTGAGCCAATTCTGATGAGAGTAAGGTTTAACCCCTCTCTCACGTCCACATTCTTCCCTTCTGCTATAAAAGCTTTTTTGCCTTTTATGTGAGATAATTTACCCCACTCAACCTCCTTCTTTCCTTTTCTCCAAATATATTCCTTTCTCACCCATTAAAATTTTTAGATATCATTCCTTCATATTCAACTCATATCTGTGTCCTTTATCTATACATACTTGTTCTAACTGCTCTAATGATGAGAAAGTTCTTAAGAGTTATCTTCAAACAGTTTGATTTTATTAAGACTTTTATGGTTTCCATTTCCTGTTTACCTTTAAACTTCTCTTGAATCTTATATTTGAGAGCCAATTTTCTTTTGGCTCTGGTCTTTTCATCAAAAAAATAAAAAAGTCCTCTTTTTCATAGAATATCCATTTTTCCCCTTGAAGTGTTATATTAAGTTATTAAGTTTTGCTGAGTAGGTGATTCTTGGTTGTAATCCTAGCTTCTTGACCTCCATAATATCACATTCCAAGCCTTCTGATTTTTTAATGTAGAAGCTGCTAATACTTGTGTTATTCTGACTGTGGCTCCATGGTACTTGGATTGTTTGTTTCTGTCTGTTGTAATATTTCCTCCTTGCCCTGAGAGCTCTGGAATTTAGTTATAGTATATTATTGAATTGTTCTTTAAAAAATCTCAGAAGGTAGATTGGTGTATTCTTTCTATTTCTATTTTATTCTCTGATACCAGAATATCATGGCAGGTTTCTTTGATAATTTCTTGAAAGCAAAATGTCTAGACTTTTAAAATAATTACAATTTTCAGGTAGTCCAACAATTTTAAATTATCTCTCCTGGATATATTCTTCAGGTCAGTTATTTTTTCTCAGTGATATATTTCATACAGTCCTCTATTTTTTTCATTCTCTTGACTTTGTTTTATTGTTTCTTGATTTCTCATAAATTCATTAGTATCCATTTGCTCAATTCTAATTTTTAAGGAATTTTTTTCTTCGATGAGCTTTTGTAACTCATTTTGTAACTCAGTTCTACTTTTTAATTTTTTTTTCTTCTGTGAAATTTTGTGCCTCTTTTCCCATTTGGCCAATTCTGCTTTTTAAAGCATTCTTCTCCTCTCTGGATTTTTGTATCTCCTTTACCATTTGACCTAGTCTTTTCTTCAGTATTTTTGTATGTGTCTCCTTTACCAAGCTATAGACTCATTTTTCGTTATTTTCTTGCATCTCATTTTTCTTCCCAATTATTCCTCTGTCTCTCTTACTTGATTTTGAACATTCTTTTTGAGCTTTTCAATGGGCTGAGACCAATTCATATTTTTCTTTGAGGCTTTGGATATAAGAATTTTAACTTTGTTATCTTTTTCTAAGGGTGCGAGTGTTAATCTGCCATGTCACCATAGTAACTTCCTATATTCAGATTTTTTTTCTGTTGTTTGCTCATTTCCCCAGCCTATTTCTTGACTTTTAACTCTTTGTTAAAGTAGGGCTCTGCTTCCATGATGAAGAGCACATTGTCCAAAGCCTCAGGGATTTTGTGCATCTGTTTTCAGAGATACTTCTAGGGACCTGCAAGTTCTTTCAAGATATGTTCTAAAGAAAAGCGTGTTTATTACTCTCTTGGCCTATGCTCTGATCTGTGAATGACCACAAGCACTCTTTTCTGCCTTGAAACGATAAGGAGGATTTCAGCTCTGCTGTGGCTACAAACTCTGGTGTACTAGTGTTGCTCCTCATCCTGGAACTGCTACCCAGGACTGTGATCCAGATTTGAGCATGTGCAAAGCAACAGAGTTCTGCTCCAAGTACCAGCAAAGAGACCTATAATTTCCTTCTGATCAGTTGTGTGGTAAGAGCTCCATTTTCATTCAGCGACTTTTAAGGCTTGTTCTTAGTTTTCTAAGTTTGGGTCTGTGTTGGAACTGGACTGCATTCTATTACAGGAGTGTTGGTCTGGGCTGTGTTTTGGCCGGGGAATCCTAGAAATCACATGGAAAAGGCAATCAGTGAACACATTCTTTTCAGAAGCAAAATTAATATCTTTAATATTCAAGTGAGCATCAATAATCATGCATCTTCCCCCAAAATACCAATCCTATTCCAGTGTTCCTATATCCATCCTTCCAATTGTTTTAAAAATCTCTTGAGATTTCATGTCATAAAAATCTTCCCTAAATAACTGGGAGCTATGATGATTCTTCTCGGCATGAAGCTTTTCTAGCTCCTTCTTTTTCCATGCCACAAAATGTATTTTCTTAGCTTATAAGGAATGTCAGGTCCGAGATAAATCAAAGAGTTTGTTTTATTCTGGGATTACTAGCAGCATGGCTAAGTCTTAGAGTCATGAGAGCCTTAAATCCATTAATAATCTTTCCCAATAAAATGAAAAGAGAAGTATTTTGTTGAAAAAGACATATACTAGATTAAATCTCTAAATTGAAGAACCAATGAAGAAAAGATGATAAACACATTTTCCTTACAGGAGACAAGTGGGGGAACATGGGAGCAAAATATTCCATACTATAAGAAACATTGTCACATTATCAATTTTTGTTTAACTGATTTTCTGTGTCACAAAGAAAGGACCAATGGAGGGAACAGATGGGAAAGATGAGAAATGAGAAAATACAAAAAAAGAGAAGTATAAAACTTACTAGGAGATATATATTGTCATTATTTTATTGATAAAACACTTGAAAATATTTTGTCAATATATTTGAAACTCTTCTAATTAATGAGATGTTTATCTCAAAATTTGATTATAAGCTCCAGAAATAACAACCCCCAAATTGAAGTACAGAGAAAGAAAATCACTTGTCTAATTCAAGATCAATCATGTAAAATTTTAAAACCAAGTTTAAAAGAAAAATTTCAGAAATCTAGCCTTGAGACCAGGTCTAATACAAAAAAAAATTGTTAAAAAAAAAAAAAAAAAGAAAAAGAAAGGTAAAATATAGTCTCTATATCCTTTTTTCTAGTTCCATTCTTTAAGGCACTTCCTTTAGCTATGTTTTGTGCTCTCCTAATGCTCCATGCCTCCTATTACGGCGCCACACCTGTGTCTGCCTCTCTGACAAAGTCCAATATTTTAGACCTTTGAACCACTTTTGCATTCTCTTTGGGGTACTTCAATGTCCTATCCAAAAAAAAAAAAAACAACAACAACAAAAAACAACTAATAGTTTGAATTTCAGATACTTTAAGGTACCTAAAGGTTTCTAGAAGAAAGACTTCCTTTCACTAATTCTATGTAAGAAACTCCATGATTAAGTTAACTATATACTTCCTATGTTAATACTTCAACTATACCTGGGGAAGGAAGTAATAAATCTATCAATCTCTCAGAGGATGAGAAAGGATTTATATTAGGCTATTATGGAAAAATTGATTGATTTTCTTCAAGTAGCCCCCCAAAAAGATTTCCAAATATTGACAATAGTCATTCAATATCACCAACATTCTGCCATTATGACACCCCAACATGAATGTGGGAGTCTTTCTCAAGCACGGGCAATAAGAATATATTCAGGGAACTAGTAGCTTGTGTTTCTGTTATGACCTGACCCAACAATAACAGCCCAGGGAGTAAAATAGGAATGTTTTGCTTTTATTTATTTTTAATAATACAAGGTCACTTCAGGTGCTGCCCAACTGCAATCATACTGGACACTATCTTTCTGTTGTAATAAGTAAGTGTTTATCATCAGGCCCTAGGAATCATAGCTCTAATACTTCAATTCTGCTAGAACCTGAGGCCTTCAGAAGAGGATACAAAGGGTGTATCTTTATTCTGTATATGCTAGCTATAAAAAGAAACAAAAAGCATTTGTCCCACAGTCATGCAAAACATGTACAACTAAGCAAAGAACATTTAAAAACTCTGCAGCAGGAAGTGGACGAGTGTTTTTTGGAAAGGACAGCTTTTTGTAGAAGGATCATCAGTTTAAGACTTCTTTTTAAATTAAATTTTATTCTACTTTAAAAGATCAGCCTTCTCTCCTTCCCACTTCCCTCTCCCCATCCCTACCTAGAGAAAGCAAGAAAAATATGACCCCCTAAAAAAACATGAATAGTCAAGGAAAAATCTAATTTCTCACTGTCTATGTCTAAATTTTTTTAAGTCTCAATTTTCCCTTTGAGTCCATCACTTCTGTCAGGGAGCATTTTTCCTCATGAGTTACCCCTTTCCCCTGCTAACAGTGTCAATCAGAGTTATTCAGTTTTCTTTGTAAAACACATATACACACGCACACATAGATATAGTTTTAATCAACCAAGAGTCAAGTCTACCTTCCCCCCGAATCAAGAACATGGGAAAAATGAAACTCATTACATATGTATAATAATTTATCAAAATACATTTCCACATTAGCCATGGTCTTCATTCTGAGTGATTTACTTTTCTATCAAGAAGAAAGCAGTCTGTTTCCTCATTATTACTTTGGAATCCTGGTTGGCCAATAGCCATTACATTAAAAAGAAATTAGCACAATAATCTATCACATTTATCACTTGGTGCTCATTCCTCATCAGTGAGGAACCTCTGCCTCTCTAATTGAGAAGGTGGAACAAGCTCTTCCCAAAATTTCCACTTAAGGAAGGCACTCAGACCAGTCACTTCTTCATTTCCTATCTGGTTGAATTTTTTTCAACTTCTCCATCACTTGACTCTGGGCCATCACCAGTTGTCCTGACCTATTATCTTGCCACTAGACTCTGATGACTGGAGAAGAGAATGGGGCTGATGACTGCAAGTTCTGCCTTATTTAGTTCAAATTAACAAAGCAAGTCTAGACATCCTCCTCCTGATGTTATTGATCCTCTTCCAGAACAAAGGACAAACAACAACATCACTCTCTGCTCTTGGTACTTTCCCCAACATTCCCACTCCATTTTTCTTCTTCCTTTTATGTGCTGTTTCTCACTGCTAGATTAAGTACTTTAAGGTCAATGATTTTTTTTTGCATTTGTATCCCCAATACTTAGAACAGTACCCGATTCACAGTAGGCACTTAATAAATGTTTATTGATTGACTAACTAGCTGACTGAAATAGTCTTGACTGTTTTTCCTTGTCTGAAACTCCCTGCTAATTAGCAAGAAGTTGTGAGACAATAGTGAAAGAAAGAGATTGATAGAAAAGGTGCTTATAATTCAGAAGTCTCTTTGGTTGGGAATATGCTCTCATTTTGTGTGACATAAAATTCAACAAGAATGAAATGATACTGGATAAGTCAGTCAGTCATTCAAAAAACATTTCCTAAGTGTATATTATATGTCAGGCATTATGGCTTGCATTTAAAACACAAATGAAATAAATAAAATAATCCCCATTCTCCCAAGAGAACATTGTACATAGTAACAACATTGTATGATTATCAATTATGATACTTATTTCTTCTCAACAATACAATGATCTAAGCAATTCCAATAGACTTTGGATGGAAAATGCTATCCACATCCAGAGAAAGAACCATGGAGATTAACTGAAGATTGAAGCACTCTATTTTTACTTTTTTGTTTGTTTTTTTTTCTTTCTCCCATTTTTATTTTGTTTTGATTTTTTCTCACAATATGCTTAATATGGAAATATGATTAACATGATTTTACGTATATAACCTATATCATATTGAGCAGGGGGAGAAGAGGGTTGAAAGGATAACAATTTGGAATTCAAAAATATTACAAAAAGTAATGTTAATAACTATCTTTACATGTAATTGAAAAAACAAAAGACGATCTTAAAAATAATCTGATTCTCAAAGAATTTATATTCGAGAGAGGGAGACTGACTCCATGTAAATATATATGTACATATGATGATCATGGATATGTTTATATAAGTACCTATAGAACAAATGTATGTGAAATAAACATAAGATATTTAGTGAAGTACACTAGCAGTTGGAACAATAGAGCAAGGAATCATACAGAAAGAAAGCTATCCTTAAAGGAAGCAAGGGATTCTATGAGGCAGAAGTGAAGAAAAAATATATCCTGGGCATGAAGTGGGGGAAGAGGATATATCAGTGCAAAGACATATAAATGAAAAATGGAGAATTTTTGTGAAGAATAAGCAGATACCCAAACTGATTGAAGAGAAATTCAAAGAGAAGTCTGATCAGAAACAGAGTCAATTTATAAAGAGTTTTTAAAGCCACACTAAGGAATTTCTACTTTTATTCTTGAAACAATAAGGAATCACAAGCATTTATTAAGCAGGGGAATGATATAGTCAGAGATGCATTTGAGGAAAATTGGCACTATGTGGAGGCTGGACTAGAGTGTGGAAGACTTGAAACAGGGAGAATGATAAGGAGATTATTTTAGTAGTCCAAATGAGAGATAATGGGGGCCTGAACTAAGGTGGTAACTGTGAGGATAGAGCTAAGAGATAAGATGTGAAAGATATGGAAGTAGAATTGACAAGATTTGGCTACCACCTGGATATTTGGGATGAGGATGAGGAGATGGGGATAATGTTGAGGGTATAAACCTGGGAAATTAGAAAAATGATGGTGCCTTTGATAGAAACAAGGAAGATCAGTAGATAAGAGGTGTTGGGGGAAAGATAATAATTATTAAAAAGCTTTATTATTATTTATTTTATATTATTATTATTTATTAAGTTTGAGATATTTATGAGGTCACTCATTTGTAATGTCCTATAGGCAGTTAATGATAAAGGAATGAAGCTCAGGACAGAGACTGAGTCTGAATGTATAGAACTAGGAGTCATTTGCAAAGAATATTAAATAAAAATTATAGATGCCAATGAGGTCAACAAAAGAGAAAAAATACTAATTAAATAAATTCTTATGGCAATCATTTGTCTTCCTTCCTTAGGTCTGTCTCATTGGGTAGGAAGGCTATAGTTGCCATTTAACTGAAGACCTTTAAGACAATTTTAGCTAATTCTCCTAAAACTTCAATTTAAAAATTATATCAGGGTGATACTCTTAGCTCTAAGATCTCATCAAATGGACTGTTCTCTGCAAAGATTCATACTTCAATTAATTCATGTCTGTTCATCCTATGTGACTCTTGTCCGTGGCTTCCTAGAAGTTTACTATAGAATTTCCTTTCTTTTTTTTTTATATTTAAGGGCATAAATAGGATTTCATCCTTCATCCTTGCCAAATGACCAAGCCATCCTTTCTTCCCAGCATACATTTCCCTCATCGTTTTTTTTTTCTATTCTTCTGCAAAGTTCTAATTGATTATATGTTCTAGCCTTTTCACATTCAATGATCCACTTCTCCTTGCCCTCTGGGTTACATTCATTTTCAACTCTCCAGATAATGAAGTTTCATTTCTCCTAGTCATATGACAACTTCAGTAGAATGTTGATTTAAAAAAATGGCCTTTTATTTCGTCATTAAAGAAACAATAATGACTAGCATTTATATCATTTTTTAAAGTTGGTTAAGTATTTTACATATATATTTTTTATTTCATCTTCACAAAATAGGAACCATCATCATTCCCATTTTCAGATGAGAAAAAAGATGCTTAGAGAGTTCAATTGACTGTTCCAGAATTTCCACAAATAAGACATATCTAAGACAGGATTAAAAGTCAGGTCTTCCTGAGTGTAGGGCTTGTTTTCTACCTAATATGCCACCTGGTTGCCTTGCAATTTCCTGAGATAATTATCCCTCCTCCTCCTATGTAATTCTACTTGATTCTGAACACAACTCATTGAAATAGGTCATAGAATAAAACAAATATCTTCTTCAGGGATTTATGAATGTCAACTGAGTGTAAATAAAAGAACTGAAACTTCATATTTATTTATGTTTTTTAGCTTTTACCTAGGCAGCCAGGTAATTCAGGCAGGCTAGAGTTAAAAATTCCTGAGTCCCAATTTAGCCTTAGACATTTACTACCTTGTGACCCTGGGAAAGATATTTCAGCTCTGTCTGCCTCAGTTTCCCCAACTTTAAAATAGTGATAATAATAGCACCTGTCCCATGGGGTTTTGAAGATCAGATGAATTATCTGTAAAGTGTTTAGTAGAGAGTCTGACACTATGTAAGCCTTTAATGTTTATATCCTCCCCATCAGAATGATTAATATAAAGTTTAAATAAAAAACTAATAAATAACCAATTCTCCTTTCTTTCTCTTGCTGTGTTCTCTTAGGAAACCTTTAGAGAAAAGTGTAATTATAGCATATTAGGTAAATTTATCTGAGTTTTGTAAACAGATTAAGTAACTTTGATAAATTCTGTTTGCTAATTTTACTCAAAGCAAAAAAAAAAAAGTGACCATGAACTTACTTGGCAACCCAGAAACATCCCTGCCAAAGGAAGAGGAGTATAATCTGTCTCTTAAAGTGAATATCAAGAACTGATTTCCAAGAGTCTCTTGTTCACAGGGCTAATAGTACTTAGTCTCAGCCTGAAAACGGGGAAGAGAGAACAGGATTAAGAGAAAAAAAAGGTCTGTGAAATGGCCAAAGTGTGTTTCTATTTTTCTTTAGAAATATTTTATATATATACATATATATATATATATATATATATCAATCATATTATATATTATGGACTTATGTATATATAATAAAACTGTTTTTCTTTCCCGACTTATGAGAGCAGAGCCATTTGCCATTGCTTCACTATACATGAATTGTGCTCCCTTAATGCTTTTTAACAATGCTGATGTTGAGAGGCATGTAAGGCTCTTCATGAATTATATGTATGTCTAGGATGTTCTCTTTCCTAACTCTCTGAAGAAATGGTGAAAGTCATCAGGTATGATAAAGGTCAGTAGACACCTGTAATTTTTTCTTTTGGAGAGTTTGAGGCTTTGAGTTTATAAATTCTGAACTGGAGTAGGGGGGAGGGAGAGAGAAAAAGGGAGGGACAGAGAGAGGAAGGAAGGAAGTTGCCTTAAATACCTCGTCTATTTTTCAAACATAGAAATCATGTTTATGGTCCCAAAGCTTCATAGTCAAGGAGGAAAGGAGGAAGGGAGGAAGGTTGGAGACATACAGGAAGGAAAGAAGGAGGGAAAGGAAGAAAGAAAGAAGAAAGAAAGAAAGAAAGAAAGAAAGAAAGAAAGAAAGAAAGAAAGAAAGAAAGAAAGAAAGAAAGAAAGAAAGAAAGAAAGAAAGAAAGAAAGAAAGAAAGAAAGAAAGAAAGAAAGAAAGAAAGAAAGAAAGAAAGAAGGAAGGAAGGAAGGAAGGAAGGAAGGAAGGAAGGAAGGAAGGAAGGAAGGAAGGAAGGAAGGAAGGAAGGAAGGAAGGAAGGAAGGAAGGAAGGAAGGAAGGAAGGAAAGAAAGAAAGAAAGAAAGAAAGAAAGAAAGAAAGAAAGAAAGAAAGAAAGAAAGAAAGAAAGAAAGAAAGAAAGAAAGAAAGAAAGAAAAGAAAAGGAAAGGAAAGGAAAGGAAGGAAGGAAGGAAGGAAGGAAGGAAGGAAGGAAGGAAGGAAGGAAGGAGAAGAAAAAAGAAGGAAAGAAAGAAGAAAAGGAAAGGGAAGAAGGAAAGGGAGGAAGGAAGGAAGGAGGAAGGAAGGAAAAGAAGGAAGGGAGGAAAAGGAAGAAGGAAAGGGAAGGAAGGGAAAGAAGGGAAGGAAGGAAGGAAAGAAGGAAGGAAGGAAGGAAGGAAGGAAGGAAGGAAGGAAGGAAGGAAGGAAGGAAGGAAGGAAGGAAGGAAGGAAGGAAGGAAGGAAGGAAGGAAGGAAGGAAGGAAGAAGGAAGGAAGGGAGGATGGAAGGAAGGAAGGAAGGAAAAGTGGAAGGAAAAAAGAAAGGAAGGAAGGAAGGAAGGGAGGAAGGAAGGAAGGGGAAAAGAGAGAGGAAGGGAAGAAGGGAGAGAGGGAGGGAGGGAGGGAGAGGAAGCAGGGTGGAAGACAGGAAGGAAAGGGAAAAGGAAGGAAGCAAGAAAGAAATTAAGGGAAAGAAAAAAGGAAGAAAAAGAAAAGGAAGGAAGGAGGAAGGAAAACGGAAGGAAGGGGAAGGGAAGGAAGCAATATTGGGGGGAAAAATGAGGACAAATTCTGATTTTTTAAAAACTGGCCAAAATTAAAGAAAGACTTGCCACTTTATGAGTTCTCACTTTCTTCTATCCCCAATATAATCTTTTGCAAGGACAATGGAAGTCCTTGTCCTCTTCCTCAGAAGCGCAGTTTATTCTACAACTATCGTCTCTCTAAAGGAACTACACAATATCTGAATTACAATGCTAAAAATCCTTAAATTCAAGGGCAGGCAGCCAAAGTCAGCACTACACTTCTGTTTCCCTGTAGGCTACCAACCCTCAGCAGCCTTCTTGTCTATGTAATATTAGGCTTGCAAAGTCCCCATGGACCAGCAGCTGCAAATGAAAATGTAAACTGGAGAAGCCTCAATGTCTTGGGAGTGTTTTGGGGGGCTGGGAGTGAGCGGATTATTGCTTTAGGTGGGAAGCAGGAGTCTCCTGTCTACCTTATCACCCCACTTCCTCAAAATCTTTTGTCTTTCCTTTTCAACTTTTCAGATCTTTTAAACACTCACAGATACTGTGCAAGTATCAACCAGTTTAGAGTAAGACACTGATGTTCTCATGTGCATGATTATCCAGGAAGGTCATGACAAAATTTAAGGCATCTTGCAAAGAAATTATTCAAATCAACCACTCAGTAAATAAAAGTAATGAAAAAAATAAAGCGGGGTGAGGTGGAATAGCAAGGGAAGACAGAAATATCAGAGGAGCAAACAAGAGGTTTAGCAATGCCTGTCAGTCAGTTACTCAACTAGCATTTGCTAAGTACTCTCTACCTATATGCCTGGCACTGTGTAAAGCTCTGTGAAACATAAAGCCAGCCCTTCAGACTTCACCTTGTTTATAGTCTCGAGGTGGGAGAAGGAACAGGTGCTTTCTAAGAAGCCAGGTTTGCCCCAGTGCCATTCAATACCACCTTATGTGAAAATATGCAACTTCCCAACTTTAATAGCATCTTCCTTCTTCCTATCCAACTGGAATGTGTGTCTCTGGGAAGCATCTGGAGATGGAACAGCAACAATATGTAAATTAACAAAGTGAAAATGGAATACAAAGATAATATTTGAAATTCTATGTGCGGCACTAGTCTCCTGGTGACCTTACTGTAGAAAAGCAAACATATACGCCTCAGAGAGGCAGCAATACACATACCAAAATAATCCTTGCTACTCCAACATTCTTTGATCTAGCAAAAAAAAAAACCCTCAGAAGGGGATAGAATATACAATAAATGTTGTATCACAAAGCCAAAATGTCAAGGGAGGGAATGGAAACATTAAAGGTTTGTACTGTTGTATAAAGAGACAATCCCCTCCATTCTGGATTATTTAAAATGGTTACTGTGAAAAGCCTTTATTTGTTAAAAGGAAAAAAATCACTCAAAGTACTGTTGTTTCCCTAATTCTTATTCCTGTTTCTCCTTATGAGTTAACTTTTCCAGGAGCCCCTTCCCTGTGATAATTGCATTTTTTTTAGGCTGTTCCAATACAACTGATAATTCTTCCACCAAAGATCTGATTAACACCAAGAATAGAATAAAGGAAACTCAGTACAGCTTTTTTCCTTCAGGGTCAAAAGAAAGCCCTTGTCCTTTGTACTTAGGGCCCGCCCTAGACAAAATGATTAATTCTGTGCCATGGAGGAAGCTTTATAGACAGGCTCTGGGTGATCTTATAGTTCACATACATTTATTTCTGAAGGATAGAAAAGGGAGATAAGCTGTTGAAGCATCTTAGATTGTTTTTCTTTACCAACTGTGACTTTCATGTTTTGCCAATGTTGCCAAAACCATCTTATTTTTCTTCTCCTTCCTGCCTCTGTCATTTGATTATACTCAGAATTTAAAAAAAAACCTAATATATGATTACATATTGAGAATTATTATAAAAGCAAAGGATAGGAAAAGGCTTGAGCATGTGATTTATTTTTTTTATTTTAATAACTTTTATTTACCAGATATATATGCATGGGTAATTTTACAACATTGACAATTGCCAAACCTTTGTTCTATTTTTCCCCTCCTTCCCCCCCCCCAGATGCAGGTTGACCAATACATGTTAAATATGTTAAACGTATAAATTAATACAATATATGTATACAGAGCATGTGATTTCTTGAGTATAAGTCAATTCCCATTTGAGGAAACTCCCTCTATCATTACAGTTTGGCATCTTCTCAGCAAACCATGATTTCAAGAGTTGACTAAAACAGAGGTATCATACAGGACAGGACACTTAGAGCCACAAAACTCAAGAGTACAGTTGAACTGAATTAAAATATAATTAGAAAATATTTAATAAAAATATATGCAAGTATAAATAATGTTGATATATGTTTTTCTAAATCAATAATCTACCACAGGGATTTTTAAGTCTACTTTAGTACCTTTGTTTCTATTTTGAGTTTTATAACCCACCCTAGTACCCTGAAAAAACAACACAAAGCTAATAATCATATGAGGTTGTAGTTGAATCCTGTCTTTGAGGACTGACTCCCTATCCATTATGCCATCCTACAAAATAACATTAAGAGTAGCAATAATAACAATAGTTAACATTTATAAAGTATTTTAAGGTTTACAAAATTCTTAAGAAATATGAACCCATTTAGGAGATCGATTATATAATTATCTCCATTTTACAGATGAGGAAATTGTGGCTGATGGAAGTTGAAGGATGTGCTAAGACTCACATAGCTGGTGTCTGAATTTGAATTTAGATTTCCCTGACCTGAGACCCACCACTTTGTCCATTGTCATCTACCTATCTCTTACAAAAGCAAATAAATGCATAAATTTGGGTTGTTTGTCAAACAGAAAGCTTGGAAAGTTTTATACCTGCCTTTATTTCAACGATGCAGTCATCTATGCTGAAGAACTTTTTTACACTATTTTTAAATGTTAGCCTTCAGAGTAATGTATTAGCCACACAAGAAGTTTTTGTTGTTTAGTTGTGTCTGATGCTTTGTGAGAACTACAGAATGCCAACAGAGTCCATGGGGTTTTTCTGGCAAGAGTATGGAGTGGTTTGCCATTTCCTTCTCTAGAGGCAAACAGTTACACAGTTAGTAAAAATCTGAAGTCAAATTTGAATTCAGATCTTTGTGACTACAGGATCAGTGCGCCATCCACTAAGTCATTTAGCTGCCTCACATAAGATGCTACTCCTATTAATTTATAATAGTCTTTTTTTAGAAAGAAAAATTATATTCCTTAACTCGATCATTGCTTTATCCTTTGCTAATTATGTGCCAAGCACATAATTAGCACTTTATAAATGCTTGTTTCCTTCCTTCTTTTATCTGCAAAAGGAGAAGTGGACAGATATAGATAGAAGACTCCTCTTCCACCTAAAGATTATATGACCTTTAAAGTCAACTATCTCCAAAACTATCACGCTAAGATCCTTCCCCACCATCATCTCTCTTGATCCTTATCTTCCCTCTAGATTCACCTCAGATTTCAGCTCGTCCAGGAAGCCTTTCCGATCCCATCAAGTTGTTGCATCTCCCTTCCTCAATTTTCCCTGTAATTTACTTATTTGTGTTCCTATTGGATCCACTGGTAAACTATCATCTCAAGAACAGAAGCAATTTCATTTTTGTCTTTATGTTCCTAGGACCCAGCATGATGTCTTATACATAGTCTATTATCACAATGATAAGGGATTGCATTTCAGCCATGAAGAATGGTTAATATGACTACATAAGCTTGGGAGATAGAATTGATGGAATAAAGGCTAGTAGAAAATTTTTATTTGTGAAAAGAAAGCAATTCAGCTCAGTGAAAAGTGACTCAATTGGAGACAGTTTCATGTCCTGGCTTCATCAGGTTATGTTACTTTAGGCAAGTCACTTTCCCATTGATAAAATGTGAAATAGGGGTAGATGATTCCCAAAGTTCTTTCCATTGCTGACATTTGATAATCCACATAGGACACAAATACTGGAAAGAGTTCCAAAAATGTTTTGAACAAAGGTATCATCATTAAAAAGAGCATTTTGCTTCTTTTTCCTTCGTATTTTATTTTTTTTATTTACCAAACATTTATTTCTCTCTCACGCCTTTTAAAGAACAAAAAGAAAAAATATAACCCTTGTAACCAATATAATTTTTACACAAAATAGATTTACATATGATCCACAACTGGAAATGACTAAATCATTTTACATCTTGAATTCATCACCTGTTTATCAAGCAGTGGGTAGCATAGATCAGCTAGGTGATGCAGTGGATAGAATGCTGGGCTTGGAGACAGGGAGACTCATGTTCCTGAGTTCAAATCTGCACTTAGACGCTTACTAGCTGTATGATCACTAGCAAGTCATTTAATCCTACTTGCCTCATCTATAAAAAGATCTGAAGAAGTAAATGGCAAACTAGTCTAGTATCTTTTCCAAGAAAACCCCAAATATGATCATAACAGTCAGACATAACTGAAGAACCAAGCAGAGTTCAGAGATGTCAAACATGGAAGGACAAGTGGCATGGGTCAGTAAAATTCCTTAGGGGACCTAAACCAGATTAAAATGTAATTGTGAGATGTTGAGCAAAATAAATAATAATATTTTAAAATATGGATAAATCACATTTTAAAATTAAGCCAATATGCAGCCTGCAGGGATCTTTATGTATGTGTTAGTGACCCTTGTTTCTAATTGAGTTTCACACCATTGGTAGTATCATCTTTAGTCCTCTAGAATCACAGTTAACCATTGTGTTGTTGGTCAAGCATTTCCCTTCTTAAAGTGACAATTCAGAAGGGTTCAACACTGTGGTGTGATGAGGTAGATAGTCCTGAATACGGACTTAAAAGACCAAGATTTAAACCTACCACTCCTGCTTAATGTGTGACACTGTACAATTTACTCATGGCTACACACCTCAGGTTTCTCATCTATTAAATGAGGAAGCTGGTCTGGATGACCTTAAACATACTTTCCAGCTCTAAATCTGTGATCTTTTGACTGTCTCCTCATTTTGATATTTCAGCTTTGGTATCGTTCTTGTTTACTTGTATCTGACTCTTCATGAATCCATTAAGAGTTTTCTTAGTTGAGATATCAGAAGGGTTTGCCATTTTTTTCTCCAGATCATTTCACAGATGATGAGCCCCTATTTACATAATTTCATCTGTAGCATATTCTAGATCGTGGAGTACTACAGGTCAATAATATTTCACTTAATGCCTACTATGTTTGCATCAATCATCTAACTACTGTATTGATCTGTTTGCCTCAGACAAGGGTAAGTGACTTGCCCAGAGTCATTCAGCTAATACTCTACCCATTGAACCACCTAGCTGGCCTTCAGTTCTGGTTCACTTGTTTAGAAATCAGTCCTGACATTGTAGTTATACCCTGAACATTCCAGGCAACATTGATTGCGAAAGCCCTGATTCTCCCTGTACTTGCAAATAGGAAGAAAATATGCATTGTGATAGATGGTAGTGTTTCTTCTTTGCTTCAGGCTTACTCTCCATCAGCAAGCTGGTAATATGGTAGGCATGTAGACTGGGAGCCTGAGTCAGCTTTCTCGGTGAACATTCATCAGCTGCTCTGAGGAGTCATGGATTGGCAGGAGTTTGCCAGGGAACGGGCCATTTCTTGTCACTCTCATCATTAGCAGAGTATGGATTAGTGGCAGCAGGGTTATTCATACAATATTTAATGAATTTATATAATTAGACCACGTTTCATTAGGGCTTGATGTAATGAAACCACAAACACTTCTCAAAAAGCAGGGGATCCAGCTGGAGGATGTTGACTTTATTTATTTAGCATAGGCAAATATACAACCATAGGCTTCTGGAAACTTGAGCAAATAGAAATAGCACCACTGAAACACAGGAGATGGCCAACAAAGAAGAAAAAGGTACTCCAACTGAATAGGAAATCCATTTGGGAAAAAGGCAGAATTTATATGTACTCATGATGCAGAGATGCATGAGTAAAACCCCCAATTGAGGGTGACTATGATTATATAGGCTTTCACTTCATTTTAATGCATAATTTCATCTGTGGCATATCCCAGACCATGGAGTACTATAGGTCAATAATATTTCACTAAATAGCTACTATATATGCATCAATCATCTAACTACTGAACTAATCTTTTTTTATTATCTGTTAATTAGTTATAAGCTTGGTTTATTCATTTGGTAAATAATAAACAAAAAAAGAAAAAAGAAAAAGGAAAGGAAGCATGATTTTCCCTTTTTAAGAGAATTTAAGGGATTTTAAAGGCAAGCACGTATATAGTACACATTATGTTCCAGGAACTACATTAAGTGCTTTTTACAAAAATTATCTCATTTGATTCACATAGTAACCCTACAAGGTACTGATATTATTATCTCCATTTTATAGTTGAGGAAACTAAAACAACCAGTTTACCAAGGTCACACAGCTGGGCAATATCTGAGGTAGAATTTGAATTCAGCTCTTCTTGACTCTGGACCTAGTACTTTATTCAGTACACTATCTAGTTGCCCTGGCAGCATGTAGAGCCCTACTCCTCATTGGGTATTCAAGGTATTGGATATTGTTCACAATAATAGCCTTCCAATCTCTACTTTTCCTATGGAGTAGTGTTCAGAGGGTACCTCCAATCAGAGGGTATCTTTTGTACCTGGAATGCAAAAGTTTATATCTATAGCTTTGATCTTAGAATCTCACATCTAAGAAGAATCAGAATTGAAGATGACCTAAAGGTTAATGGGAAGACCATTTGATAGGTCAAAGTGGGCTGCTATTGTCAAAAAATAACTTGAGACAAACTTAATTGGAAGCTAAGATGGTAGAATGCTAGGAAGAAATACAATTTAGCTCTACTCCATAATTCATTCATATGGATCAAAAAAATGCACCAAATCAAATTTGGATTGGGAAATACATGGAAAAAATATAAGTTATTTTACTGACTTGTGTTGGTAAAGGGGGGCATAGAAGATTGAGGACATTAGCAATGGATGAATCCAGGAACAGCCTAGGTCCATTGCTTAGTCACAAGTTGTATATTTCAGATTAGGTGGACTTTGATCAGTTTTTGCCCTAAATCAGATGTAATGTTCTCTTGTTCGGTTTTCTTGGAGGTCTCTGGGAGCAGCCTTCGTTTCAGTTCAGTAATCATCACACGGACAGCAAGGTGTTGAAGTCCAAATCCTTTATTATCTCTTTCCAAGTCTTGTTTCCTTTCCTGGGGCCCAGTTAGCTTTCTTAGAGGCCTATCTCTCTCCTTGGTTCTGAGAGCTTGAGCTCCCACCTGTCTTCTCTGTCTTCTGAATCTCTCCAAATGAATCCTGGCTAAGACTACTAGCTTATATGTTCTACACTGAGTATAAACCAACCATTATATCACTAGGAAACCATTATTTGTTGTAAGACTAAATCAATCATACTGAACCACACTAAACTACGTAACTATTGTCTCTATCAATTCACTGACTTAGTACCTTGTAAGAATTCTGTGTTTCAAGTTCAGAATTCTGGCCCATAACAATTAGAGGGCTGAAAGTTTGCAAGTCCTTACCCTGAGTTGTCTCTGACATCTTGGAATAACTAATACTCCAAGAAAACAGCAGCAGACCCTAGAGGACCCAAACTCATCCCAAACATCAGAGCCTGGTTTTATTATAAAGTCTAAAGTCAGGAAATAGATTGAAAGAATGAGCAAACAAGAAATATACAAGAAAAACTGAAAAACCCTAAGAAGGAAACACTAAAATGAAGAAGGACCAGGAATATGCAAAGTTTGGGGATTTAAGACTATCAAGAAAGGGCTAGCCAGTTATTATTGTTTTCAGATGTTGCTACTGTTTTCAGAGAAGAGAAGGGGAATTTCTACTGCAGAATAAGGTAAAATATGAAAAGTTAGAATCTATAATAACTGTAGTTCTATTACTACAAAACAAAAAAAGCAATGGGTTTGAATAGGAATGATACACTACCAATAGTATTAAATGATTCAAGGTATTCACAGATGAAGTGATTATCAAAAAAAAAAAAAAGCCAAGGTAGACTATAGACTTAACATCACTGATATTTTCAAAGGGTAGCTCCATCCATCAAGGCTAATGTAGGATAAAGAAATTTATCATGCCATAATGCATAATGTTATTATAACTTGTACTTTACAAGAAATAACTGTTTAATAATTTGACTCATTCATACTCTTAGAAGGTAGGTGATCCAACAAAAGGAGTTATAAGGAGTCTTTAAAAATCTATTTTGAGAGTGAGTTAGGGATGGTGTCCAAAACAAAATGTAGAAAATTTGTCTTTTTATCCCACATTCTCCTGAGAACAAAGAGATGGACACTGCTTTATTTTTAAGGGATCCTTTCTTGAGTAAATTATCTGATGGATTGGATCTGTGATTTCATCGGTGTAAAGAAGTTCTGCCAAAACAGGACTGTTTCTGCTCTGCAACTTGTAACCTTAGATTGTTGCTTGAGGCATTGAGAAGTTAAATAACTTGTCTAGGGCCATACAGTCATTATTTCAAAGGCAGTCCTTGCACCTAAATCTTCCTAACTCTACTACCTGCTCACTCTATACTGTACCATGATGCTTGTTATATAGGTAATTCTTTGTATTAGGAATAGAAAGTAAGGCTGCGATTCAGTTACAGATAGGTAGATGATACAGTAAATAGACAGCTGAGCCTGAAATCAGGAAGACCTGATTTTACATCTGACCTCAGATACTGACTAATTGTATGATTCTGGGAAAGTCACTTCATACCTGCTTGCCTCAGTTTCCTTACCTTTAAAATGGAGAGAATAACCATCTTCCTTTCAGGGTTATTGTGCAAATCAAATGAGATAATATTTGTAAAGCACTTATCACAGTTCTACATTGTAGTTTTTATGTGAATGCTTATTCTCTTCCCTAGGACAGGGAATTCCAGTGAGAATCAAATGGGGTAATTTTGTAAAGCATTTAGCCAATGATTGACACATAGCAGGTGTAATAGAAATGCTTATTCCCTTCCCCAGCAGAGGGAACTCTAGGGGGAACAAACTTCATTCATCAATATAGGTCTATACACATTTTTATACAAACTATAATTTTAGAAAGTTACTTGGAACGTTGAGACATTACCCGACTTGTCCAGTATCACACAAGCAGTGTGTTTCAAAAACAAGATTTGAACCTAAGCCTCCCTGGCTTTGAAGTTGACTCTTTAGCAACTACACCATACTGCCCCTTTAATTCTACAAATTATTTTTAAAATATACTGACATTAAATGAAATGTTCCTTCATATTCACTTTCTTATTACAATGGCTGTTCATGCCAGGATACTTAGGGTGATTCTATAAAGATTGTTTTAGATTTTAAAAAAAAATAACATCATACTCTTAGGATTCTTGTTTCAATTTTACCATAAGTTGGAAAATTATTTTCAAAAAAAATTAAGAGCTTCTCTTTTAATATGTAAAAATATCATAAGGCAATTTTCAGATCATGATATTGATGTTGATTTATAGATATATTTCTGCAGATAATCAGCTGAAGTGCTCAGAGACCCCAAATCATTCTGTAGGAAGCAAGCTATCTATTTCTTTAGAATCTGCTCATTCATTCCCAGCAGGGAATCTTGCCCTAAATAGGGACAGAAAGCTTGCCTTAATAAGCACAATATTTTACATGTCAAAGATGGGATTATTTAATTTAACAGGGAGCAAATATTATGAAAAAGATAGAAAACAGTATATACACTCTCATATTAACCTTCTTGATGACAGGTTTCCTCCATTCCAGACTTTGGGTTAGCAGTGAGATAAAATGATTTTGGGAATGATATTTGTGGCTTATGCCCAACTGAAGGTATAAACATGGATTTATCATGATTTTTATATTTTCAGTGAGAAGTTTGGACTGAATGATCACTCTAAATTCTATGTTCTCTGCTCATATTGATTTAGATCTGTGATTATACTTACCTATTAGTAATATGTAATCAATAGTCTTACGGAGTTACTTGGGGCACTGAGAGATTAAATGATTTTCTAAAGTCATACAGCCAGTATGTCAGAGACAAGACTTGAACTCAGCTCTTTCTAATTTATAAGTTAGTAAAGCAGTTCATATTCTTCTACTATTGCTGAAATTATCAAAATGAACTGCTAAGCAAAAGTGGGCCATACTAGTACCACCAAAAGACAGAAGAGGGCTCTGTCAACATATACAATTATTATATACTTAAAATTCAGCTTTTCCATGAAGTATTCCTTAAATTCATTTCATTCTAGTATTCCTATAACACTTAAACAATTGCTTTAATGAGACTGTAATTAGTACTCAAGTTGCCTGTAAAGATTTCCTTTTTTAAACTTCAAATTCCTAAAGAGTGGGTCCCAAGTTTTCTGTCTTGTCGTGGAAAGAGTCCTGGCTTTGAAGTCAAAGGACTGAATTCGAAACTTGATTCTGCTACTTATAACATTTGTGACTTTGAAAAAGTCATTTTACCTGGGTTTGTTTCCTCAACTATAAAATAATATGATTAGATTAAATGAATTCCAAGTTTCTATCCTAAAACCATGGTCCTGTGATTTTATGTATAGTTCTTAATACAATGAATCATTAATAATTAATGCCCAAGTAAACCAAAATAATACAAATAGTAGAAGATTATTTAGTACAGAAGTATCAACTACATGACTACATTATAAGTTTGCAATATTCCCAAGTGAGGTTAAATAAAATTAAATTATGATTGAGAAATATTTAACAAAATAAAAAACATAGAAGAACAAAGAAAATGTTAATATCTGGTTTTTTTCCTAAGTTAATATGTGGTCACCAGAGATCTTTACAGAAGGGTCAGTGAATCTATACACACACCCACACATAAATGTGTGTATGTGTGTAATTTGATGTAATTTAATGTATAGTTTTTTCTGTCTATGGTGATTGCTGTAGGTACAAAAATATTATGTATAGCCATCATTAAAAATCAGCAGAAAATATTCTGGACTTAGATATGCAAGAGCAGAAATGTGAAGCCTCTACTAAAGTTTAGTTGGGAAAATGGGGATGATTGGTGATTTTATTACTCTGGGAACTCCTTCCACAGATGGTAACCCATTTATGACTAGATAAGTCAAATCAAAGGAGTGATTGAGAATCATAGAAATAAGATGAGTTGTCCAAAGACTCACAATTAATGAAGAACGGAGATGGAACTTAAACCTTTATCTTTTTGAGTCCAAGTGTTCTATGCTGCCTCAGTTAAGAATACTTGAAAAAAAATCTTGAAACTATATTACATAAAATTTCCTACCTATAGAATTCAATACTATGTTTTCATCTTCAGATGTAACAAGCTTAAAATATACATATTTCTATTATTTAAAAAACAGATAGAAATAAGTCTTTCTTGGCAGAAAAAAAATCCCTTCCTAGTATTATTAGTTTATTGCCTCCATATGATATACTCAGATAATTTTGCCACAATATTTTGAAGTCAAAACTCTATCAATTGCCATCTATATTAGCTCAGTTTGGATTGTCGTGAGATCATTGTTATAATGTGAATTCCATTTGCATGCATTAAAATACAGCACAGAAAGCAACTCCTATGCATGCTAAACAGTTATTTTTCCTAAATTTAAATCTCTCAGGTAGTTCATTTTTATTCCCTTAGCTCCCAGAGGTATTTTTCTACATTAAGAAGTGCCTGCATGCAAACATTTATTTTATAAGATTCTAATCAAAGACATCTTTGCTTACTTATTACATTTTCTTGATTTTCCTCCCTTCGTTTTCATTGCTAGCAATGCCTCCATGAAAGCTGAATCTTTTAAGAGTTCACATTCTCCTGCTGCTTCTTGCTCACCTGAAGTCAGGCTCCCCTGTTGCAAAGGGCATGCGCTAATGAGCAGAGGCACAAGTGAATATATGAAAAGAAAAATGAAAAGACTATAATCACATTAATGGAATGAACAGAGTCGGGGTCGGGGGTATAGGGAGATTTTTAGGCAGAAGCTCAAAGCTATTTGGAAAAGTCAAACAGTGATAGAATCCCCTTTATCTTCACCTCTTCAACCTCCTGCCATCATTGTGTTCCCTGCCCAGGCCAAGGCAATACACAACAGCAGGCTGGCAGAAGCCACTGGAAGGAGATACCACCACATCTCACATAGAGAAATTGGTATTCATTAAATACATTGTGCTATTTTAAACCATAGCTCAGCCTGCGGGCGGGTGTTTGCCTGAAGGTAGGTCATTGAAAGTCAATGCAAATTAGGGCAGTTCCCTAGGAGCAAAAATTAACTTGTAGGAACTTGGTAGGCACAGGTCTTTTGCAGCTCAATAACCTTTGGCACTGCCAGGGATAGAATCCCTGCATCTCCCAAGTGAGGCCCTCAAACAAACTAAAAGCTATCCCAGTAGAACATTCCAGTTCCAGTGCACTAAATGGTTTCTTCACTTATATGTGGACTGACATCATTATAAATGAAAATAATAGGAGGATCTAATGCCATGCAAAATAAGCATTCTACAATATGGCAATTTCATCACTAGTTACCATCCTACTTTGAGTAACATTCTGCTCAAACACAATTGCCAAAAATAAAGTCTGGACACATTGGAAATGAACCAGCACTTTTTTTGGATGTCTTCTGCATAATTCACATTGTAAATAATATATCCAGAGCACAAAACTAGTGTTGCCTTGAAAAGATATTAGCATAGATAAGAAGAAATGGTAAGTTGGTTGATTAAGGCTTTAGTGACTATTAGTAAATTTAATTGGCTAGAGACATTCAATTTTGTCCCTGACCTATATCTCTCATCTGGGGATAATAATAGAGTGGAGAGAGGTGGACTGGGAATTGAGGGAAGTAGGTTCAAATCCTGGTTCTGCCACTTACTATTCTGCAAATTATTCTGGGCCTCAGTTTTCATTTGAAAAATAAGTACTGCTATTTTTGTTCATCCTTGGCTCTTGAAAAGAGTCTTGACTTGGCCAAGAATTGGATTTAAGTGAAGCAGAGTCCCACAAAGTCATCAGCCTCACTTTTCCTGAGTCATTGTAGTTCAGTAGCAGAACAAAAGTCAAGACAACTGGCAATGGCCTAGGTGCAGTAGTTGACCTTGGTGCTATCCAAGAACTATATGAACACTAGATATTACTATGGAGGTACTCTGCTGACTGAATTCTAGTCATTTTTGTTTTGCTTCTTATGAGTTGTTCTAATTAAAAGATGTAATCGAAGAGAATTATGAGTCAATCTAAGGCTTAAAAATAAGCACTAGATGCCAAAATATTGGCTAGATGGAATCTGAAGCCCCTTCAAGATCTTTGATCTCTCAATGATCGCAAGAAGGTAATGATGGTTACTTTCCATATCTCTCTAGGGCCTGGGCTTAAACACCCAGAAAATTCTTAGTTTTCTAGGATACCTAGAATGTGCAGGATTATAGGCATAAATTGGGGATTAATGATGGTGTAAGTAGAGTGTTCTTTCTGAAGAGCACCCAACTCTGGTATCAGTCAGTCAAGAAAAATTAGTGCTGTGCTAAGTACTAAGAACACAAAGAAAGGTAAATGCCTTTCTCAAGTATCTTACAATCTAATGGGGAAAACAACATGCAAATAATTATGTGTGTACAATATAAATAGGGTAAGTCAAAGGGAAGCAGTAAGAGAAGTGTGGGGATGAAAAGGGTCATGAAGATGTCCTGTACAAGGTGGGAAAGCTGAGAGGTGGGCAGTCATATAAGAGAAACAAATAGAGATGTAGCTGAATCATAGAGTACATGGATGGTGTGGAAATGTACAAATGAGTGATCCAATTCATCAATAAACATTTATTAAGGCCTTCTACATGCTGGGCACTGTGATAAGTCCTGGGGAGACAAATAAGAGGCAAAAGATAGTATCTGACCTCAAGAAACTTATAATCTAATGGGAGTCAGAGGAGAATGTGAATGATTTTAAAATACCAATCCAAGAATTTTATATTTGATTATGGATATAATAAGATAGTTACAGTTGTTATAGGTAACTGAGGGGAAGAGTGGGGTAACATGGTCAGACCTATGCAGTTTGGCAGCTGAGCATTGGATAGTCTTGAGAGAGAAAAATTTGGATGAATCCAGCAAGGAAAGTGAACAGATATAAAGAAAACTTGGTCTCACAAACACTAGATGGAAGAGAGTATTTAGGAAGAGAAGATGATCAATAATGTCAAATGTCTTGGAGAGGTCAAGAAGGATGAAGAATGAGAAAAGGCCATTATATTTTTCAATTTAAGATATAGATGATTGGTAACTTTGAGCAGAACAATTTTTGCTGAATGATAAGGTCTGAAGCCAGACTAAAGAAGGTTCAGAATCAAGTGAAAGAAGAGGAAATTGAAGCATTTAATGTAGAAAACTTTCTTGAGGATAATTTAGCCAAGAAAAAGAGAAACATGACAGTAGAACTAGAGAGAATGACCAAATCAAAAGAGGGAACTTATTTTTATTCAAGAGAATAAATGATTATCTTTGTAGATAGCAAGGGAGGAGTTAGCCAGAAGATTAGACAGAGTTGGGATGATACAAAAAGCAATCTGCTGGAGAAAATGGAAGGGGATGGGATTCAGTTTGCCTGTTGAAAGGTTTGCTTTTCAGAGAGGACTATCTCATGTGAGACAGGATAAAGTTGGATATACTAGGCAGAAGAATGTCTGAGTGAATGAGATCATAATGGAAGATAAAGAAATTCCTGGTAGTCTAATCTATTGGTTTTTATTGGGGGAGAGGGGATGAGGCAATGTGCTCAGCTAGAGGAAGAGGAAGGCATTGGAGAAAGACATTCTGTGGAAGGCTTTAAGAATAGAAAATGTATCACTTTCTGGTCTGAGGACAGACTCTAAACTAAGTTGGCATTTTTAGCATCCTTACTCCATCTTTCCACCTTCTGATATGCCTTATTTTGTTAGCATTAGTAGCCAGCCCACTTTTGTAACTATGCTATATACCATTTGTATGGATATATTAGTTAATTTACAGAAAAGAAAAAAAAAATAATTAAAAATTTTGCATATTATGGTAATTTGTACATATGTTACTTGATTTTTACCTGATAGATTTAGATAATTCATAGGAAATCAAAATTTAGAAAGCCAGGTGGTATGCTGGATAGGAAGACCTGAATTCAAATCTAGCCAAAGACATTTACCGGGTCAATCACTTAACCTGTCTATCACAGTATGTTTATCTGTAAAATGGAAACAATAATAACATCTACCTCCCAGAGTTGTTGTGAAAACAAAATAAGAATTATAAAGTGTTTTGCAAACCTGAAATTGCTATATAAATGCTAGCTGTTATTGTTATTATTGTGGTCTTGCTGTTGCTATTCTTAGTATCCCTAAAGTCTAGCAGATAAGATGAATTCTGGATCTTAAAAACTGTAATATGCTAAGGTCTTATTAGTTTGATATCAGGTAATTTGAAATAAGCATTCTAATGGTTTCTGTTTTACAGGCCTAAAAACCACAAAAAAGAAATTGGCAGTGTGAGTCTTAGCTCTGGGGTAGGAAAGAGCTCACTAGGAAGGGTTCACAATTACATTGTCAGGGGCTCAGATATGAGTCTTTTCCATTTTCTTTATAACCCACAGGTCCAGGGAGATTTAGGAAGATGCTGGGTCAGAGAGTAGTAGTTAGAAAATGCAGAGATACAAATTGTAAAGGAAAACTCATAATTAAAAGATCCACTTGACTATAAACCTAGTCTTAACTCTATGATTTGATACTTTAATGAATCTTAGCATTACTGGCCCCTTGATCTTCCATCAATACTTTCAGGTCATGCTCCCAGAATCCCCAGTTATGATATGCATAATGAAAGGAAGCAAAAAAAAGCAAATAGAAACAGAGAATGTGGAGAATAGGGAGGAAGAAAGGGAAAGAAGTGTGGAAGGATAAATAGAGATAAAAAGGGAAATGGGTTTAAAGGGTTAAGTGAACTACCCATGGTCATGCAGCTAATAAGTGTCTGAATCCAGATTTGAATTCAGATTTTCCTGACTCCAGGTCTGGAACTTATCCATTATCCCTACTCTATATCTAAATCTTTACATTTGTAGTTTCACATAGTTTGGAAGACATGAGTGATCAATATGGTGACCTCCTACTTAAAATATTGCTCTTAAGTTTCTGAGCCTATCATCATCATCATTATCATCATCATCATCATCATCTGAAATTTAATAGAGTTCAGATAATAATATCTTGAAACTAGTTATTATTATTATTTTTATGTTAAATGTCTGGCAAAACATTACATAGATGGATGAAAGCAGGGATGTGTTCCGTCCAGTTTGTTTGATTTCTATTTTTTGAGAGCCTTTCATTTCACATACTTTCTGCATATGATATGGCATTTCCATTGATCTTTGTTATATCTAGAAGATTATAATAATGTTCTATGATGATGTTCTGGTTCCACTACAATATATTTGTTGAATTCTCAATAATATATAGGAATTTGTTATTTGTAGTATGAGGAAGTGTTATAGGTTTTTTTGTAAAGTGTATCAAATTTCTGTCTAAAATTCTGGTTACTTGATCATGTCTTTCTAAATATTCTGTAGATCCTAAATTTGTATATATATATGATATGCTGCATAGTTTCCACTATTCTCTTTCAAAAAATCTACATATAGAAATAATTGTAGACTTATAAGTATGATATTTTGGTAATTTGGGAATTTCTAGAGGCAATGATCTAGTCTTAAATCACTAATATAAATCCTTGTTTCTGTCAATAAGTCCTCATGATTCAGACTCTTGTTTCATGACTCCTTGTTGACATTATTATTGGTTTAATTTATAGGGATAATTACCATCACTTTTCCATTTGGTTCTATTCTTGGATCTTAGCTATTTCATAGACTCTAGATTTAAACCAAAATAGATTCTATTCACCTTGTCATTGTGTCATTATTTTCAGCCTTTCCTATTTTTTTGTGTAGAAGTGTCTGATTTTCTCATGAAATCTATAAATACCTGTTAGGTCTCTTCCTGATTTTTTTCCCTTTTTAATTTTTTAATTTTCAATTTTGAATTCTCTCTTTTTTCTCCTTATCCATCGAGAAGGCAAGAAATACATTACCCATAATAAGCATGTGAAGGCTAGCAAAATATTTCCATTCTAGCCATTTTATAAAAGAAAAAAAAAAGCAAGATAAATAAAGTAAAAAGATATATGCTTCAATCTGTACTTAGAGTTAATCAGTTCTCTCTCTGGAGGTTTATAGCATTTTCCATCATGGGTCCTTTGGAGACGAATGTATTGGTCACAGAAGCGAAGTCTTTCATAATCTGTAATTGTTATAATACTGCTATGGACAATGTTTTCCTAATTCTGCTTACTTTATTTTGTATCAACTCCTATAAGTCTTTCTGAGTTTTTATAAAACTACACTTTTGATCATTTTTATGGCACAATAGTATTTTACCACAATTTTATTTCACAAGTACTTTAGCCATTCTCCAATTGATAGACATCCTCTTCATTTCTGATACCTTGACACCACAAAATGAACTGCTATAAATATTTTTGTAGATATGAGTCCTTTTCCTTTTTATCTCTTTGGGATATAGATTTAGTAGTGGTATTGCTGGGTCAAAGGACATACAGTTTATTGCTCATTGAACAAGATTACAAATTGTTCTCCAGAATTGTTGAAACAATTAATAATTATCAACAATGCATTAAAACCCCGGTTTTCCCACATCCCCTTCAATATTTGTCATTTTCCTTTTCTATCATGAGAACCAATCTGATAGGTGTTAGGTGGTACTTTAGAGTTGTTTTAATTTGCCTTTCTCTAATCAGTTGTGATTTAGAGCATTTTGTCATATAACTATTGATAGTTTGGATTTATTCTGCTGAAAACTGCCTATTAGTATCTTTTGATAATTTATTAATTGGGGAATGGCTCTTATTTTTATAAATTTGGCTGTTATTTATATGTTTGAAATCTCATTTAGAACTTTATCAGAGAAACTTACTATAAATTTCTCCCCAGTTTCCTTCTAATTTTGACTGCTTTGGTTTTGTTTGTGCAAAACCTTTTTAATTAAATGTAATCAAAATTATCCTTTTCATCACATGTGATGCTTTCTGTCTCTTGTTTGGTCATAAATTATTCCCTTATCCAAAAATCCAACATTTTTTTCTGTTCCCTTAATTTGCTTATCATATCACCCTTTATGTCTAAATCATATACCATTTTTATTGAGTGTGAGAAGTTGCCTTATGATCAATTTCTGTCAAACTGATGTTCAGTTTCCCCAGCAAGCAATTTTTGTCAAATAGTGAGTTTTTGACCCAGTAGCTTGGATCTTTGAGTTTAACAAATATTAGCTTATTGTAGTCATTTGCTTTTATTTTTTATGCCTAATACATTCCATTGATCAATAATTCTATTTCTTATCAAATACCAGATTGTTTTAATGATTACCATTTTGTAATATAGTTCGAAATCTGACACTGGTAGTCTACCTTAATTTTTTTTCTTTTATTTCTTTGATATTCTTGATAATTGTTCCTCTTAATAAATTCATTATTATTTTTGTAGATCTACCAAATAATTCTTTTGGTAGTTTGATTGGTATTGCACTGAATAAGTAATTTAATTTAGGAGTATTATCACCCTACCCATGAACAACTAGCATTTCTCCAATTGTTTAGATCTATATTTGTGGTTTTAAAAAAGTGCCTTGCAATTGTGTTTATATAGTTTCTCTTCCTCATTCTGGATGAAAATTTTATAGCTGCTTTTGAGTAATATGTTATATGTTTAATTAAAGTAAGTTATTATTTGGATTTTCTAGAACCATTGCCATCATTTAATGTTACAAAAATCCATTTAAGAATAATATAACAAAATTGTTAGTCAATCTAAATACTCTTTCCATTAAGCTTTGTTGCTGTTATAATAATAATAATAGTAATAATAATAATAATAATTGCCAATATCATTATCTCTCTTGTACAATGGAGTTCAGATAGAAACAATGTCTAGATAAGTTGCTTTCCTGCTAATATCATTTTGTATTTAATGTTCCATGTATTAGATAATTATTATTGTTATTATTATACATGCAATCTCATTCTCATCTTTTTTCTATGGAATCTAGATAGAAATGGTCTAAAGACACGAGGATATTTTACTTTTTTGCACTTAATATTCTGTGGAGTATTGCAGATAAAGTGCCCTTTTAAAATTTGACTTTATATATGGCTATAAACTCATCTTCTGTAGAATTAATCAATGTCATTCATTATTAGTATTTCAAAGGCTCATAGATTTAAAACTGGAAGAAAATTTAGAATTCAACTCTCATTTTAAAGATGTTAGCTGAGGTTCAGAGTGATTAAATGATTTTCCAAGGGCAATTAACTAATAAATATATGGGACAAGATTCAAACCCAGATCTTCATGATCCTAAATCCAATTGTCTATTCAGTTCACCCAGCTGGTGATGGCAACAGTGGCTACCACACCATTTCAGTATCACCTTTCATATGATTTTCTATGTTTGAAACCTTTAGGACAATTTTAATTCTTCCCTTTCTTTCTCTTCTCCCATCTAATCAGTTACTAAGTTCCACCAATACCCTCTCACAATATATTTGTATCCATCTCTTTCTTAATAGCTTATTCTTATTAGCACCCACTTTGATTCTTTCAAAACCAAACATATATTCTTATATCCAACTTTATTGTATTATAGGATATAGGGCTAGAAGTTCCCTTTTTTCAACTCCATAATTTTACTCAAACAATTGCAGCAGCAGAATTACAACCGAAATCTTTAAAGATATAGGTTCAAATTCTTTGAAAGGATTTACAAGGAACCAAGTATTGGGAGAAAAAATGTCAGGTGGAAAAAAGAAGGAACAAAGAAAATGGAGATCCACCTAATGAGAAGTCAGAGAGAAAAAGAGAATAATTCTTTTTCCAATCAATTTTTCCCAATAAGTTGGATAGAGAAAGAGAAAAGGAACTGTAATTAGACAGAATCAAAGGCAAAGAATTATAGATATTGTAGGGAACTAAAATATGATGAACAACCTGAATCTTGATCTTCACTTGTACTGTGTGTGTGAGTCAATTGGTCTGTGTAAGTCCTCTATCCAAAGGGAAGGTTCTTGGACTTCTTAACCACCCCAAGTTCTACACCACATGGGGAAGAGCAAGGAGGAAGTAATGATTCATCTCCAAGATGCACTAAATATCAGAACTATATGGGTCTCTTGGGAAAATGTGATTCAGCAGAAGGCCTCCCATCTCCTGTTTGCTTATTCTTTAGCAGTAAAGGAATGGTACTTTTCATTCAATGATGAATATCCTCATACCTGTCCATACCCTTAATATTCCAATGACACTGAATCCAAACCCCAATCCATACCACCCCATGCCAATTACTCCTTCACATTTCCCCTAACCTTTCTACTCCAGTTCCAATCTAAGTTCACTCAACCTTTCAGAACACCATAGGCAACAAACTCCCCTTCATCTTAAATCTATTCTTCTCCCAATCCTTCCCTCTATTAGCTCTCACTTAAACCTGGCTTCTCTAATGATACAGCCTTCCTGCCCACTCTTTCCAGTACTGGCAACACTTTCATTCATTTTTTAGGCTCATTGGTTAAGGAAAGCTGAGAGTTATAATGTGGCTTGTTTTCCATTGCCACTACCTGGGTTTTCCCCTTCCTCCATTTCCTCAATAACCCCTCTTTCTTCAAGGTTCAGGTCATTCCTATCTATCACCCAGTTAAATCCTGGTATCTATTGTCCACAGATGGTCAGATCATTTCCCTTCCTTCCAAGATAAGTTTGATACCTGGTTTACAATTTTGCTCTTTTCTCCAAATCCTGTCAGGGTTTCAACATCCATACTGATTTTCCCTCAAATACCCTAACCACTCAGTTCTTCAACCTATTCTCCTCCCATGAGCTATTCTTACACCTCATCTCAGCTACACACAAAGGTGATCATATCCTTATCTTGCCATGGCTCACAAATGTATTATATCCATTTTCAAGAATTCTGAGATATCCTTAATAGACAATAATATATTGGCTTTTCACTTCTCCCTCTGACTTCCCTTATATAATGCTACTCTTTCTCTGCACCATGACCTCCAATTCCTTGATTTTCAAGTCTCTCCTAGGCCAACTACCCTGCATTAGACACTCTCTTCTCTTCTCCCATACTGAATCCTTGGTGAAACAATTCAACTCTATACTGTCCTCCTCCCTTGAATCCCTTACCCCCTTACTTATTACTAATTATGTACAACCAAGTCATAGCCCTAGATCATTCTCACCATTCATTACCTTTGCTCCTATACACCTATAGCTGAATAAATGTGAAGAAAGGTGCAAAGTTCTTACTGACAAATTTATGTTACATAATCTCAACTGAGCCCTCACTGCTGCTAGGCAATCCTTTTTTACCTCCCTTATTAAATCATTATTCTACGCTCTATAAAGGCTCTTCCAGACCTTTTCATTCTTCTTCAAATCTCTCTTTGCAAGTGCTTTAAATCTCTACCTATTCCAATCTATTCTCCATTCAATCATCAAAGTGCTTTTGCTAAAGCAGAGACTCAGTCTCAGAGACAATTATCTGCTTACTCAATAAACTCCAACAGCTTATTTCTTCTAGCAACAAATACAAAAAGTTCTGCTTAGCATTCAAAATCCTTTATATTCTTTCTACCCAACCCCTTGCATTATGCTGCTTAAATTTTCTTACATTTTAGTCCCATTCTCTCAGCTCAGGGCATTCTCTCTAGCTATTCCCCATGCCTCCTTGATTGTGACTACTGATCTCATTAAAGTTTTAATAAAAGCCCACAGTCCACAGGAAGCCTTCCCCAAACCCTTTTAATTCTAATGTCTTTCCTCTGCTAATTATTTCTTATTTATCCTACTTACAGCTTTCTTTGTATATTTTTGTTTGAATATCATCTTCCCTGTTAGATTGTAAGCTCCTTTAGGGTAGGTATTGTCTTTTGCCTCTTTTGGTATCCCTAGTACTTTTTCAGGGTGCCTTACACATAATAGATGCTTAATAAATTTTCATTAATTGATTGATTGACTCTCTGAATCTGACTTATTAAATTAAAATGTATCATCATTATTTTTATACTAAGAAAGTTTGCTCATCAAGAAGTCTACTAAAAACATCTTTCATGTGCTTGAATGCAGAACCATACCTTCATTGTGGTCAATTTTATTTATACCTCTTGTGATCCAAGAGGCTAAACTAAACCCTTGAGAGATCTCCCAGTGATGTGATACTTGGCTTCTCTATGTAGCACTGCCTCACAGTTCCTAATATCTATAGGGAATAAATATTTAAATGTTCTGCACTGAATTCAGCTTATTCATCCCCTATAGAAAAAAAAATATTATGACCTATTTTAGGTGTTTTAATCTCTTATTTTGTTTGGCTTCCCACTGCCACAGTTTTCTTTAAAAACTATTAAACTGAGAGTTTTACTGCCAATTGAGAACATCACTAATGTCACTGATTAGATCAGTGATGGAGCATTTGGGGGACCAAAGAGAACATTTAATAAGCTACAGTGCTTATTGTACAAGCACTATATAGAGATAACTCTACTAGACTCTGGAATCTAAAGGGAGATTGGGGATGTCATACTTATAAAAGAGTAGAAAGGTAAATTTCAAGACAGCACTAAAGAGATTATAGACAACAATGATGGACTCTGACACCATTTAAATTTGCAAAGTTAACTTCATCCATGCATGCTTCCTTCCTAGTCATTTTCTGTCAAGAGATCAAAACATTTCTATTCTCTAAGTCTGTTTCCTCAAAATGGGGAAATCTAAGTTAGATGATCATGAAGTACCTTTCCATATCACAGTCCTATGAACTCCAAATCTAGTGTTCTTTCTTTCTTTAATATCCATCCTCCTGTGTGAATATTTATATTCAAAGAACTGTGATTTCATCCACATGGGCAATTCCATGTCTCAGAAATCCCTCCACTAACAGACTACAATTTGGTAGGATCAAAGATTTAGAGCTGAAGAGACCTTAGAGATTCTCAGCAAACAAATCATCAAATATTTATTAAACAATGACAATATGTCAGGTACCATGACTGTGGAAACAGATGCAAGGTTTTAGTCCAAACTCCTCATTTTTAGACAAATTAATTGAAAACTAGACAAATTATATGACTTATTCAAAATCACACAAGTAATAAGTAGAATAACCAGGATTTGAACCTTCATAACTCTGTTTCTCCAAATCCAGTGCTCTTCCCTTTCTGTGCTTCAGGTAAATGTGTAAAAGTTGTCTGAGGCAACAGTTAAATGACAGGTCCAAGGTCAAACAGCTTATGGAAGTATGAAAGATAGGATTCAGACTGAGATATGCCTGAGTGTAGAACAGTGGATAGAGGGCCAGACTAGAGTTAGGAAGATGCTTCTTTCTGAATTCAAATCTGACCTCAAACACTAAACTAGCTGTGTGAACTCTGGGCAAATAATTTTACTTGGTTTGCCTCAGTTTCCTCATCTGTAAAATGAACTTGAGAAGTTAATGGCAAACCACTCCAATTTCTTTAGCAAGAAAACCCCCAGATAGGATGATGAAGAATCAGACATGACTGAAAAGTGACTGAACAAAAATGCTTGATTCAAAATCTGGTACTCTATTCCCTATGCCAGGCTGCCTCTTCATTTATGTTGGCCACATCTGTGGTGTTGCCATTAAGGAATTCCCTCCATTGATGCAGATTAGCAAATGTACTGCAACTTTTAATATATGGAAATGTATTTTGCAAACCTTTAAGTATTATCTAAATATAAGGTATACTTATTTCTGATGCATTCTGTTCAAATACCTTGGACTTTGTAAGCTGTCTTAACAGTGTACTTGAACCAGAGGAAAATGTTTATGTTTATCCCAACCTAATAGATTGTTCATGAGAATTAAGATGCATTCAAATTGCAAAGTCAAGTTCTGACCATCCCTGCCTTGTGTCTCAGAAGTTTTGTTAACCAAAGGAAAAAATTTCTTTTTATTACATAAAACTCACCTTGTGAAGGAGCACTATTTGCTGGTTCCAATATCTGCTAGGGTGGTAGTAAGATGAAGTAAAATACTTGGACAGCTTTGAATCCTCCATTTCCTTGATTCATTCTGGACAGCAACCAGCATTTCCTGCTGGGAAGCCCCAATAAAAAAGACTGCCTTTACAAACACTTTGCCTTCCTCTCATTCATAATTGAGGCTGGACCTGTCAATAAAGCCTTGAATGGACCATTCACCACAATACACTTATACAAGTATTAACATTCTTTCTTCCTCCCTTACCAAAAGCCAACACCACTTTTATATCCTTTACAAATAATAATAATAATAGGAGCAGAATGCAATTGGAATTAAACTTTCCTTACTCTATCCTGATATGGTTCAAAAAGACTGCAGTTCTTACAGCAATACATCAGAGACAATGAGACCTTGTTCCACTTCTCCCCCTACTATCTATCCCTCATGATATCCTCTAAAGAGATTTCTGAAATCAAGACTTACAGCCCTTTCATACTCTTCTTCTCCTGCTGCGACTATTCTGCCAAGTACTTTAAAAATATAAACATACTTGTAGAATGAGAAGTTATTGGGTTGTGACCTATCTCTCCCCACTATGGTGCAACTTCAGCCTCCCTCTGAGGAAAAAATTGAGTTTCTGATGTTCACTTTTATAATTTTAGTACAATAAGTATATACCTGATAAAGAATATAACGTAGATACCCTATTATATGCCAGTTAAATTGACAATCTAAGTGAAATAAATTAATATTTACATATATTATGCCCATATTAACATGAGAGAATTAGAATACTTAACTCTGTCTGAGAAAAATAAATCAAATAAGCTATCAATGAACTCCCCAAGAAGAAATTCCCCCAACTAGATGGATTTACATATGAATTCTATCAAACACTAAAGAAATAATTAATTTCAATACTATATAAACTATTTGATAAAATAAGTTAAAAAATCATGCTACCAAATTCCTTTTATCACATAAAAACAGTTTTGATACCTAAACCAGGGAGAGTAAAAGCAAAGAAAATTATAGACCAATTTCCTTAATGTAGACTAATGAAAAAATTTTAAATAAAATACTAGCAAGGAGATTCTAGCAGTATATTACAAAGACACTATGACCAAGTGAGATTTATACCAAGAATGTAGGGATGGCTAAATATTAGAAATACTATAAGCATAATTGATAAAAATCATATAATTGTATCAATAAATAAATTCAGCAAAGCCTTTGACAAAATCTAACATCCATTCTTAATTAGAAACATTTAAAAAATAGGAATAAATGAAGCTTTCTTAAAATGGTAAGTCTATCTAAAATGAAAAGTGAGCATTAACCGCAATGGAGATAAACCAATAAAATCAGGGATGAAGCAAAAATTTCCATCATTACCAGTGTTATGGTATTAACTGGTTATGGTATGGACTGTTAGCTATAGCAATAAAAAAGGAAGAAGAAATGGAAAGAATAAAAATAAGCTCTAAAGGGAAAAAACTATCATTCATGTAGATGATTTGATGATGGAGAATCCTAGAGAACCATCTAAAAAACTATTTGAAACAATTAACCACATCAACAAAGTTGAAGGATAAACTCACACAAACCATCAGCATCTCTGTATATTAACAACAAAATATAGCATGAAGAGTTATTTAGGATAGCACAACAAATATCAAATATTTGGGAGTTTACCTGCCAACATAAACCCAGGGATTATGTAAATACAGTTACAAAAGATTTTTCACACAAATAAAGAAACTGCCAAACATTCAGAGAAATATTAATTGTTCATGGATAGGTTGAGCCAATGTAATAATAATGACACTCCTACTTAACCAATCCCAAAGAATTATTTATTGAGCTAGGAAAAAATAACAAAATGTATCTGGAAGAACAAAAAGTCAAGAATATGAAGTTAATCAATGGAAAAAAATGCTAGAAGATAGTCTAGGCAGTACCACATTTCAAACTACATTACAAAGTGGTAATATTTAAAAGAATCTGTCACTGGGTAAAAATAAAATGGTGAATTATTGGAATAGATTAGGTATATGATATGTAATAGAAAATGACCATAGTAATCTAATATTTGAACTCAACATTTGACAAAAATGCTGGAAAACTGGAAAACAGTTTAGAAGAAACTATGAAGGAACCAACTTCATACACCGTATATATAAGACCAAAATGGATAAGTGATTTAGATATAAAAAGTAATAATGAAAGTAAATTAAAGGGGCAATAAAAAACTGTACTAGCCAGATTATGGAAGAAGGAAGTATTTATGACCAAACAAGAGATAAAGAAGGTCATAGAAAGTAAAATGGAAAATTTTGATTACATGAAATTTAAAAGGATTTGCACAACAAAACCAATGCAATCAAAATTAGAAGGAAAATAGGAAACTAGGAGGAAAATTTATAGCAAGTTTCTCTGATAAAAGTCTCATTTCTCAAATATATAAAGAACTGAGCCAAATATACAAAAATATATTCTATTCCCTAGTTGATAAGTGGTCAAAAGATAAGAAAAAGCAGTTTTCAGAAGAAGAAATCAAAATTATCAATAATCACATGAAGCTTTCATCACTATTAATTAGAGATATACACATTAAAAGAACTCTGAAGCACCACCTTACACTCATCAGATTAGTTAACATAACAGAAAAGCAAAATATTTGACAAATGCTGGAGGGGATGTGGAAAATTTGGGATACTAATGTACTGCTGGTGAAGTTGGGAAGTGATCCAATCATTCTGGAGAATAATTTGGAACCACAACCAATGGATTATAAAATTATATGTATCCTTCAACCTGCAATAGCACTGCTAGGTCAATATGTACAAAAGTGTTTACAGCAGTTATTTTGTGGTAGCAAAGAATTGGAAATTGAGGAGATGTCCATCAAACTGGGGATGACAAAACAAGTTGTGGTATGTGATTGTGATGGAATGCTATGTACTGTAAGAAATAATAAGCAGGATCCTCTCAGGAAAACCTGGAAAGATTTATAGGAACTCATGCAAAGTACAGTGAGCAGATCTAAGAGAACAGTATAAAAGTAACAGTAATATTCTAAGGATGATCAGATGTGAAAGACTCAGCTACTTTGAGCAAGACAAAGATTCAGGACAATTCCAAAGGACCAAATAAATATCCACCTTGAGAGAGAAAACTGATAAATTCTGAATGTAGATTAAAAGATATATTTTTGAACTCTATTTTTCTTGTTTTATTTTGTCTGTTTTCTTTTTCAACAAGGCTAGTATGGAATCATATTTTGCATGATTTTATATGTATAATCAATATGAAATTGCTTGCTTTCTTAAGGGGAAGGACAGGCATGGGGAGGGAAAGAATTTGAAACTCAAAATTTTTTAAAATGATTATCAAAAGTTTTTCACATAATTGGGAAATATTTAATGATTAAAACATTTTTAAAAAAAGAAATGTGAAGCATAAAAAAGGAAAGAAAACATTGAGGAATAAAGGAAAGAGCAGTGGATTTCCTAAGATCACACAAAGAGAAAATCAAAGGACCTAGGTTCGAATCCTGTCATTTATTACCTTGGTGATATAGAGAAGTCTCTTCAATTTCTCTAAGCCTCAATTTCTTCACCTATAAAATGAGAGAGGAAGGGGTTCAGGAGATGACAATTAAGATCTCTTCTGGCTTCTATATTTATGATACTTTCCCTATATCTTAACTAATTTAGTACCATGGTTTACCAATCCCCATCCTCATAAAATCCCTACATACTGAAAGGGGTATATTTCCCCATTTGGAATGTTTACTTTATTCTACCTCAAAACTCAAGCAAATAAAGATTAATTGTAACCAGACTAGGTAGATCATTTTTTAATTAACAGAGTCTACAGTGCTTTGAGCATATCCAGTGATTAAAAGGGACAAAAAATGGCTAATCTGTCATAGAATTTATAAGAGCCTTCTCTCCCAAATTTCAACTCTAGGTGCTTTATTTTATTCATTTGAATAGTTCTGCTCTCTAATAAAAGACAATCAGGCGACTAATGTGAGATAAAGCCCCATATTTGCAATAGCATCCATCAAAAAGAAGAAAACACCATAACCTATTTTTAATTACATCCAAGGTGTCCGTTCAATTAATCTCAGAAATAAGCATGCAAAAATTTATCCAGTCTCTGAAATATTACTTTCTTGTGCACTTGGGAAGAAATAAAGATCACAATGAATATAAAGCAAAATATAGAGACCCTTTCCTGCAATTGTTGTGCATGGTGGTTTCCCAGGAAACCAAAGATCTGCAGATGTGCACACCAGCATGCAGATCTGTATATTCTGAAGATTCCCATTGTACAGTCCCATAATAAGCCCACTTACTTCTTTCATAGACCTTTCTTCTACATGCTATAACTCTATGCAATGGAAACAAGATCTGATATCATGAAGCACAAAGTCAATGCCATTTTTACATCTGCAAATTTTCCAACTCAATTTTATTTTTAAAACCCACATAAACATAAAGGATGAGCTCCATGTTGCCACTAGCAATTAGCAAGCCCACATGTAACCTCATTCTTTGGTGCCCTGGCACACTGCATTTCCCTCTCCAAATCCCCACATATCAAGGAGCTGACAGATGCACAGACAAATGCTGCATGAGTGCCTGTCTCCCATATCCAGGACTTACTCTGATTACTCCAGTGCAAATGCATTGGGAAAGAGGGGGGAGGGGTAAACATAATGTATATGGGGGGGGGGGGGAGAATGAGAATGGGGAGGGGCATGGAGAAGCTAAAATTGGAGTCAGGTGTCATTCAAGGAAATTACAGTCCCAGGGAGTATAGTTTGGACTTGCAGTTTGAGGTTGCCATGCTGTGTATGCCTTTCACAGCTGCCTACAGTTCATGTCATTAATAATCAGTAAATAAGATCTGCAGGTGGGCATGAAAGGCACCCTGAGCCAGGAAGCTGTAGTTAAGGCTTCTGTCTGGAAGATGGGTGGCCAGGCTCATTTGCACAACCCTGCTTAGGTTGCCATACAAAAGTGCAACTCTACTTAGCATAGCTTCAGGGAAGCTGCCCTGGTACAGGAAGGCTAATTACTGTAACCAACTGGCAGGGATGCCTCCAAAATTAAATGGCCTGGGACTGAGCAGATGAACAATTTTTTATGGCTCCTAGTTCAGAGAACCCTTGGGTACTTTGTTAAATGAACCAACTGCCTATGGTCTAAAGAGGTGAGCTGGAGTCTGTTAAAGGCCAGGTTTTGCTGGCATTCTGTATCAGTGTGGGTCTCTGGTGTTAAATGTGATTGTTCTTGTAGTTTCATGGAGGAGTTAAGCGTTGAGAGTACAGACAAATCACAAGCAGCATGGCCCGAAGTCTTAAGTGACTAGAAGAAGTTGTTTCCCTAATTCCTGTTGTCTCAATTTCTCAATCCAATCATGCAATGTTTGGACACCTTAATGTCTCACTGAATTAGCTACAATCAATCAATAAGCATTTATGAAGCTCCTACTATGTGCTGGGTACTGCTAAATTCTAGGGATTCAAAAAGAGGCAAAATACAATCCCTGCCCTCAAGAGGCTTACAAATGCAAACAAATATATGCAAAGCAAATTATTGCCAATATAAATAGGATATAATTAACATAGGGAAGGCAATGGAATTAAGAGGGGTTAAAGAAGGCTTCCTGTAAAAGTTGAAGGAAGCCAGGGAAGTCAATAGAGCAGAGGAGGGAAAGAATTCCAGGCATGGGGGGAGGGGGGCAGCAAGAGAAAATGCCTGTAGTAGAAAGATGGAGTTTTTTGCTTTTGAACAACCAGGAAGCCAGTATTCTTGGACTAAATAATATGTGGAGAAATGTAAAATGTAAGAAGACAGGAAAAAAATTAGAAGAGGACTAGATTATGGAAAGCATTGAATGCCAAACAACATTTTGTATTTGTGTGTGGTGTTAATAGATGCCATTAGAGTTTTTTGACTAGGGGATTAGACCTGCCTTTTGGGGAAAATCATTTTTGTTGTTATAGTATAATAAGCTTTTTAACTGAATTTGCAAAAATCAAGTGTCATGGATTGATTTTAATTTCTAATTTGTCACATTATTTATGCTTATAATCCAAGCCATTTGATATCACTGGCCCATCCAGAATTACTTTAATTCCACTTCCTTCATAGTAGGTATCTACATTGTTTTTTCAGTCTTCTCTGACTCTTTATGACACTTTTTGGGGTTTTCTTGACAAAAATTCTGGAGTGGTCTGCTCCAGTTTCTTCTCCTCCAGCTCATTTTACAGATGAGGAAACTAAGATGAAAAATGACTTGTCCAAAGTCACCCAGCTAGTAAATTCTGAGGCCGGACTTGAATTCAGGAAGATGAGTTTTTCTGACTCCAAGCCCAGCACTCTTTTCACTGTGCCACCTAACTACCCATGTAAGTTAATGGCCCCCATTTCTTTTTGAGTTGACTCTACTACTTAAGAAAATTAGTGTTGATGCTGAGTGAAATGAACAGAACCAGAAGATCACTATACACTTCAACAACAATACTGTATGAGGATGTATTCTGATGGAAGTGGTATCTTCAACATAGAGAAGAGCTAATCCAGTTCCAATTGATCAATGGTGGACAGAATCAGCTGCATCCAGAAAAGGAACACTGGGAAATGAGTGTAAACTGTTAGCATTTTTTGTTTTTCTCCCCAGATTATTTTTACCTTCCGAATCCAATTCTTCCTTTGCAACAACAACAAAAAAAAAAAATTCGGTTCTGCATATATATATATATATATATATATATATATATATATATATATTGTACCGAGGATATACTATAACATATTTAACATGTATGGGAATACCTGCCATCTAGGGAAGGGGGTGGAGGGAAGGAGGGGAAAAATTCGGAACAGAAGGGAGTACAAGGGATAATGTTGTAAAAAATTACCTATGTATATGTACTGTCCAAAAAAAAAGTTATAATTATAAAATTAATAAAAAAATAAAATTAGTGTTCTAATATAGTGGTCTACACATACAGGAAAGACTTAATGAGGGAGTAGGGGGAGTATATAAAAGATACATAGAATTCCCATGAAAGGAAAATATCAGGGTTCAGATATATCAAAGAGGCACAAACATGGCCAAAAAAATCAGAAAAGTACACATTGAATGAGACTCAGAGACAAAGATAAGAGACAGAGAAAGAATAACTGAGATTACCAGTTTGGGAGAAAAAGGCTGGGGAACGGTCATGGAGGGCTAGAAAGATTTAAGGACTTAGGCATGTAAATGTTTGTATTATTTTTTCTAATGTCCTTTACTTTTTAAGATTATTAACCCTTTTTCTCTCAGATCTGTGCTAATGTATCCACTATTCTAAACAATCAAAAATATAAAAAGTCTTGAGTTTTATTATTACATTTTGAAACAAACCATTCTTATTCAAGTATGTTCTAAATCAATCATCAAGTATTTATTATGTATTTAATGTGGGCCAGAAATTGTGGATTAAAAAGATAAAATTGTAGGGGCAAGTAGATGGAACAGAAGATAGAGTATAAGCCCTGAAAACAGGAGGGTCCAAGTTCAAATCTTAACTCAAACATTTAACATTTACTAACTTTGTGACCTAGGCAAGTCACTTAACCCCAATTTTTTTTTGCCAAAACAAAAACAAAAACCAGCCAAAAGACAAAACTGAATTTAAGAAGTTTACATTCTAATGTAAAAGACAGTTAATTTTAATTATATTCTAATTTACAATTATATTCTAATGTCTTAAGACAACATATTACACACATACCTATGTATATAGATATATGTATGTGCATGTATATAGATCCCTATATGCATAGCAACTATGTGCACATATATATATATATATGTATATGTATATGTTTATATTGATTCAAAATTATCTTACTGTGAAGTCTTAAAGGGAAGTGAACTTGGCTTCCTCAAAACTCACCAATTAGAAAGCATGAGTACTTTTTCCTGATTCTCTCAGCTACTAGCTCATTCCCTCCTAATGCTATTTTGTTTTATGTTATGAGGTACTTACATGCATATACATACAGATATGCTTCATATTACATACCAACAAATATATGTACATATATATATATATATACAAGTGTGAATGTATATATTATATGTATGTATATCCACAAGATGATCAGATGTTGAGAAGCCCAAGCTCACTTCACTTCTAGCTCCTTTTCTGATCTATTCCTTCTCACCAGCAGCTGATTTGCTCTGGTACAGGTACCTTCCTGCCCCAGTCCTTTCTAGTTCCCCTTTATATTTCATCTTTTCTTATTAGAATGTAAGCTCTTTGAGAATACACAATATTTTGTTTCCTTGAATTTGTAATTCCAATGCTTACTATGCCAGTACCTGGCACATAGTAAGTACTTAATCAAAGCTCTATCTATCCATCCATCCATTCATCTATCTGTTTAAGCTATATGTTTAAGGAAACCAGGAATTTCAAAAGGAAGGTTGGGTAAGTAGTGACTGAATCATAGAAAGAACAGTCCGTATAAAGCAACCAAAATGTGATGATGCATCATGTGTGAGAAACAGGAAAAAAGCAGATCTGGTTTGTAGGATTCATGGAGGGAAGTATTTTTTTTTAATTTTTAATAGTATTTTATTTTCCAAATTCTATTGGAATTGCCTTGGATCACTGCATTGTTGAGAAGAGCCAAGTGCATTACAATTGATTATCTAGGTTACTAGATAATCTTGTTACTGTGTACAATATTCCTTTGGTCCTGCTTGTTTCACTTAGTATCAGTTCATGTAAGTCTTTCCAGGTTTTTCTGAAATCAGTTTGCTTACCATTTCTAATAGAACAATAATAGAATAGAATATTATTGTGAATGTGAAGATCTTGCCTTCCTCTAAAGATTCTATGAAGGACTCACTTGAATCAGTTGTACCAAAAGTTATGCCATTTCTGTTCAGCTTCAAAGAAGTAATACTTATTGTCACAAACATTAGGGGGGAAAAGCAACAAATGATATTACTCAACTGTGGGTACGGGTGGGTGCATTGTATTCCAATTCTGTCTCTTCTCCTCTGTCTGTTCCTATAGTCAACACATTTAGGTGCATTCTTGCCTAAAGCATTGCTGCCTTGTGGTCTGGTGGTTCATCCAAGTCTGTGGTTCACTTTTTTAGCAGGGAAGTTCTTTGAGGAAGCTCAATGGCATGGGAGATAAGAGATTATACTGAGACAAGAAGACCAGCGTTTGAATTCTGTCTTAAATACTCTAAAGATATGAAAGTGTAGACATATCTTTAATTTCTCTGTATGTGACTTTTCTCATATAGAAAATGAAAGAGTTAGAACTCAATGGACTCTAGGGTCCCTTTTAGCTTTAAAAATAAGCTCCTAAAATCCTAATCCATCTTGTATAATTAACAATTTTCAAGCCAAATCTCTACCAGAATTAGTCCTGAGAATCTCTCTTAGCTATGATTGATTATGTATCAATGTCCAAAGGATTATAGATTTGAAGGTAGAAGTAATTTTCTATCTAATTCAGAACTCTCATTTTTATAGATGAGGGCATTAAGGTCCAGGAAGATTGCTAAATAACTTGCTCAGTATCACATAAGTAGTTAGTGGCAAAAAGGAGACCTAGGTCCTCTGACTCCAAAACCTATAACCTTCAAGTTTTAACCAGACACAGAGCAGCCTCATATTGACCTTATATACATTAATCTCTAGACCCAGTATGTAGCTCAACAGACAAATAAAATAGAGATATACAGGAACTTATGTTGCACAATAAATATTAAAGGAACTTGCAATAGGAGCTGGAAGTGGAACATAAAAATACTTTTGAAACTTTTTCTAATTGAAATTAGATTCTACAGGTCAGAAAGAAAAACAAAGCATAGAATCTTTATCTTTGGACATGGAAATAGGAAGAAACAGAATAAGAACAGAGAAAAGAAACTTACTTGGCTTTGCCAGAAAGTAGGGATACATCAAGGAAATTCCTATGAGATAAGGCTGGGAATAAAAGTACAAATATTTAAATTTTTATTGTAGAACATTGAAATGTGCAGTTATCCTAATTTAAGTTTTAATTGTCATAAAATAATATTTACCATTATTTTAAAATAATGCCAAGTATAAAGGTGAAATCAAATCTGTTGTATAAAGAAATTGATTCTAAAAAAAAAGAAAGAAAAGAATCCTTATCTTTGTTGTGAGAGGTAGTTTGTCCTTAGAGTCAAGAAGGTCTGAGTTCAAATTCTGCTAAGTTAAAGAGTGGATAGTCAGGAAATAAGAAGATCTGAATTCAAATCTAGTTTGAATTCATTCAACCTTGTCTACCTCCGTTGTTGTGAAGATTAAATGAGTTGATATTTGTAAAGTGCTTACTTAGCATAGTGCAAAGTACTTAATAAGCACTTAATAAGCCTTTTTTTGTCTACCTTTCTTCCTTGCTACATTCATCCTTTCCCTCATTCTTCTCTAACTTCCTTCTTCCTTCCCTTCTTTAGTAACTGTCTTCCTTCCTTTCTATCTTCTTTCTTCCTTCCCTTCTTTTTTCTTCCCTCCCTCTCTCCCCTTTTCTCTTCCTTTCTCCTTTCCTCCTCCCCCCTTGCTCCTTTCCTCTCTCCCTCCCTCTCTTTTTTCCTTCCTTCCTTTCTTCCTTCTAGCTATGAGACCATGAATAAGTGATTTAACCTCTTCAAGCTTCCATTTCTTCATGTAGAGGTACCTCATGGGGTACCTGTACAACATACATCACAAAGTCATTATAAAGTTCAAATTAATAATCTGCTTAAAGTATTTTTCAAAATTAAAGTACTTATAAATGTGAAATATTATACTTTGTTTTCTATTCTTTCTAAAATTAAAAAAGGAAAACCAAAGTAAATTGCATTTGTGCACATCTGAGAAAACCTTCATATGACCTTGAAACCCACAAACCACAAATGACTTTGTGGTGGGATTGTAGATTTGGAACTAGGAGACACCATAGAGGTCATCTTGTTCAACTCCCTCATTTTATCGGAAGGAAATTGAGGGCTATATGTAAAAGATATTACCCAAAGTCTCACAGGTAGCAAGTAGCAGAAATAGGATTTGTACTAAGGTTCCTGATCCTACATCCAATATTCTTTCTATGGAGTGCTACAACAGTAATTACCCTCTCTACTGCTCCTTCAGTATACTAGAAAATTTCTCTTGTGAAAATAAAGCTTTACAAAACAACTGTTTGGACATGTATACATATATTGTATTTAACTTATACTTTAAATATATTTATCATGTACTGGTCAACCTGCCATTTGGGAGAGGGGTGGGGAAAAGGAGGAGAAAAATTGGAACAAAAGGTTTTGCAATTGTCAATGCTGTAAAATTACCCATGCATATATCTTGTAAATAAAAAGCTATAATTTAAAAAAGAAGAAGAAGAAGAAAGAAAAGAAAGCTTTAGGGTCAGCCTGAACACTCTAAGAAGTTTGAGCTGGACAACCAGATCAGGACTTAGTTTTTCTTCACTTGATGTGAATAGTGATTGCTGCTGGACTAATCCAATGAATGATTGGGGCTTGACTGTTTAAATTCAGGTGGAGTGAATGGACCATCCCCTGGATATGCCCTGGAATTGTCACATACTGACAGGGAGGCACTGGTGGCTCCTATTCTCAGACCTGGGAAATTTCCAGAAAGCCAAGGCAGCAATGAGAGTGCCTCAAAGCTTTTCAGTCATAGTTAGAAAAGGTCAAAAATAAGGGGAAATAAGAAATCCAGTACAAGTGTCATGCAAGTGCTTTTCTTCTTGAGCTTTGGAGAACTGTAAAAGTGTGATTGAAAGGTACCCAACCTCCACCCCCAAGGGATAAGGAAAGAGCAGTAGATGACAAATGAAGGATAAAAAAGGGAAAGAATTTCCATGTAGGTAGGATGCTTCAGCTGAAATTCCTAAATCTTTCCCTAGCCATAGTGCTTCGTGAACAAAGGTGATGTTCCTTGTTGGTGTTGGTCCCTTGGAGAATGGCTGTAGCAAAGCTAATCTATTTGCCATACTGCTTTCATGCGGGAAGCAGCCTTATGTGGCTGTGCATCCTCTTGTCTGGGAGCCCAGATGCTGCTCAGGACTGTGTTGTTTAGCCTTGCAGATAGAATGTCACTTCCACTTGTACTGAGCCAGTCTGTCCCTGACAGCAGTGTGCCAGCAGGGTCTGTCAGATACAGCTGTTTTCCAGCTGTTTACAGCCAGGCTGCGTCGCTTCAGGCTGAGCATAAGTATATCCTGGAAGTGTTTTCATCTGTCTACTTGGGCTGACTTCTTCCATTCACCATTTTTTAAAACGAGTTTTTTAAATGTCGGGAGTATTCTGAGTCTAACCCATTCTCCATATAGTTGTATAACATTTTGGTGACCTTCTTGGGTGCTCCTGGGAATCCAGAAGGTTAAGTGAATGCTCTACCACCTGGACATGCCCTCCAATTGTCACCTGTTAACAGGGAAGTACTTTTGGCTCATACTCTCAGACCGCGAGCAACTTCTACAGAATCTCTTACACTCCCAGATTTACCCGGTGAATCCTGCACTTGGTTGCTTTCAGGACAAAGTCATTTGTATTTTCCCTTTACTATATGGATTGGACATAATGCCTTCTTCTGCTCCCTCTCTTCCCTAGCCCCAACCATACTACCTATTCTAACCTCCAACCACAGTACTATTTTACTACACTATGTCGGGTAAGTACTCAATATGTGTTTGCTGAATTGCTTTGAGTAGAAGATCAATAACATCATAATTTAAACCAGGTAGTCAATGGAAATAAAGAATATTGTTCAACAAAAGTATTATCATTTTCGTTTTTAGGAAAATAGGGAAAATATGGTACAGAAGGATTATTTTTTTCCTTTTCTTTCCTTTTTTCTTTTTTTTCTTCTTTTTTTTTTTGCAGAGGCAATTGGGGTTAAATGACTTGCCCAAGATCACACAACAAGGAGGTGTTAAGTGTCTGAAGCCAGATTTAAACTCAGGTCCTCCTGACTTCAGGGCTGATGCTCCATCCACTGAGCCACAAGATTAATTATTTTATGAAAGCCATGTGGTAAATCTTTGTCAAAATGAAATCTTTTTTTACTACGTTTATTCCCTACTGCGTTCATTTCAATTAAACAAATTCAACCAAGATTCACAAAGAGATAACTAAATGCAAAGCACTGCCATAGGTGTTAGGAATATAGAGATATAATACAGTCCTTGATCTCAAGGTACACACAATTTAAAAACTGCAAAGGGTAAATATTTAAAAGGGTAGATATTTTAAAAATTGGTACATCATGTTTCAACACAATAGATATTTTCCAACAAAAACCCAAGCAATTCTTCCTATAAATTATTTTCCTTGGGAGACCTAGTGGGAGGGAGAGAAAGGAATAAATAAAAACATCACTGTAAATGATAATAGAGCATTTTTCACTTTAGTCATTTACCAAACATTGATTTAAAAAAAAAGAGTCCAAATCTCAGATGTTCAAATCCAAGTTTTGGTGGAAGAGGAATTGGGATAAGTTTTGAAGGAAACAAAGGAATCCTAAGAAGATGAAAAACTGAAGGAAAGACTACATCCCAAGCATAGGAACTGACATGAGAGAGGTGTGAGGGACAAAAAAAAAAAAAAAAAAAGACCAATTGGCTAGACTATAGCATTTATGAAGGGGAAAGTAAGATCCACTAGAGGAGAATTGCAAAATGATTGTTGTAAATGATTTTATATTTTTCTGCATTGTATGTGAGTATATGAGCCCTTTGAGTCTTCTGAATTTTCTTTGAAGGAAAATAGTGTTCTATATTTGATATATAGATTATAACCTTGGTTGATGGTATTCAGAACAGGGATCCACATTAATCACATTTGGGGAAACCTAAAAATGAACCATATTTGGAGATCATCCCAGAGAAAATGCTATGGAAGGACTTAACAGGCCCAAATCAGGTATGGATTTAACCCTAGTTGAGGATTAATCCTAGAATTGAATTAAATTGAATTAAAAGGTGGCTGATGCACAAATTACATTGAATTAAAATAAACCAAGAATACAATGTACATGCACTGCTATTTATTTCAAAACTAGAAAGAGTGCAGTACAATTTTAAAAACTTTAGAAATGGGAAGAATTGATCACCTTACCTACCTTAGCAAAGTCTGCTTCCTCCAGCAGGGGAATGGGCTCTGATTCATCCCAAATGGACATTTGTCCTTCTCAAGTTCTGTGTGATGTCTCCAATTCTCTCTATCTTTCAAAGTCTTTACAATCAGCCTTTGGCAGTACTTTCAGTACTCTGGGATAAAGTTCATTAAGACCTGATTACTTGAACCCCTAAATATAACAAAGTGCATTCTGGTGCCTCACTTATTTTGGATTTGAGCTCTATGTCAATAATTTTTGTTTAATTTACCCCATCCTATAGTTTATTGTGTTTGGCAAAGAAAAATAGAAACAAAATAAAAGTTTGATAATTTTCCATTTCTTTGTCATAGACAATATTACCCCTCCCCCGCTAAAAAGTAGTCAGTTTTCTTTCTCTGTTATCCTCTTGCCCCTCAAATAGCTTTAAAAGCCCCCTTTATTTTGGTCTACTATTCAGAGCTTAGCTCAGCTCACTCTGAACTTTAATAGCCTTCACACTATTTTCACAGGACCATGTCTTATTCTGTATGTTATTTCGTTATCTTTTCTTGCTTCCATCCTCTAGGAATACCTCATTTTAATTTAACTCCTTGACTTTTTCAGACAGTTTCACTTTTCCTTCTTCACTGGATGTTTTTGCTGCTATTATTTTTCTATTTACAACTTCAGAATTTCATTTTTGAGAAAACTGGAAAAATAATTTTAAAATACACAACACAAAATTATGTTTGATATAATGCAATTATTCCTTGAATGAGTCAGTGCCTCTTCATCAATTTGAATCTCAATTATAATTCTGCAATATTGATTCTAGTTATCTGTGCTTTTTGGCAGTGTTTTATTTTGTTTTTGCTAATAAATTTTCTTTCTAAATGTTATATAAATAACCATGGCACCCTTAATTGAAGCTTAAACATGGTATAAATTCTGAAAATAATTAAATAAAACACCTGAATCTAATATTAGGTCTTATGCTATATTAGGGTTCGTTGTTGTTGTTAGCAGAAAGAACAAAATATGTGATATTAGTAACAATATTATCCTAATGTTTTAGTCCTAGTTTTGTTGCCATTTAAAGTTGTCTTCATTTGCATAATTGTAATAATTGAATATATTGTTCTTTCTGTTTTGTTCATTATGCATTGTTTCATGCAAGCGTTTCCATTTTCCTTAGAATTCTTTATATTCTTTTTTCCTTATAATACACTAACATTTTCTATATTCCCGCACTATGTTTTTTCTCTCATTTCTTAAGGCATATGGAAAAGTCAATGTAACAGGATCCTAACCATAGGCCAGTGAGCACAGCCCAAGTGTGATAAACAAGGGCGCAAAGGTGTGGAAACAGTCTTGTAGTACAATGAGGAAATCTCTTCTATCAGTTTGTTCAACACATATTTTGCAAATTTTAAGCTCTCTCTGTCTTTTTTTTTAACTATTATAATACTGCTAGTAATTTTTTTTATTTAGATTTCTCTTTTATTGTTAACAAGTATGTTGGGGTCTAAAGCCAACAGAGGAACAGCTGGCTTCAAAGGATAGGTACACTTCTATGTTTATCTTTCATTATTCTAAGTGGTTATTTAAAATGTTTTGAACAATTCACAGTTTCACTAGCAGTGCATTATTGTGCCTTTTTTTTTTGAATGCTTGCCAACATTGACTTTTTCCATCTTCTATCATCCTTACCAACTTGATAGGTGTAAAATGATAGCTCAAACATATTTTAATTTACCTTTCTTTGATTATCAGCAATCTTGAGAGTTCATTAAGAAAGCTATTGGTAGTTTGTCTCTTCTTTTGAGAACCAGTTATATTTTTAGACTGGAGTATGGTTCTACTGGGGAATGACTCTTACTTAAATCTTACACATATGAATCCAGTCATATAGTTACATTTTAAGTCAAATTTTATCAGAATGTTTCATCAAAATTTCCTCTCCTCAATATATATTCTTATTCTCACTGGATTTAATCTATTTGCTTAGAAGCTTTAAAAAAATTTATATAGGAATGCAATTTAGCATAGTAAAAAGAAGGCTCCACATCACACGGTTCTGAAACACATCATTTGCTTGAGGGGACAGGTGACTATTCAGACTTCGCCTTAGGGAACAAAGAGTTTCCTCTACTAGTTTACCTCTGTCTAACCTCCAAGCTCAAAAAAAAAATAAATAAATAAAGAGAATCAATTAGCTAAAATAGTATATGGGAGCTCTGAATTATATATCTGACTGTCTTTCTATCAAAATAACCTACTTAGCGATCCTTGTGCCAAAAATTAAATGTGCACATAGTACTCATTTACCTAGACAATCAATCAGTCAACAAAGATTTATTGATCCTCAGCATGTGCTCAGCATCAGATACTCATTAAGGGAAGTACTGTGTTAGTTATAGAAGGCTAAGATGTAGTCCCTACCATCAAGGAACTTCTAGTTGAGAAGTCAGGACAAAAAACAGCCATGGTTTTATATATGTATATATTTAACTATTTGTGTGTATGCACATACATGTATATGTGTGCCTTTCTATATACACATATAAAAACATATGGATGTATATATGTATCTTAATCATATATTATATTTTTATTTGCTGGGCTTCTCTACTTCTAATGTGGAGAGTTGCCTACTTTGACCAACTTGGAGCCTACTATGTCCCATATTACATGGGTGGGAGTAACCTCCTTTGATTGGCTGCTTGTATTTTTAAAACTGGCAATTCTAAGCCATTCACTGAGCTCTTTCTGCCACCCTCTTTTTTTGTCATGGTCTTTCTCTGCCATCTTTTCCACGTGACTATCTGTTGTGCCCAGTGTGGATGCCATGAACTGAATTAGGGAAGGATTAGCCTTTCATTGCTATCCCTCTTTTATTCCAAAGGCTCTGAGGAATAAACTCTGAGAGGTTTGTTTTTGTTATGGGTTGTCTGTCCTCAATTTCAGGTACTGGAGATGGTCCTGACAGAACTGCAGCTCCCTAACCTATCATGGAAGTCCTGAGAAGGCAAGGTACCTGGGATGTGCTTTGATTTTTGGAATTGGGCTTGGCCTCTATAGGAATTGAACTAACATATGAATCTAAGCTCCTTCCCCTCCCCAGAGACTGCAGTAATGCAGAAATGGAGGAGGTTATACCTCCCAGATGTTTGAGAAATATATTTGTATATTTGTGATTATACCTTTTCAAGTAAATATTCTTTTGTAAAAGTAAATTTGGTTGTTAGTGTCTAAATGAAACTGAAAAACAGAGTATCTACAAATGAGGGAAGAATATTAATTGGGGCTAGAGCCAAAGACAGAAAGCCCAACTTCCCAAATCCCTTTAAGAGTACAAAAGAATCCTAGAAAAAACCTTTGAAATTTAACATAACTGATTTTGAGGGAGGAGAAGCCAGGGTGGTCTATATTATACATATATACATACATACATACATAAGTGTATGCATTTGTACATCCCTGTATTCACATACATACATACAAAAACATATTAATGACAGATATAAAACTCATCTTCACCATAAATACTCAATATAAATTGGAATTAAGAAGTCTATAACCTGAGCACAATAAATAGACAAACAAAAGATCTCCAAAGAAAAAGGATAAGTTACACCTTCTAACTGAATGAAAAGTGATAATACTCAGGCTGATTTTCCAAGGGAGCTAAAGATGAAAGACAGCTGATACTTCCTTGACTCAAGAGCTTGTGTCTATATGTACATAATACCAGTATTTCATCCTTTTTTGCATTTATTCTTTCTTGACCTTAAGTGAGCGAGTATTCTGAGATGGCAGTTATCAGCCAACCTGGTGATTCAGAGATCCAGAAGTCCCATCAGAAGGTCCATCCACAACTGAAAACAGTGAAATAGATACTTGAGGTAGTGACAAAAGAAGCATTTGCAAATGGATGAGGAAAGAGAATTGCCCAAGCTTTGTGACAGCTTGCTAGAAGGTTTCTAGAAGGTATTGATGCTCAGGGCATAGAATAGACCTATGTCTAAGAGAATCTTAATGGAAGACAGCATTTAATTTCATTAAAAGTAAACTAGAAGCAAAGCTTAGAAAGATGCAGGATTCATGATTCTGTAAGAAGGCAGATGAAATTCCATTTTATGCTGATACTAATAATCCAAAATACCTTTATGATGCCCTGAAGATTCTTTATGGGCCAATTGCACTATAGGTGTAGTGCATCTCAACTACTCAGTGCTGCTGGTGACACAATGATTAATAATAGACATGATTCTAAAGAGATGGGCTGAACACTTCCACGGTGTTCTCAATAGACCATCATAAAACAATGCTGAAGTTTCTGAGCATTTACCTTGAGTTGAAGGCAATTTCTGCCTAAAGTTTTTGAATGCCATTAGGTTCCTTTTGTGTGTCAAAACATCTGGTGGTGATCCTATTCTGGCTAAGATTTACAAGATGGGGAATACGTTGTTCATACAAAAGCTGACTGAAATTTTCTGTGTTATATAGCAAGAGGAGGTTATCCCCAAAAGTTCAAGGATGCCTTCATTATCCATCTCTATCAAGGCAATAAACTATCCTGTGACAATCATAGGAAGGTCCCTTTCTTAATAACTGCTGGTATGCCAGAGCCCTCCTTAATAGATTGATCCTTCACCTGGAAGACGTTCATTTACCTGAGAGCCAATGTGTGCCTGTGAAACCTGGACAATATACCACTGCCATACCAGGAAATTGAACCGCTGCCATTTGAATTATCTTGGGAAGATACTTAAGATCACCTGGCAGGATAAGTTACCAGACACTAAGGTCCTTTCTCAAACTAAACTGCCAAGTTTTCAAATTCTACTGCAGAGAGTGCAACTCCATTGTTCAAGTGTCAAAACAGGCTTGCCAAAAAGATAAATTTATGGAGAACTCACACATGGCAAGTGATCATGTGGTGTTAGGTTCTTACTAAGTACTAATGAGATAATGAGATATTAGGTTCTTACTAAGTGCTAAGTCGGTACTTAACAATTTTCTAGCTCCCTCTCTTTCTGTAGAGAGCCAACTTCCCTTCCTGCAGAGAGCAGCCTCAAGTCTCGTCCAGACAAAAAACTCCCTTTTCCTCCAGAGCTGCCCTCTTTTATCCTCCCAGAGAATGGGCGTGGGATAATGCAAGGGCTTCTGGGAAAAATTACTTCAATCAATGAACTTGTTCCTCCTAAGCATGCAAGCTCTTCCCCAGGTAGTCAGAAAAAGCATTACAAGGACAATTTCAAAGTTTCCCATAAGAACTTTGGAATTGATTGTATGACTTGGGAGATACGCTAAGCAAAGCAGAATTTAAGTAGCTCAAAAGAAATACAAAATGCACAAAATTAGAGAATCCAACACAAATGTTCACATGGATTATTTGTGCTGAACCTGTAGAAAAGCATTCTAAATTCATATAGGTCTGATCAACTACAACTGGATACACTATAACTTAACTCGAATATTGTGATGTCATTTTGGTCCTCTTCAAGAATGAACAATAATCATCTGTTATCTATCTATGTATACATATGTGTGTGTGTGTGTGTGTGTGTGTGTGTGTGTGTGTATGCCACTTACCCCCTGTGGTACCCTACAAAGTCATTTTTTTAGGAGCTATAGGCAATTAAGACTCTTGATTACAAATAATTTGCCGGTGAATTTCTGTGAGGTGGAAATCGCTCTACACTGATGAAATAACATTCTATAACATATCTACATCTACTACAAAGAAATTTTCTTCTTATTATAAACATATTCAACTATTTTACATATCCAACCAATCAACAATATATACATATACAACAATATACACATATATACTTATAAGTAGATGAAATAAATATAAAATAAGTACAATGCAGATAAATATAAATGCAAAGCTGGTATCAAACTGCTCTGATAAAGAATAGTTTCTCACCAGGAGTTTACTAGATCATTAAAATCACAGAATCAGTCAAAAAGAAAACTGGTAGAATGAGACATGATGTAGGTATTCAGAGGAAAGAATGATCAGCAGATCATAATTAGGATAAGACTACATGAAGAAAGTAGTATGAACTTAACACAGAGGAATAGATAGTATTTGAATAAGAAGAAGGGATAATCTTAGCAAGGGCAGTGAGGTAGGAATATAATCACAGAGTCATATTATGAAAATAAACATTGAATTTTATAATAAAGGAAGGGGGATTTGGTCCCCCTATCGACTCAATTGACAGTCACAGGATATAATCACAGATGATTAGGTGTTACTGAGTTAACAAGATGTGACTACCCTGTGGTTCTTTTTTTTTCTTTCCTAAACCTGTTTGTTATAAATGGCAAATCTTACACCCAGCTGGCTGCCTAGTGGAGTCCTTTAAAATGCTAATGATGAAACTAATCAACACAGGGATAACCAAAGGCAGTCCCGACTCTGGGCAGTTGTGACCCTTACATCTATATTAGAAAACATCTGGAGGAGGGGCTACAGGAAGGGTCATTTTCTCTCCTCCCCCTACATTGGCTGTGGGATATGCTCCCACCCAGTCATTGAAGAATCTGTTTGAATTGAGTTTGAGAGAGCATAACTGACAGAGCAGAGACATATTCTCCAGATAGATATTGATATAGAGGCAGTTTTTAAAGACCTGAAGCAGCTTTGAAAAACTAGACCTCTGGCTTCGAAGAAGAAATCTTTCTAAGGTCTCAAGAGACAGCTAGCCCTGGCAATTGAGAATGGTTCTATAGAGAAGAAGAACGTCTTTGAAACCCTAGGGTCCTGGAGTTTTAAATTGCCTTGGCTACATGTGTTTCCTAGATATGTGCCTCATTAGCATTGTACTCTAAGTCTGTGCCCACACTTCCCATGGACACAGGGAAAGGGGAGGGAATGAAGGGGGTTGGTGGTGGTGGTTGTCAGATTTTTTTTTTGTACTTTGTATTTTTATATCTATGGTTCTTATTATGCTGTGTTAGTAAATTACTTTGCTGAAAGCTAATTGTGTGTATTGGCTGTTTCCTTCAACTGATGGGGACTTCTGAGTTTCAGTGTTAGGAGTGGGTGTCCTTAGGGTATTCTTTGAATTTGAAAATATCAGCTGCCCTCTGAGGTCCCAACCAGAGAGTTTGTGTGTAAGCTGACAGGGTACCCAAGAAGAGGTGCTACACTATTAAACCATACTCTTTATCGAATGATTCAAGTGCTAAAATAATGATTGCTAAAGAAAATCAGGTGCTGGACCCATCACTATATATAACTAAATAGAATCATATAAACATGGAAGTGGAAAATCTACAGCCTGCTGTTCAAGGGTTCCATGTGGTTCCAAAACAGGATGCTGTTGTGGGCTAGGGTGGCCACACATAGGATGTAATTATTTGCCTTGCTTCACTACCAAGGATGATTAAAATATGGGCTTTATTTAAATAACCCTCATTTGAATTCCTATGTCACATTGATGCGGTATGCTTGTTCTAACCCAGCAAAAAAATTAGAAGACAAATTAATGTGTTTATTTTGATGTTTTAAAAATGGGGGTTTTGGGGTTTTGGGGGTTTCTGAACTCAATTCCAACTCTGATCCTTAGATAATTTATTTTTTAGCATCTAAAATGCCTTTTAAAATTCTCTCTGGAGAGGCAGAATGATATATAATGCTAGGTAATAGCCAATATGTATATAGCACCTACTATGTGACAGGTACTTGCTAAGTGCTTTACAAATGTTATCTTATTTAATTCTTACAATTGTCCTGGGAGGTAGGTGCTATTATTATCCCTAATCTGCAGTTGAGAAAACTGAAGCAGAGAGCAGTTAAATATCCCTGCCCAGGATCACACAGCTAGTGTTTGAAGGTAGATTTTAACCCAAGACTTCTCTACTCCAGGCCCAGCACTCCATCCACTGCACCACTTAGTTTTCTCTAAATAGATACAGGGTAAGACTTTTAATCTAAAAGATCTCTGTTCAAATCTTTACTCTGCCACCTAGCACCTGTGCTACCTTACATCATTTATTTTTTCAGGAGCTACAGGCAATTAAGACTCTTGATTACAAATAATTTGCTGATGAATTTCTGTGAGGTGGAAATCCCTCTACACTGATGAAATAACAGTTCTATGACATATCTACATCTACTACAAAGAAATTTTCTTCTTATTATATACATATTCAACTATTTTACATATCCAACCAATCAACAAGTATCTTAACAGTCTATGCTATGGTAGCTAGGTATGCTAGGGTTGAGACAAAAATGAATTGTCTCTGAGATGTTAACATTCCATTAGGCAAATTATACCATTATATACATGTAGATACATTTATGAAGTGCATAATAATTGTACTGAATACCACTTTACCTTCCTTATCACCAGCTTATTTTCATATTTAATGAATTAACAATCTCATCACTGTGATTTTCCATAAGGGCATATCCTCCCCCATCAAAACCATCTCATTTGGGGCATTGCCTACATGTTTCTGTGAATTCTTCATAAAGAATACATACAAAATACTGGAGATCCTATTCTAAACTTTATAACATTTAGGAAGGATGTTACCAGTTCAGTATCTAGGTTGTCTTTCCATTAATCCCTCCTTTTCACTAGCATAACCAATTTTTTTGCCTTTTTAAGTTATAATATTTTATAATATCTCACATAGTAAATGACTCAATAACAATGAATGTAAAAAACATTGTTTTTAAGACAAGACAAGGATTTCTTTGATACAATTAATTACCCATTACACAGCTCACCCCTTTAATCTGGAACATCTGCATAAATTTTTGAACCCTTTCTTCATAAAAGAGAAGTCTGAATTATCATATTAAAAGATAAAACATGTTTATATTATGCAATATTACACATATATTTATGTATTTCTGAGTTTCTAAATTTTTTCTATGCTATCTAATGGCCTCTGGATGTTGATTGCAGTTTCTGCAAAAACTCTCTTCAAATTCCCATTCAACTTCTTATGCTGCTCCATAATATATTATAACCATGATAAGGAAAGTCTCTACATAGAAGGATATGGTTATAGGGAAATCCCAATAAAGAAACTCCTTCTATTAATGCTAATTCACAGCATCTCAAAAACTTAAAGAGAATTAGCTTAGAGTCCTAAAAGGTTAAATGATTTGCCCAGAAGTCACAAACCCAGTATTTATTAAAGGTCATACTTGAACCCAGGTCTTTCTAACTACAAGGTTTGCTTAATGTCCACTAAACCAGAATTCTGCTCCAATCAAATAGGCATGCAACAAATTAACTGCACTCATTTAGTGTACCAGAAAACACAAAGTGCTAATAATTATAATAAATTCATGGATTCTGTTAGTTTCACCCGTAATGTATATACAACCTCTGTCCTCTAAATTAAAAATAAACAATGTTTAAAAGAAATTCAAGTTCTGATGCCAACATTAAATAAAATTTCATGTCACAGACAGCAACTGCTTTAGTCAAATCATTTCTTCTAACTTCTGTCTGGTCTAACATCTGCATGATAACCATGTGGGTCAGTTCTTCCACTTAATTTTTAATAGGACTTTTATGAGTTTTTTCAGTGTCAACCACAATGCAGATGAGGAGAGAGACAGGAACAGAGAGAGAGAGAGATAGAGACAGAGACAGACACAGAGAGAGACAGACAGAGAGAGAGAGAGAGAGAGAGAGAGAGAGAGAGAGAGAGAGAGAGAGAGAGAGAGAGAGAGAGAGAGAGAGAGAGAGAGAGAGAGAGGGATAGAGAGAGATTTTCTTTTAGGAATGAAAAATAAATGCAATTTGAGATCAATATTTATGAAGTTGTGATTAATTGACTGATGACCAAATGATTACAAAACGTCTGTCTAAAACATCTACTCAAATTTATTAGCTTTGAGCAAAAAATTAAAAAACAATCTGAACTCGGTCAATGAAAGAATAATGCATTCCTAATCAATTTTTAATAGCACTTAAGATTTTATATTTTTTAACTTGCTTTTAAATAATTTATCATAAAAATGAATCTGATTTAAACAAGGGGTAAAAGGTGTTCCATGGTTACTCAATAGGTTTCTTAGCAAAGAAATTCAATTAAGACTGACTTTTTATGATAAAACTATTTTATTAATAATAATACGTTTTGCACTTACAAGAAGGCTTTGTGCCAACCATATCAAAGGACTCATCAAGATCCAAGCTATCACCCAGGCTATGCCATTAATTAATTTTTTTTACTTTATTTCTTTGGATCTCATTTTCTGAATGTGGGAAATGAGGGTATATTAGTTGATTTCTAAAGTCCCTAAAAAATCCCAGGTGCCAAATAAATTAGGAACACCTATTTTCCTCATTCTGTTCATCTGATCATAGGTTCCCAATGAGAGGATGAACAGGAAGTCACAGTCATATAGAAAATGAGCCATATAATCCTCATGTTTTCCAATGCAAATACCATTTCTTAGTTATGGTCAGAGTACCTGTTGAGCACTCTTGTGTGAAAAATTCTGTGTTTTGATTTTGTAGAAAAGGAAGAAATTATTTTCTCCCCCTCCCAAAGCTTGTATTTTATGAAGGAGGAATAATTAAGGTGAATTTTCATTTTTCCTAAACATTATTTGCTTTTAATGTGTTAATTATTATAAACTATGTTTATTCATTCATTCACAGTCATGGGATTCAAGATGGAATAAGACTTTAAGCAATCTCCTAATCCAACTTTCTCATTTTATAGATGAAGACACTAAATTTAGAAAATTAGTTGTCTTGTCTTAGGACTACACAGGAAGATAGTGTGGAGTAATGCAAAGAATGCTGAACAGAGAGAATAGGAACCCTGGATGCAGATCCCAGCTCTAAACCTCATTAGCTGTGTGACTTTCAGAAAATCAGTTAATCTCTTCAACATTCCATTTCCTCTATCATAGAAGAAGGGTTAAGCATTTCTATATCTTCTCCCAGAGGGAAAAGCAGCAACAATAGGTGGAAGTGGAAAAGATATATTTAGGCTTGAAGTCAAGAGTAAAACTTCCTAAATGGTGGTGGTTGTTTAATCAAATTAGGCCTGTTAGACTTCTTGTGACCCGCTTTGAGGTTTTCATGGCAAGATCTAGAGGAGTTTGCCATTTCCTTTTCCAGCTCATTCTATAGATGTAGAAATTGAGGCAAACAGAATTAGATGACTTGCCCAGGATCACACAGCTAGTATAAATAAGACTGGATTTGAACTATGGTTTTCCTGGCTGCAAGGTCTTTGCACTACTGTTCCATCAAGAAGCCAAACAAATAGAGATATATGAATGAGGGGAGGGAGATACATATACAATTGGAATGGGTTGCCTTGGGGAGAGAAGCAATAGATTATTAGTCTTGAAGGTCTTCAAGGCAGAAGCTGGAAAGAAAGAGTATCTTATAGAGGAAATTTTTGTTTTTTGTTTATGTAAGTACAGGTTGGACTTTTCAGATAGGACTGCTGAATTTGTAGTCTGTAAATGGTGATAGTAATACTTGTACTACTTATCTCTTTAGGAATTTTTTATAAATGTTAAATCACTATATGACTAGTTTTAAGTAGCAAAACCCAGATTTAAACTCATAACCTCTGGCTTCAAATCCATTCATTTACTTAACAACCATTCATTAAGGATCTATCATGAACAAAATATTAGTTAGGCACCAGGAGAGATACAGAGACTATATGACACACCAGGGACAGAGTTTACAATCTTGTCACATACATAAACTATGCAATAATTAATATAGAATATAATAGATGGGGTGGGATGAAATAAGATGGGATGGGATGGGATGGAACAGAACAAAACAGAACAGAATAGATGTTTTGTGGAAGAACTTTCCACCAATGAAGAGGAAATTAAAGCAATAATTAGGAGCAATAATTGCCCAACTATATGACAAAAATTAGATAATCTAAGTGGAATAGAGGAATACTTACAAAAATATAGATTTCTCAGATTAATAGAAGAGGAAATAAATTACTTAAATAGTCTCATTTTAGAAAAAGAAATTGAACAAGCTATTAATCAACTTCCTAAGAAAAAAATCTCCAGGCCCATATGGATTTACATGTGAATTCTACCAAACATTTAAAGAACAATTAATTCCAATACTATGCAAACTATTTGAAAAAATGGAGAAAGACCAAATTCCTTTTATGAAACAGATATGATGCTAATATCTAAACCAGGTAGGGTCAAAATAGAGAAAGAAAATTATAGACCAATTTCTCTAATGAATATTGATGCAAAAATATTAAATAAGATATTAGTAAAGAGATTACAGCAAGTTATCTTCAGGATAATACACCATAACCAAGTAGGATTTATACTAGGAATGTGGGACTGGTTCTATTGGGAAAATTATGACTATATCAATAATTAAACTAACAAAAACCATATGATTATCTCAATAGATGCAGAAAAAACATTTGACAAAACCCAATACCCATTCCTTTTAAAGACAGTAGAGAGTATAGGAATAAATGGAGTTTTCCTTAAAATGATCAGTAGCATCTATTTAAAACCATTAGCAACATTATTTGCAATAAGGACAAACTATAATCATTCTCAGTAAGATCAGGGGTGAAACAAGTTTGCCCACCATCACTATTACTATTCAATATGGTATTAGAAATATTAGCTTTGGTAATAAGAGAGGAAAAGAGATGAAAGGAATTAGAGTAGGTAATGAGGAAACCAAATTATCACTCTTTGCAGATGATATGATGGTATACTTAGAGAATCCTAGAGATCAACTACTGAAAATAATTCACAACTTTAGCAAAGTTTCAGGATGTAAAATAAATCCATATAAATCATCAGTATTTGTATATATTACCAACAAAGTACAGTACCAAGAGATACACAGAGAAATTTCATATAAAATAACTGTAGATAATATAAAATATTTGGGAGTCTATCTGCCAAGATAAAGTCAGGAACTATATGAACACAATTACAAAATACTTTCCACACAAATAAAATCATATCTAACCATTTGGGAAAATATCAACTGCTCATGGATAGGCCAGTCTAATCTAATAAAAATGACAATACTACTTAATTAATCTACTTATTCAGTGCCATACTAATCAAACTCCCAAGAAATTGATTTACAGAACTAGAAAAAACAATAACAAAGTTCATCTGGAAGAACAAAAGGTCAAGAATTTCAAGGGAATTAATGAAAAAAATGCAAATGAAGGTAGCCTAGCTATACAAGACCTAAAACTATATTATAAAGCAGTGGTCATTAAAATCATTTGGTACTAGCTAAGAAATAGAAATTGATCAGGGGAATAGGTTGAATATTGAAAATTATCCACATATATATTTTGAAAATAAAAAGATTTAATTTTTAAAATAGGTGCTTTGTAAGATTTGAGACAGAAAAAATGTCAGTTTTGTTGATTGAGACCAAATTTGAGAGGAAGGAAAAAGGGAGATTAGTGAAGATTCTATGGGGGAAGTTAGTTTGGGGCAGGATTTCAACTGGTAGAGATTAGGTAGAAAAGTGGCCATACAAAGTAAATAGCATGAATAAAGGTGAAGTAGCAGCAAAGCAATGGGCATGCATAAAAGTTGGAGAATGGTATCATTTGGCTATGTCATTAATGCAGCTAAAGAATAGTAGTTTGAAATAAGTTTGGAAAGATAGTGGAGGCTTTGAAAAACAGTATAAGGAATTCCTCATTTGTTTAGTAAATAATCAAGAGCTGTTTAAAGATGCTGCAGAGTGTAGGGATTAAATCTATGCATAATAAAGATGAATGTGGAAATAAGAATGAATCTGAGTAGAGGAAAATGAAGAAGAGTTTGAATGTGATTATAATTATCCTGAGTCAATGGTATCAAACTCAATTTAAATAGGGGTCACTAATCTACACATAAGGATCCATATAGGTCATATACTGACTTAAGTTTTTAAAAGTATTGTTATTTATATTTTATTGTATTTTTATTTATTTTTGTAAATATTTCCCAGCTACATTTTAATCTGGTTCAGGAAATACTTAAAGTTCATGTAGCCTCTTCCCTTTCAACATCACTGGGAAATGTCAGGGAATAAAGTCAAAGAATAAAGAGAACTTGTATTGGAGTAGCAGCAATGAGAATAGGAATAAAAGGGAATTAATACTAGAGACTTTTAAAGATACGGGATCCAGAAGATCCATTTGTCAATATAATAATTGTGTTAACAATATGATTGTCAATACAATTCAAGACAGAGGATGTGGCTGGGAATAGATTTCAGAATGAGAAGAAATCACCTTATAATATGCAGGTGACATTAACCTGAGAGATAGGATAATAGAGTGGAAAGAAAGAGCCCTGACTTTGGTTTGAGGATGAGAGTTCAAATCCTGACTCTATCATTAAAGGCCATTGCCAATACTTTGACTTTCTGACATCCACTCTTTTGCCCTGGCAGAACTATAAGCAGAAATAACAGAGATGTTGAGACAACAGGGGATAGGGTAACAAGACAATGGTACTTCTATTGCTGGGTCCTAGGACTCATAAAGAAGCATCCATTTTCTGAATTAGTTTCACTAAATTTATGGCTCAAATTGGCATCTCTGTCAGAGCAGTTCTTATCTCAGGGTCACTGAAAGTTACTTCTAAAGATCATCACTTGCTCCTTTGGGCTTTAATATAATGCTTGCTTGCAAAGGAATTAATAAGAATATGGAAAGTTTTAAATATCTATCAATATTTTCAACTGTTGTGATCAATGATGGACAGAAATAACTACACCCAGAGATGGAACACTGGGAAGTGAATGTAAATTGTTAGCACTACTGTCTATCTACCCAGGTTACTTATACCTTCGGAATCTAATACTTAATGTGCAACAAGAAAGTGGTATTTACACACATATATTGTATCTAGGTTTTATTGTAACACATGTAAAATGTATGGGATTACCTGTCATCGGGGGGAGGGAATGAAGGGAGGGGGGGATAATTTGGAAAAATGAATACAAGGGATAATATTATTTTAAAAAATTACTCATGCATATATACTGTGAAAAAAAATTCTAAATAAAATAAAATTTAAAAAATATTTTCAACTGTTGGAAAAAGCACATTTTTATCTATTATAATTCATAGAGCTGATATTCAACTAGGCTTTTATTCACTTAGTAAAAATTTGAAAGGATCTTTTAATTTTTCCATTTTTATATTCTGAACCATATTAAAATTTTTAAATTTTTATGAAATGTAAAAAGGTCTCAAAGATCATATTTTGCTTCTTGGGGCATTGATGCCTCACTGACTCTAGAATATAGATTATTGAAAACCTGAATTCCGACGAGCTTTTTTGAATTCACAAGGTCAGAGAATCCAATCTTTTTCACCTAAAATAGAAGAGAACAAATGTAGAAGCATATTCATAGGGTCAAACAGCCTTTCAAAGGGGAAATGGTCCTATGACTTGGTTCCTCACTGAAAACCAAAGAGCAGACATCAAATGAAGCAGAGACTGAGGCCTCCAGTCAAAGAGCCTTTTCTTTAATATATAGCTAAAGGACCAGAACCATGTCCAGGTATGCTCCTTAATTGTTCTATTCTCCATCATCATAAGTCTTGGACGCAAGCTCTTTAACTTCTTCCACAGGAGAGATACCCTACATCTGTGTAAGATCCCCATAACATTTACTATCCTATTTGCCCATTCTGTGCAAACATGAAGATTCCCCAATGCTTCTATACAATTCTCAAAATCTTGTTTAGACAAGTAGTGATTAACTGCCTGTATCCTGTTCCTGTTTTAAGAGGAAATGGGAAGTCTAATATAATATGCAATGTGGGAATTTATCATTCAGAATCCCATATGCAGCTCACACGAACCAAATTCCATACATGACAGAAGTTTTTTGTTGTTTTTGCCTAGATTGTGGGAAGGAATAAAATTTGGTATTTTATGACAGTTTTTTTAAAATTTACTGTGTTTTTATCTAATATAATTAAGTTGTATGCTCAATTATGTTCGTTAGTAAATTGAAATAGGTTACTGAAACAAGCCTGGGTCTGGAAAGGAAAGGGTCAGGGTCAGTAAATGAAAACAGATCAATCCCAGTAATACTGCTATCATACAAGGGGTGCCCCACCACTGGCAGAATAATGGGTGATTGACAGTTACCTGCCTTATAGTCCTGACTATTCAACCACACTGATAGATTTCTAACTTGTGTGACATCAGGCATGATTTCTCTGTTTATCTTTCTTTCTTAGTAGAATATAAGCTACTTGAAGACAGGAACTATGTCCAATAACTAGTTGGTGAAGGGGATAAAGTGATGAAGCTGGAATCAGAAAGACAAGTTCAAATACAGCCTCAGCTATCTTATTAGTTGTGTAAATCTGGCCAAGTAACTGGCTTTCTACCTCAGTTTTTTCAACTGTGAAATGAAGATAATAATTATTATCTACCAAGGTTGTTATGAGGATCAAATGAGATAATATTTGTAAAGCACTTGGTATTTGATACAAAGTAATAAAGTTTTGTTGTTTCCCTACCTACCATTTATCACAGTGCCTGACGTATAGTAGATATTTAATTAACTTAGACTATTGAAATGAATTGAATTTTAAAATTAGAGGGTCAAACTGAATCATTAGTATCAAAGAGGCATTGGGACACTATATGTTAGCATCCCTATAGGTCATATATTGACTTAATTTTTTAAATAGAATCTCATCTGTGTTTTATTATATTTTTATTTGTTATGTTAACTATTTCTCAATTACATTATGATAAAATTTGGAGGGAGTGTTATGGATCATATTAGGCCACAGATTTGATACTTATGGACCAAATATCTATAGTTCCTAAGACAGCTGAGCTGTGGAAATAGAAAAGAAAGGCAACTGAATGCTGGAGCACTTCTGCCAGAGTAATCAAATTAAGGAAGAAAGGTCTTCCAGATTTAGCCTCAAAGCTACTTTCCACAAGAGGCTCAGTTCCCAGTTCTGGTCTAAGATTATCTTCTATCCACTCTGTATAGCTCTTTTCTTCACTTAGCTCTGCCATCCCATTTGTCTGTAACCTAATATTTTTCTACCTTTCACTAAGTTTCAGAAAGAATTTCAGTTTCCACTTCCTTAGCACCCACACACTTGTGATTTGGTTTCTCACCACACGTCCATCTACTGCAACTACTCTCAAATGACCACAGAGATCTCTTAACTGCTAAATCCACTGACCTTTTCTCAGTCCTCATGCTCCTTGAAGGTTTGCCTTCCCCTGGCTTCTCTTTTGCCTTCCCTGACTTTTCTTTTCTGATTTGGAGTTGAGAAGACAAGAGTTGAACTATTGCTTCAGACACTTCCTGGCTTTATTCCCCCATGCAAATCATTTTCTCAGTCTGTTTCCTCCTTGAAGGTCCGCTTTTACCTGGCTTCTCCTCCTCTGTTCCATTTCTCTAATTCCTTCCTCTTCTGTCTTTGATTGGCTCATCATTTCTCTTCACTCCATTAGTATAGATTTCCCCCAAGCCTCTAATGAAGACCCTTTTCTCTTGTCCTTTTACACTTTCTCTCTCAATGAACCAATCTTCTCCCATGTATCTAATTATTTCTCTTGAGATAATTTCGGGCTCTTGAAGGTCCTCCATTCTCTGGCAGTTCCTACCAAGCAGGGAATAGCATGGTACACTGGGAAGAGGATTGACTCTGGAGTCAAAGGTCCTTGATTCAAATCCTGAACCTACTTAACTGAAGGATCAGGACTATAACCTAGAGTTCATGTTCTTTTCTTTACCAGGATCAGGAAAGTGCCTTCATTGAGGAAATTAACTAATCCTGTAGAAAATTAACAATCTGTAGAAAAGAGAAATTGAGAAAGGGAATTTGTTGATTGTAGCATTCCAGCTGTGAAATCACACAGAGCTCCTATTTTACAATTAAATCTCTTAGAAAGAGATGCAATTGGTCAGATCACCGGTATCCTAAGAGTCTATGTTGTTGAATATTATGGCACCAGGCTGGTTACTGGCATAGTCCAGAGAGCCTCTGATAAAAGTTCCCTGTTGTCACTTTCCCTGTTGTCAACTGTAGTGACTTTATTGACTGAAAAGACTTGAGTGACTAGTTATCATAGAATCGCTGGATCTATATAACCACATTGTTAAATTCTCCAAAATTAAAGCATACAAGTGAAAAAGTAGTTCATGAAACATAAGATCCAATGTAGACACAATTGGAATTATGAGTCAAATTCTAGAAATTCTAGAAATTGATCCAAAATTGTTTTCATGTAGTTCAGGCATAAACTGCATATTAAATATATTTTCTTCTTTTCAGCCTGCATATGCAAGGTTGCTGCATATGCAAGCTTAAGTTGTTAAATAAAACTAAACTAAAATGTCATTACATTATGTTAAACTCATTGTTCAATAACAAGTGGGCCCTTTCTACTTACTTAGGCTGCCATGCCAGTATGATTCAGTAGCTCATCATAAGGAGGAAAAAACTCAAGCCCCCAAGTGAACAACCTATGTCAATGCCACCGCATAATAAATTCATTGTATCCAGGTTGATTGAACTGTTTTTGTTGACCCAATCTGATAGTTCCATTTCATATTTCTGATAATCATTATATCCCCAAAGTATTAAGTTAGCATTTCCTTAGGACTTTGATTGACACATTGGAGCATTTGTCTCCCCCTGCTGTCACCTTGATTTTGGATTATCTTTGGTGAATTAGAGGGAACCAGCTAATGGCATAAGCTCTGACACCAGGTAGCCTAGGATTTTTAAACTTCTGAGTTATAGGATAAAACAATTAACCAGGGAAATATAAGTAAGTGACTAAGCTACAAATTACAGAGTAGAATGGGGAAAAAAACCCCAAGGGATTTGAATCCCTGGTTTCTTTTTTTTTTTAATGGCTTTCCCAGGAATTTCTGGCAAACTGCCTTTTTCCTACCTATTTTATCTCCATTTATTTCAGAACAAATCATTTACACCAGATTCTGAACCAATTAATTTCTACATCCTATAGTGATAACGTTTTCACATCCTAATACATTTGACTGAACTGCTTAAGCTCATACTAATTCCAGAAATGAGTAGTTTAACCTCATTAGAATTGCCCCTTTCTATACTGGACTCCCTAGTCTCCCTCTCAAACCTAACTTCCACTATTAGACATAAACATTTTCACTATTTCCACAAGTTTTATCACTTTACTTTGTGACTGTCTTCTATGATAGAATTAATTTATCCCAGGCTTCTATGACAGTAACTTCTCAATTCAATATAACCAATCTTTATTAAGCCATGATTAAGGGCTTTATGCTAGACACAAGATATACAAAGACAAAATCTAAGATTTTGTATATATTTCAATTTGTATATATTTCTATTGAATATTTATATATATATAAAACATTTAAATGGATAAATGAATGCAATACAAATTGAGGAGAGAGGGTATTTTTTATTTTCAGGTGCTCTCAATTTTCTATCCAGGTTCCACCTCACTCTTTTTTTTTTTTTTTTTTTTTTTCTTTGACAAGGCAATTGGGGTTAAGTGACTTGCCTAGGGTCACACAATTAGTAAGTATTAAGTATCTGAATTACAATTTGAACTGAAGTCCTCTTGACTTCAGGACCAGTGTTCTATCCACTATACCATCTTCTTCAATCTCAAACAAAAAATTAATTTATTTGGATAAAGCAAAAAAATTCTGTAGCTACTTCTAAGTAGAAGATTAAAGAAATTATCTTTAAAAGCCTCTTGTAAACTGATTTTCTCTTCTCTTCCTGTTCTACAACGACCATTCAGGTCACTTAAAAAAAAAAAAAAACAAAAAACCTAAATTCTACTTTTGCAGTGTCTAAATCACCCATAACCTTTGGCTCAAAGATTCTATTGCTAGGCCTATATCCCAAGGAGATTGTTGACAAAAAGAAAAGGTCTACATATATCAAAATATTTATAGGAGCACTTTTTTTGCAGTAGTAGTAGCAAAGAACCAGAAATAAACTGTATGCCTATATTTTGGGGAATAGCTAAATAAATGCTGATATGGCACTGTAAAGAAATGACAAATATAGAGAAGAATGGAAAGACGTGAATGCGAAAGTAACATATAAAATTATGACATTTTAAATGGAAGATCAACAAACTCATTAAAACTAAATACTGAAAAAAACCGCAGAGAACAAGTATGGCCTACAAAGGAAAAATTATATAGCCGTAGAGGTGGGAAGGGGTGTTGACAGTAAACAATGAATTACAAAGACTAAAACAATGTAAAGAAAAAATAATAGAATAAAGTTAATATTATGTATGAAGTATAAAGTGATGAAAAAGTAATATTATATCCTAAATGTTCCATACTAATTCCTTCAATCAAACAATGATTATACTGATAAAAATTACAACTTAATTCTACAGTGCTTTAAATGGGATAACTAGATGGTACTGTGGATAGAGTACTAAGCTTCAAACTAGATATATCTTCATGTGTTTAAATCCAGCCTCAGATATTTATTAGCTGTGTGTGACCTTGAGGCAAGTCATTGAACCCTGTTTGCCTCAGGTCCTCATCTGTAAAATGCACTGGAGAAAGAAATGGCATACAACTCCAGTATTTTTGCCAAGAAAACCCAAGTAGGATCTTTAAAAGAGTAGGACACACTGGAAAAATTTAATAATGATATAATACCTTAAAGGATGCAAAGTTAGCTATTTCTTGAACTATTATAAAGGGCTGAGCATTCAAATTAATGCAAAAATTAATAATGCATTCTTGTTGACTTCCAGGAGTTTACAATCTAATAACCACACCCCTGGATAATTGCTAAGGAATCTGAACTTTGTTTTGGTTTATCTATTTGTTGTTTCCGTTTGGCAAGAATGCATCCAATTAACAAACAACTCTACAAAAACCTTCAATTGTTTATTCTATATTAGCAACTGTTCAGGTACTCACCCCAGTATTTAGTTCTTGAAACTGACTTATCTAAATTTCCTTTCCTTTAGCCAATACCCTATTCCTTTGCAGTTGTTATTTTTGTTTTTAAATTAGTCAAACCAATCATGCAAGCTTTGAGCTAGGGATACAAAGAAAAAAAAGTTGTGTGTCCTTCATTTATAAAGAGGACCAATAACATCAATGGTGATATTTTGATTCAAGTGTGAATTAGATTTAAGTAAGGCACAATTGCACAAATTTGTCAGCCTCACTCTCAGTCACTGAATGCAAGCCACATGTCAAGATAACTGTGGATGACCAGGGATGCAGTAAATAACTTTGATATATTCAGGTCCTGCTTCAGCAGGCTTCATTGCCCTTAGAACAAATTGTTCACATCTACTTTCCTCAGGGATTGGGGTATGATGGGGTATGATTGGGATAGACATTCCTCTAATTCACTCATGGGTTTGAGGCCTTTTGGTTCCCTCAACCTGGTTTAGCCCACCTGCCCAGACGGTTTATGGGAGTATAGAAACCAAAGAGCAGTCCTGAAGAGTTCAGCAAGTCCTCACACAAAAGATACTAGTACTTTCTGAACAATCCATATGGAGACATGATTGAACAACAACATGGTTTTTCCCTTATAGACAAAGAAAAAATACTAAGAGCCACAATCCAAAATGAACTTACATTCTAATTAGGGGAGACAACCCATACCTAAATCTGTATCTCTGAGATAGAGGAAGGAGCAAGGTATTAAGCAGAAAGGCACACCTTCACCAGATACCAGAATAAAGGGGCAGGGGGGGGGGGAGTGTCGGAATGGATTAGGCCTTGGGAAATTGGGGGAAAGGGAAAAATGTCAGAAGGATATAAAATGAAGAAGATTGAAGAAGATGATCTTCTCCATAGTTTTGTCAGTGAAGTTCTCCAACTGGAAAGGTAGGAGGCTTGAAAAGGAATTTGGGACCCTGGTGAGTAGGATAGACAAGTTGTTAAAGTAGAGTTTGTAGGATTGTCCAACTATTGTAAAAGCCCAGCTCTAATTAGCTAGCATAAGTAATTGACCGAGTCATCTGAGCTTTATTTAATGAAAATTTCGTTCCCCTAAAAACACCCGTAGAATAAATAAAACAAAAATCTTATATGAAATTAAGAAAAGGTAACATTTGAAACTGCTATGATGTTTGCAACCATACCTGATTGTAATTTACCAACTGATAAAAGGAAAGACCAAGTCAATGACCTTAAGCTATCACTAGTGTTAATCATCGTACTTATTGTTTATTTAGCCCTTGCAGGATCTTATCTTCTTTTATCAAAGTGAAATCTGTGTATATAATTAGTTCTGCTTTTTTCACCCTGAATGATTATTAATTTCCCCCATTTAATAATCCCCAATGACTATTTTATTTTATTTCATTACATTCTTTATATTTGTTACACTTTTGGCTCAATAATATTCCATTAGTTCAGACAACACTTTCAATAATGAAAAATCTAAATATTAAAAGAAATGCCCATCAAAAAATGATATGTTAAGAGTTTTCGTAACTATGGAAGGACGGGAAGAAAGAATTTCAATTAGCCACTTATAAATGAAATAAGAAAAGGTGAAATAGAAAGTCCTTCGAAAATAACTATAAAGGTTTCGCACAACTAAAAGTGATAGACAGATAAATAGATAGATGATAGATAGATAGATAGATAGATAGATAGATAGATAGATAGATAGATAGATAGATTAGGAAAAACATTGTAGATTAGAAAATATTTGCATTAAATTGATTAAAAAGCTGACATCCCAGATCTATAAGGAATTGATGCATATCGCAGATTCTCCTGAGAGGCAGTTTCCAAAGTCCTGAAGACCAAGACTCAGATCCCAGGAAAATCACTTTATTTCTCATGGCCCCAGCAAGTCTCTAAAACGATTCTCTAAATTACAAAGCAATTGGTAGTTTTTTTGTTTTGTTTTGTTTGTTTGTTTGTTTGTTTTTTTCTGGTAGTAGATATTATCTCAAAGGGTATTCCCTCTACCTGTAAAATCACAAGTTTCATCATCACTACCCCAAAAAGAACTGTTCTTCTGAACCCAGATGCAGCATTCAAGATCCACTCTTGTCACTTAATTACAGTCATACTCATTCTACTTTAAGGTTTGCAAAACTTTACGTGTGTATGCTGATGGCACAACCCATAGCCCTTAGATTCTGGACACTCCAGGTAGTATGCAGGAGCCATGAGAACAGATAGAAAAATAGAAAGAAAAAGGAAACAAAACAAAATAAAACAAAACAAAAAACGACTGATCTCCAAGGAACCACTGTTGGAAGAGCTTTCTAGATTCCAGATGATCACGCATCTGGACTTTTACCACTCCAAGTAGTAACTTAGATATGCAAGGAGCCTGATCTAAGAAATACTCTTGAAAGACCTCTCTAGATTACTGTGGAAGTGAAAGTGTTTATTGCTTTAGCTCTGGGGGGAAAAGCATTTTCCCATTCTCTCCCCTCTCGCTCCACTTCAAATCAATACAACCAACACTTATTAAGCGCCTACTGTATGCCAAGTATTTCCAAAGAATGCGGGGATGCAGGTCCATGAAAGGGCTTTATTCTCATTAAAATAAATTGTGTTTTCTCACCACATTCTGATTGACCTCAAGTGTTTGGCTCTTGAGGGAAGGGATGCTTTAGCTTCTTTTTAGGCGATTAAAATCCCTTCACTTACTTTCTCTCCTTTTACTTTTCTCCCTTTCAGTCTTTCCCTCTAAGCGTGTGGTATCTCCCCCGCGTTCCCTATTACTTTAGTCTCCTCCCCCCATTCTCCAGGATCTTTAACATTTTCCCGGGGTGGGGGGAAGGGTAGGCGGGAAACTCCATCTCCCTCTCCTCTCTCCTCTCCCTTCCCCCCTCCCACCAGCTACACATTTCAAAAGCGCGTTTTCGGTTCCTGGCTTGGGGAAGGCATTGGCCCCGAAGAGCCGCCGTAGCCGGAGCCTGGCAGCGCTCCGGAGCCGCTGCGGCCCGGGCTCGCGGCTTGCCGCGGGCGGTGGGACTTCCGTGTTGGCGGGATTCTGAACGCGACCATGGCTCAGAACGTTCAGAACGTTACATTGTCTCTCACGCTGCCCATCACGTGCCACATTTGCTTGGGGAAGGTAATGGAACGGAGGCCGCGCGGCCCGCGGAGGCGTTGAGGCGGGGAACGCTACCGGCGCCGGCCGAGATTGTCGCTAGAGCGGTGGAGCTGGGGGGGAGATGGGGAGCCAAGCCCGGGCTTCTCACAGCTGCGGATTTTCCGTAAGGGGGTGCTTCGGAGGTGTGAAAAAAGGATAAGAGTGTGGTAGCGTATTTTGGGGGAGGCAGGGAGGGAAAACTGGGGGGGCTCTGCAGTGATGGAGGCTGCGGACGCCGATAGAACGAGGGAACCGTCAGCGTGGTCTGCACCTTTCCCGGGCCCGGTTCGCGTAGGCGAAAGCTTGTGGGAGCTCCCCTGCGCGCGGGAGGAGGGGGTGGGGGAGGCTGCAGAATATGGTCTTCCTCCCCTCCCCCACCCCCGGGCAAATCTCTTGGGTGGGCGCGCGCACCCGGACGGGATTGGAGCTCCGGCTAATTAAAATGCTAATTAGCGTCCGAGTGCTCTAGATAACAATGGTCAGTTGACTTCCCCTCTCGGCCTTTTTTCCCCTGGGCTGGGGGCATTGGTTTTTAACTTGTTTTTTCCTTTTATTTCTCTCTGTTCTGTCCCCGTCTCAGTCTCTAACAATTAAGAATGGCTTTTGGTTCAAACTTATCTACCAGGAATAAATAAAATTAAGCCCCTTAAATTGTGTACACAATCACAAGCCTGTGAAATGTAAAGGATGTTATCTCTGCTCTAAACTTGTACGGTGTAAAAGCTGCAGTAAATGCCTTTGTAACTAGGGAGAGTAAGCTGTTAGAAGTAAATGTTTATTTTTTTCTTAAAATAATAGCCACCTCCTTTTCATATATCTTTATCCCTCCATGCCTCTCCCCTTAAGATTTTTAAATGCCCTTTAAGCCATATATTAAAATGCTTATTGTGTACAAGACTTCAATCCATGTCAGTTATTTACAAATCTGCCTTTTCCACATTTCTCAAATCCAAATACAGACTATATAAAACCTCAGTTTAAGCTTTAAAGTTAGACCATCCAATCTCACTGACAACTTTTTTTTTATTTAATAGTTTTTATTTGCCAGACACATGCATGGGTAATTTTATAACATTGACAATTGCCAAACCTTTTGTACTGAATTTTCCCCTCCTTCCCCCCCTCCCCCGCCCCAGATGGCAGGTTGACCAATACATGTTAAATATGTTAAAGTATAAGTTAAGTACAATATATGTATACTTGTCCAAACAGTTGTTTTGCTGTACAAAAAGAATCGGACTTTGAAACAGTGTACAATTAGCTGGTAAAGGAAATAAAAAATGCAGGTGGACAAAATTAGAGGAATTGGGAATTCTATGTAGTGGTTCATAGTCATCTCCCAGAGTTCTTTCAATGGGTGCAGCTGGTTCAGTTCATCATTGCTCTATTGAAACTGATTTGGTTGGAAATGACCACATCCATCAAAATTGGTCATTATACAGTATTGTTGTTCACCAACAACTTCTTAAAGGTCGTTTAAGTCATATATTTATTGAGTACTTAGTGTGTACCAAACACCAATTCAGGTCAGTGATAAGCACATCTGTCTGATTCGGCTCCTCACCTCCAAATACAGGCTTTGTGAAATTCCAGGTTAAATCAGAAAGTGAGACCATGCAAAATCACTATCAAAGTTTTAAAGACGACTTAAATCATATATACTTAAGTAAGATATGTAAATCATTGACATGAATTGGTGCTTTGCATACAGTAAGCACTGCTTACTGTATGCAAAGCACCAATTCATGTCAATGAATGATTTACACATCTTTTGCCCTCCACTACCCATCCCGTATAGGCATTTTAAAACTAGCTTTAAACAAATCATGCAAGCTCACTGTCAGAATTTTAAAGACCATTTAAATCATGTATTTATTGAGTGCTTACTGTGTGCAAGACACCAGCACATGTTGGTGATTTGTAGGTCTTTTTATATAACATTTCACCTACCACTTCCTTCCCCTCCCCCCCCACTTAGTGAAATTTCAATTCAGTCTTTAAAGTTAAGCCTTGCAAGTTCACTATCCACCTAGCTTTTGGTGCTCTTCTCCCACACATCAGTGTTTGGAGAAAACCCTGCTTTTGTGAGGGTTTAGGAAGTCACTACTTCCATTTTTAAAGGTTAAGAAGTCTACTTCTGGGGTTGATAATTATCATTCATGATTAATTAGTTTAATTCAAAATTCTAATTCTTTAATTCTGGGAAAATGTGAATTTTTTTATCTCATTTGATTTTTATAACCATCCGCTGAACTACATAGGGCAAGGCAGGTAATTTTCTATTCTTTTTTTAAAAAAAATTTTGACCCCCCAAAATTATAAACTTCCTTAAAAATCACCAAATTAGTGAGATAACAGAGATAAAACAGATTGGCTTGGATCACCTTGGAATGTCTGTGTGTGAAGTAAATCACTTTGACACTAAAGAGGAAGGCTGCCAGGTCCTTTAAAGGTGGCAAAAATAGTTATGATGCAATTTCCTTATAATGGAAATTCAAATTTGGCTGAAACAGTATGCAAAATACTGCTTCTGTAATTTTGTATCATGTTATATCATGTTTATTCATTAGACTATTTTACAAATATGCTGAAAAACCTTGCTTTAGGCCAGTTAAGCAGGAGCACCTATGTGGAAGCTAATCTGCTAATGTTATCTGACTTCTGAAGTCTAGACATTAGGTTTTGTATCTTTAGGGAACTCAGAATTCCAGTTATTCTGCTGAGAACCTTTACGTGCAGTATAATTTTATATTAACTACAGCTTACAAAGTAAAAACTAAGCCAACCATTAGCCATAGGGCATTTTCCTGTTTGTCTTTCCTGAGGAAAGCCACTTAAGTGCCTCCTATATGACAGACACTATGGGAGATAACCCCCCCCCCAAAAAAAAAAAAAAAAGGCAAAAGATTGTCCCTGCTCTCAAATAGCTTACAGTCTAATGGAGACAACAAACAATATGGACAAATATGGTAGGTATAGGATAAATTGGAGATGACAGAAGAAGGGCACTAGAATTAAGACGAATTAAGAAAGACTTTTTGTAGAAAATGTGAATTTTAGTTGGGACTGGAAGGAAGCCAGAGAAAAGTTGGTTGAGCAGACTTCAAGGTAGTTGGATTTCCAAGGCAGAAGGGCTTAAAAACCTAAAAGCAGTCCTCTTCAATCATTGCTTATAGTTAATAATATGTAGGCCTGGAGCTACTTAAACTAAGAGCTTGTACTTCAGAGTTGCTGCAAGGTAAATTTCCTGGATGTATTAGAACAGCCAGTCCATCTATCCAGGGTCTTAGCATAGAATCTTGAAGTTAGAACTTCCCTCAGAGGTAATCCAGTCTTGTGATAACATTGCACATTTATTGATGTATTTTAAGGCTTGTTGAACATTTTACATTATCTTACTTGATTCTCAAACAGTCTGGGAAGGAAGGTGCTTCTGTGTCCATTTTATAGATGGAGAAATTGAGATCAAAGAAACTAAATGACTTGCCTGCAGTGACAGAGGTCATAAATAGAAAAGCTGGAATCTGTATCTTGATGTCAAAGCCTGCCCTCTTGTCAAGCAATATAATGTGGTTTAAGTAGCTGGGATTGAAGCTACCTTGTTTGAGAGTGGGTGGGAGGGAGAGGGAAGATCACATGAGTAAAGTTAGTAAAACAATTAGTAAAATTGGGAAACTGAAACAAGGCTTAAGTAATTTACTTGGTATCACTCAATAGGGGATTATATGCCCTCAAGTCTTGATAAGATCCCTACAGCTAAATGGAGTGTTGCCGTTTGTTGGTTTTTTTTTTTCCCCCTCCCAAAACAAAAAGCAACTCTTACTCAAGCTATATTAGAAGTTTATTTTGAAAAATAGGCAAATTCATGAAGATAAAATGTTAGGAACCAGATAAGTCATTTTAGAAATATTGCATCCTTTTTTCTTTCTGAAAATGTAAGTCTTCTAGTTGGGTTTAGAATATTGACTTCATAAATACAAGATGGGAAGAGAGAGAGAGAGAAGTTTGCCTAAAAAAGAGAAGCAGCTTGGCAGAGTTAATAGGAATGATAAATTTGGAGTCTAGAAGATCAGAGTTCACATCCCATCCCAGATACTGGTTTTGTGACACACTAGTGTGTGAGGACCCTCTCAGCCTTACTTTCCTCACCTAAAAGATGGATATAGTGATAATCATAGCTGCGATCTTGCAGTTGTAAAGCTCAAGTAAGATGTCCGACACTATCATTTTAAAAGTGCTGGAATTATAATGGGTTTAGTATAAATAGGACAACTAAAAGCTTAGATGATCTTGGGTGAAAATTTAAGAGTCATAGCTTCTAGAGGAAAAAAAGGTGACAAGTCCTATTGTATAGGGTCTGGTTCAGACTACATCTGAGTCCTTAAGCAATAGGGCTTCAATATTATTATGTTTTTAAAGTAATTCTTTAGCAAAACAAATTCCCATAGGCCATTCTTTAAAATGTATGTCTCTTTGCATTTTAATCAACTCTTTCATTTTACTGAAGAAGAACCTGAAGCAGAGTCAAGGTATGAATCCTGGTCACAATTTCATTATCTCTGATTACCCTAAAGATAATCAGAACTGTGTATCAGGAGGATTAGTCAGGTACTAATCTGGAGATTAGATAGGAACACTGCTAAGGGGTGGAGAGGTCAGACTGGAAGCTGGTAAAGGAATGGAAAAGGGATATGTTGAGCCTCAATTTTAAAGAGACCTATTTGAGAGATTTCATAGGATTAATCGATAGCTACAGGAGATCTCTATAGGGGAAAGATCCAAGAAGTGATTGAAAAAAATGATGGCACCATTCAAAGAGATAGGAAAGTCAGAAAGAGTAACTGGTTTGAAACAAAAAGTAATCTGGGTTTTGGATATATTTGGCATAAGATATTTGTGGAGCATCTAGGAAGAGATAAACAATTGGAAATTCTCATCAGCAATTCAGAAAAGAAGTTAGGACTGAAGAAACAAATTTGGGGTTCATCTAGTAAAATTTTAAACCCAGAAGTATAGGTGACACTATGCAGATAATGAAAAGTATTACTTATTTCCTTTAGAATGGCACTGATCTGTTTGAGAGAAGATTATGGGTTTTTTAAGTTTACAAAGCTTCCAAATTAATGAAAGATACTTTTAAATTAAAAATGACTAAACTTATTTCAGAAACTTCAGTACTTCTTATTCATAAGTTTTTATTTTCCTAAACTATATTTAAACTCTTGACTAGAGTACATTTTTGCAGAATAAACGCAAAACTTAAACCTAATAACTACTGGTAGTAATAGCTGGAGGTGTACATCATTCCTTCTATAGATAAATATGTAAATAATCTTTCACAATCATAAGAGTTTTTCTGTCTCTTACCTATACTATGTTGCTTGTTGATTTGATGGGGTGACTTAGACTTCTAGTTGATTGAGCCATGCACATATCCTTTTCCACACTGAGAATTCTTCCCAGGAAGTTGCCTCTAGCCATTGCTTAGTAGAGGAAATGAGATTCTGTAGAAAAGAGTATGTGGAATCCGAGAACCTGGGTGCATATCCCAACATTGCTACTAGGTGACTTTAGTCATGTCACCTCTCTAGGACTCTGGAATTCCTTATCTTTCCTTATACCAAGGCCCCTTTAAGAGCACCGGATTTGGAATTTTGGAGTCCCTCCTCCCAACAAAAAACCCAAACCTATGACGAATGTCCCTTTAAATGAAACTATCTCTTTGAAGGCAGTAGAAAGAAGACATTTCCTTTCTTACCTCATTTTCCTCAGGCCTGGACATTGTTACTTGAAGATCAGAGTGGTCTTTTTTTTTTAAAAATAGCTGGAAAAAGGGGAATGCCACTGAAGGGGACCACCACATTCCAGTCTTTGAATTGTTTCTCTCCAAAGTCTCTGTGTTGGGTGAATGTATTCACCTGCGAAAAGCAGAGTGTGGTTTTGTGACTGTTGTAAAATATAGGTAAGTAGCCAAGGGAAGGGTGGGTGAATATGTTTCTGGTTTTCCTCTTGTTATAAGGAAATGAGTCCAAGTGCCAGTTGTTGAGGAAAAGAAGAAAGTAAAGGCCTTTGACTAGAAAACTTGGGCTCTGGTCATATAGGTTCCTTTTTCTCTCTCTCTTCACTTTTTTTCCTCTGCTAATTTTCTATTTATTTACTTATTTTCATGAGCTTGCTTTATATTTAATTGAAAGTAATAACAACAACAACAACAAAAAAGTAAGAAAGAAAATCACTAGCATTTAATGGTGAAAAGGAAGAGTATCACATAAAAGATAGAATTTTAACTGGGATTTGACGGAAACCCAGAGAAATCAGAAGGTTGAGATGAATAGAGAAAACTTTCTAGGCTTGGGGGCATTCAGTGAAAATACCTGCAGTCTGGAGATAAGTGCCCTGTTTGAGGAAGAGGGGGGTCAGTGTCACTGGATTGAAGAAGATGTGATGGAATCTGAGATATTAGAATAATGTAATTGGAGAGGCAGGTTAGAAAAGCCTCTGAATGTCAAATAAAAGATTCTGTATGTGATCCTAGAAGCAATGGGGAGCCACTGGAGTTTATTGAATGGGGTTGATGACATGATCAGATATTTTCTTTGGAAATATTGATTTGACAGCCAAAAAGAAGATAAATGAGCTGAGAGAGACTTGAGACAGAAATACCAACCAACTCAATTTCAATAATTTGGGTTGTGAAATTATGGGAGCTTTATACTAGTAGAGGCTGTATTGTAGAGAAAGGCTGAAGCATAATCAGTAGGGCTTTACTATAGATTGGATGTGGGGAGTGAGGGTAAGGAGTTAGGGATAATAGAGTTGGTGAAGAGTTGAAGTTGTGAACCTGACTGGGAAGGTTGTGGTAGAAGTTTGGAAGATGAGGCCTCAGGAGAAAAGATAATGAGTTCAGTTTTGGCCAATTTGAGTTGATGTCTATGAAACATCTAGTTTAGAATATTTAATAGTTAATTTGAAGACGTGAGTCTAGGATATTAGGAGAGAAATTACAGCTGTACAAGTTTTGACTTATCATCATAGACATAATAGAACCATGGAAACTGAGATCACTAAGTCAAATAATAGAAGAGGTTTGACTTGAATTCTAATGATACTCAGTTATAAGCTCTTTCCAGTATGTCTCAGTGGAGGAGAAAATTGTATGCTTTTAATTTGATCTCCGACATTCCTAAGTTCAGAGAAGCATTTAATGATTTGGGGTCATAGTATCACCTTGTTCATGTAAACATTTAGAAAATTGGATTTCTAATTTGCATTGTTTTGTTGTTTAACACATTAATTCTGTAACATAAGGTTGGAACTCAGAATTGGAAGCAAATTTTATTAAATAGGAAATGGCTTCAGATAAATTGTTATGTATCAGTGAACAAAGAGCCACGCCATAACTTTAGAGAACAAAGCTCTTCAAACTTTGGTATGGCAGAGATTGCAGGGTATATGTCTGTTGGTTTCAGTCAATTTCATGTATGTAAGGAATGCATGGTCGGTAGAAACAATTTCTTTATGATTTCCTGAACATGATGCCTGTGCTTGGACAAAAAAAAAAAAAAAAAAAAAATCATTTAACTATTTGCAAATCAAATAGGCATTTGAATGAATGCAGGGAATTATGATAACACTTTTGAATTGAGAAATTAAAGCAATGTTACTTTTTTTTAAGGTCCGCCATCCCGTCATATGCACCAACAATCATGTATTCTGTTCTATTTGTATCGATGTATGGTTGAAGAACAATAGCCAGTGCCCAGCTTGCCGTGTCCCCATCACTCCTGAAAATCCCTGCAAGGAGATTATTGGTAAGGGCACTAAATATTTGCATATATACACATATATGTGGATGTGCACATGTATGATTACATTTTGGTCATAAGTATTTTGGCTGGAAACTAATGTGAGTAAATTGCAGCAATGTTTTGTGGATGTCGTCATACTGAAATGTGGATCTCTTGTTCACTGTCAAATTACTGACTACTTATATTTGCTAGGTGCTGTGGATGATGATAGGGACTGGATGTGTGACATTAATAGTATAGGGAAGTGTCAGGTGAAGAAAATACCTCTACCAGTACAGATCTGCTTGGAAAGTGAAAAGATAAGTGACTTTTCCAGGGTCACATAGCCAGTATCCTAGAGGAAACCTCAACCCAGCTCTTCTGATTCTGAACTTAGCTTTCATTTCCCAAATTTGACGTGTGTGTGTGTGTGTGTGTGTGTGTGTGTGTGTGTGTGTGTGTGAGAGAGAGAGAGAGAGAGAGAGAGAGAGAGAGAGAGAGAGAGAGAGAGAGAGAGAGAGAGAGAGAGAGAGAGAGAACACGAACAGAATGTTTATAAGACAAAAGCCTCTTCCTCCCAAGGAGTTTTTGCTTTATTTATCTACAATTTGCATGGTGCTTTGCAAATATTATCTCATTTGATCTTCACATCTAGAGGTAAGTGCTTTACCCATTTTTACAGATGAGCAAACCAAGGCAGGCAGAATTGAAGTGTTTCCATATTATCACACAGCTATTAAGTGTCTGAATCTTAGTTTGAACAAGTCTTGAGCCCAGGTCCAGTGCTCCATTCACTCCCCTGCCTTGAGCTTTTAATATAGTATAGCATAGGTTATTGCAGCAAGAAAAAATAATGTGAACAAATACTAAAATATTAAAGTTAATATTCAAGGAATTATAAATAATTTTCTTTAGAGAAAATCTTAGTTAAAACTCTGAAAGTAAGTATTGTCTACATGGTGGACCAAAGAACTTTGACTTTATTATATTTTAGATAATAAGGAACCGTTGAAAGTTTTTTAACAGAGAAATGACAGTTAATGTGATAACATATGGGAATCATCTGTTGTTAAAAACAAAACAAAACACATTGCATTCAAACCAAGAGAAACAGATATAATTATTGAGTTCCCTGGGTTTTTATCTTAGAGGAATGTTTAATTAGTATTAATAGGTCTTTGGTTAAAGAAGGGAAGGTGCTATGAAATAAAACTTCCTTAAATAAAAGAAGTCTTTATTTTTTTCTACCATGATGTAGAAAATAAAATAGCAAGATAAAATAAAACAGAAGCAAGGATAACTTAACATCTTTTAGAGAGTATTTATTTTGAGTGTATTTGTAACAAGTCACTCTGGGTTTACAATTAACTCAGTGACTCTTAATCCATTCTAATTGGTTTGTTAGCATTCTGCATGAAAGCAGACATTAATCTTTTCAATCGTATTACCAATAGTCAAGCGAATTTGAGTAGCTAATTGGTTTCACTCTTATTTAACATCTGATAAGTGCTCAAGAATGTACCCTATATGATGTGTAATAAAAGGCCAGTCCCTGTCCTTGAGATAATTAATCACCCATGTGTTTTTAGAGAGATGGAGCCGTTCATTATCTGTTCTAAATTTTGTTCTTAGAAGGCTGAAGAACCTGTGGCCTGGGGAAGGGACAGATTTATGCTGGGGCCAGTAGCATGGGCAAAAGAGAGAGCCAGTGTGTCCTAATGGATTAGGGGGCTGGACTTGGAGTCAGGAAGACCTGAGTTCAGTTTTAAATCTGACACTAGTTGGTAGTAAGCAACATATTGGAGCCTTATTTTTTTCATCTACAAATTGGGGGTAATAATTACAAGATCTTGGGTTTAGAGCTGGAAGGATTTTTAGTAATCATTTATGCCAGTATTCTTATTTTTCAGATGAGGAACTAAAGCTCAGAGATATTAAATGATGGGCCAGAGGTCAGGAAGGTGGTACATAACAGATTTGGGATTTGAACCCAGATCCTCTTGATTCCAAATCCAGCTCTCATTTCTATAAAGTGCTTTGTAAATTTCAAAATGTTTTATATAATTCAGTTGCTACTATTATTATTAAGAAAGGGGGAGGAGGGATGTGTATTACTGAAATTCAGTTTTTTGCTGACATTTTTGTTAGATTATCAATTTTTTTAAAATATTGCTTTTTAAAAAAAAAATTTTCTTATTTTTTAGGAGGAACAAGTGAAAGTGAACCTATGCTTAGCCACACTGTCAGAAAACATCTCCGGAAAACTCGACTTGAATTACTCCATCGAGAATATGAGGTAATTCAGTCCAGTTCAACACAATGTTTCCTTTAAGTATCTGCTTTGTGCCAGGTACCACCCTAGGATCTGAAGACAAAGACAAAACTAGGCAGGCTACAAAAATTGAAAGCATCATTCTGATTGATATAAAAGATCATGTGTGAAATGGAACAGAATACCACACATAATGAAATTGTACATTTCTTTTATAATTATTACCCTGACTGATTGCAGTACTTTTCCTTCTTAGAAAATAATTTCTCATCATCTATCCATATTGATCATTTCCCCCCTATTTTTTTTTTACTACCCATTATGGGAGAATGTTCACAATGAAAGTTAAAATACTCTGAGTATGACAGTAGAAGAAACCAGTTTTGTTTGCTTGTCATTTTTTAGTGGTAGTAAGTATTTTTAGCTGTAGTAAGAATAATAGTTTAGTTGAAATAAGAATAACAGTACTTAATTATATAGAGAGCAAAACACTTGTTAGTTTCTAGAGACTGCTTTTCTTTTTTTCAATTTAAAATATTTTATTTTTTCTCCATTTACATATTAAAACTTTTTTTTTTTTTAACATTTGCAGGTTTTTTAAAAAGAATTTTGAGATCCAAATTCTATTCCTAAGATAGTGAGCAATCTGATATGTTATACATGTGCAAGAATGGGGGGAGGTGAAAATAGCATGTTTCAGTCTATATTAAAAAAAAAATACCAGTTCTTTTTCTGGATATTCTTTTAGTTTGGCATTATTCATCCTTTTAGTTTGGCATCATTCATACTGAGCTAAATTCAGAGGGTGGTCATTTAATGGCTGGAATGCTTGGAATGTCTGAGCTGTTCATTTAAAAATGGCATTGGGGGAAAAAATACAACCAAAGTTAGTTATTCTAAACACATTATTTCAGAAGTGAAAATTCAAAGGCAGAGGAGGGAGATTTCTTTTTCTGGGTGAGAGACATAGAGGCTTTAGAAGCAAAAATTTCAAAAATATTATATTTGACTGTATAATCCTTATTAGTGAACTTCCATCTTTTCTAAGAATATTCTTTAGAAGTTATTTTCATGCTAGAGATATGACTTTTTTTTTTTTTTACTTAAACATAATTTACTTGGATTATGCATTTACTATGGACAGCATTGGGCTAAGTGCTAGGCAAGCTACAAAGATAAAAGTGAAAAAAATCCCTTCCCTGAAGTTTATTTCTTTCTGTGCTATGTACAAAGATAGAGAAATGTAAACTATGTACAAATAATTTTAGTCATTTGGAGAGGAAACTTGGAAAGGTCTTATGTGGGAATGCTCTCTGAGCTGAGTCTTGAATGGGGACTAAGATGTCAGAGAAGCCAAGAGGAGGAGGCCTGACGAACAGAGCCTCCTATCCAGGAGATGGCTGGGAGGATAGAAATAGGAGGATGTGGGAGTAAGACTACATAGTAAGACTACATAATACAGAGTAAGACTAGATTGGTGCTAAATTATGAAGGACGCTAACTGCTAAAGGGAGGCTTTTGTATTTGGCCCTTGAGGCAGCAGGGAGTCGGTGAAACTTCTTGTGAAGAGAGTGTTCTGTTTAAATTTGTGCTTCAGGGGCTGAATGCAAAGTCAGTCCACTAGCTTCTGTTTTGTACTTGCTGTGGGCTGGGTAATGTGCTAAGCACTGGGAATACAAAGAAAGCCAAGACAATTCTTGCCCTCAAAGGGGCTTTGGTCTAATGGGGAAGATAACATGAAAACATCTGGGTCTCTGGAAGCTGTGCACAGACTAAACTGAGATACTCAACAGAGAGAAAAGGTACTAGCATTAAAGGGGGATCCTGAAAAGTTGCTTGGCTGTGAGATTATGAGGAAGAATGTTTCAGACATGAAGACAGCCAATGATTGTTCTGAGTCTGGAAATGGAGTGTCCTGTTCAAGGGACAGCATAGAAGCCAGTGTCACTGTATTGAATAGTTGGGGGTTAAGTGTAAATCAGAGTAACAGATCAATTATCAATATTACATATAAGATCAAAGAAATGAAATTTTTATTTGAAATTACAAATTTAAAATGTGTTTTGTTAAAATCAACTCAGATAATCATTTCTCAATTCAAATTTTGAGAAGTTCAGTTGAACATGTGGTTCATAGCCAGGGATGTCAAAATCCTTTCTCTGCCCCAGAGTCTTTTGTTTGGTGCTTGCCACATTCTTGTGGCTTTTGGGAATTACCATGTACTTAGCCAACGGAATGTTTTGACTGGATGAATCTTCTTTCTTCCCTTTCACTAGGATGAAATAGAAAGCCTGCAGAAGGAAGTAGAAGAGCTTCGAGGGAAGAACCTCAGCTTGGAGTCACAGCTGAAGTCTGTTCTGGATCCTTTGACCCTGGGCAACCAGAATGAAGAAAGGCGGCCAGCTATGGAGGAGAGAAATAAGCCTCCTCCTGAAACTGTAGCCGAATGGAAAAAAAGGCTGCGGGCGGCTCATGACATCTATGAAAAAGTGAAAGATGATGTGGACAAACTCAAGGAGGTAAGTCATGAGTGGAGCTTGCTGAGTCCCGTGATGAGTAGATTTCCTTTCAGAGATGGTCTGACAAATCTGAAGTCACATTATGTGAAACCATTAAATCATTTGTGAGGGAAAAAAGTGTCTGAAAAAGCACTTACAAAAGAAAAACATGCTGCTCTTTTTTTTTCTTTCTTTCTTTCTTTGTGACTGGTTCCTATTATTTTACTGATGTAGTAACCTTCTAGTGAGGAAAGTTCTTATACAGATCACCTGCTCTGCAAATTAAAGTCTTTAAGCCTGGGATTTTGAGGAGTTAAGGGATTTGCCCAAAATTACATAGCTGTTAATAAGGGTAGGAGGGAGCTTATACTTCATATATAAAATGAGGTGGTTATACTAGAGGATCTCTTAGGTCCCTTGTAGCTCTAAATCTGAGCCTATAAAAAAATCACATTTCTATTCTTATTTATTATTAGAGAAATTTCTAGCTTGTACTAGAGCTCGGGTCTTCATTTGGGAAGGTGGTATATGGATTTTGTTCTATTACTGTGATTTAAAAAAAAAAATCTACATAGAGCTATGTTACATAAACTAAAAAGGACCTCAGAAGTCATTTCCTTCATTTACAGATGAGGAAATGAAAGGCCAGAGAAGCTATGTAATTATCACAATTACACAAGTATTTTGTGTAAGAAATAGAATTGGAACCCAGACCTTCAGACTCCTTTGACTCTTTCCCCTCTACTAAGCATTATATTTGTGTGTATATATAATTTAAACATGTATATATAAATTTACATTTTAAAAAAATTATATATGAATGTGTATTCCTTTGTAAAATAGTAAAGCATCATGTCCACATTTTCTCTTTTATCTTTTATAGTAACTCCTGTGAGGTAAGTAGTATAAATGGTAGCATTCCCACTTTACAAATGAGGAAACTAAGGATTAAAGGAAATTTGTAGGCCAGGAACTCTTAACTCAGAACTTGAATTTCAGTCTACTCCCAGTGCTATTCCATGTGAGCATGCCTAAAGCGTAGCAGTATAATCTCTTGGAACTGAAGAGGACTTCAGAGGCCATCTAGTCCAAGCTTTCCATGAACAAGACATTTCCTCTGCAGTGTTTCCAGAAAGTAGCCCTCTAGCTTCCCCATCTGTGTCCCCCTCCCCTCACCATCCCCCAGCCCCTGAGTCATAGCCTCCTACTTTTTGATGAGCTTTCATTTGTTAGGTTAGTAGAGTAGAAAGCTTGTCTTGGAGTCAGGAAACCCTTAGTCTTAAAAAAAATTGTTAGGAAGTTTTCCCAGAATCAAACTTCCCTTCCTCCTAATATCAAGCAGAACAGTTCTAATAATCCCTCTCCCATAGAATGAGTCTTTGTCCCACTTATATTCCTGTTGTCACTTGAATTATGTTCTCACCTTTTTTAAGCTAGGATATTTGTCTTTGAAGTCCACAGGCATAATTATTAAATGTCTATGTTGTGCCAGTCACTATAGTACCCACTGGGAATACAAATAAAAACCAAAAGAAAGTCCCTGGTTTGAGGAAGCTTAGGTTACAGTGGGGAAAAACAGCACATAAAAAATGAAAAGTGAGGTGAGGGATATGTTGAAGGGATGCCTCCTTGAATGGAGGCATGGGGGTGTGCTGATAGAGACAGGAAGGTTGACTGATTTGGACATCTACTCAAATTGGAGGGAAGATGAAGGAATCTTCCAAGGAGGAAGTTGAGACATTATAGGGAAGTGTACATTGTGAGGAGGGAAGTCATGTGCTGTAGGGATTTAGACTTGCCCTGAGAGAGCTGGACATTGTGGCCATTCCATAGTCTGTCCCAGTAGATTCAGTAGTGTTGAAAATGAAACCTCAAAACTGACAGTGAGTTGAAATGGTTGTGTTGGCACAAATTAGGCATATTCCTCATTGTTTCCCATCAGTTTCCTCACCCTAAAATCCCTGAAGAGATCCAGATGACATTCTAAAGACAGGACCTTGGATTTGTCCAGGAGAGCAGAAAAGGTCCTGGATCCATTAGCCTGCTTGGCCTGGAGCTGTTGTAAACCAAGTTATCACCATATACCCACATGCAGAATATATGCTTTATTAGGGCATTGATGCACAAGATGAAAGGAAGGGGATTTACTGCTTCCAGAGAAAAGGGCCTGCAGGCATAATCACACTGAGTGTGCATCAGCTTTAAGAGGGGAAAACATGTGTTTTTAAAACTCAGCATTGACTGCCCATTTGACATCTTGGGGTTTTTTCATGAGGAAGGAACAAAAAAAAAAAATGAAGAAATGGTAGCTGTGGTTTTATAATCCCCCCCCTCCCCACTTACTGACCATTCCTATTGATGATATCAGGCAGTAAAGCTATATCTAGGCTCTTTTACTTTTCTTACCCTTCATTATATTTCCTGCATAAAGTATTTTTGTGTATGGGATATATTGAGGAAACAGATCTATTACTTGTACTTTTTAATAATAAAAAAGGACATATATCACATACATTGCTCTCCTGTTTATTTAATGTTTAGGCATTGTAGTTCTTAAGACATTTTGAACATGGGAAAGACCTCAACTGTTTTGGATGGATAATGAGGACTTAAAGATAAGCATTATAACATAGGCAGTAGTGATCTGACTGGCCTTAGGCCTGGCATCCTTCTCTGATAAATATTGGCAGTGTGACTTTGTTCAAGTTGCTTAACTTTCAGTGCTCTAGGCCAGAGGTTTCAAACACATAGCCACAACATTCCCAGGTGTGGCCTGAACACATTAGAATAGTTCCTATATGATTTTAATATGTTGATGTATTAATGAAAAAAGAAATATAAATACAAATAGTTTTCTGAGTCAATGTGCAACCCAAGAGGATGCTATGTCTATGTAGGGTTTAGTGGTCCCTGTTTCTACTTGAATTTGACACCACTGTTCTAGGCAAGACTGTAAGTTGCCAAGAAGATGCTGATTTGCCCAGAGTTCCCTATGCCAGTGAAATCACAGGCCTATTCCCTATATCTTTCCTAATAAATACCCAGAATCTATGTAGTATGCAAGTTACTAAGCCCTTGGGGGTGGAGGGAAGGGGAGAAGAAGGAGGAGGAATTAGAGAACTGGAAAATGTAATCTCTGCCTTTTTATCAAGGCATTTACAATCAATAAGTACAGAGAGAGAATATGGATATGAATTAAAAAATAATCTACATGAAGATGTGAGGCTTCAGAGTAGAGGGAACAGTGGGGTGACCTTAATCTCATGGTTTTATAACAAAGGCAGATTTGGGTAGAAGTGGGAGAAGAGCAGTCCATTCTGAGAGTTAAGTGATACTAAGCTAGTGATAAAGTCCCAGTCACGGCATAGAACTGTAGTGAGGGAGTGGGAGAAAGAAATTAAACGAGTTAGTTTCTAATTTAAGCTTGTCAGCATCATCAAAAAGCATTTGCTAAGTGCTTCTCTCTGTGGTGCTATGCTTCAGAACTTAATTCATTGTCTGCATATGAGGAAGTAAAAGGCTTTCTCTATATCTTGGGGGGGAGGGGAGCCGTAATGGTGTTTATCAGTCACTTAATGAATTAACCCTCAATGATCCTGATTGGTTTATAGCCAGCAGATAAACAGGTGGCCGGTGCTCCAAAGATAGGCCTAAGGAAATTCAATCTTTAAGCCTAAAAGAACTGCCCCCTTATCATTACTCATTTCTTTGATCACTTTGGGAATTTATAATGAGGCAGGGGAAATAGAATATTATATATAACATACATACTACTAATTAGGAGAATTAGGAATGTTGGGTACAGAAGAGGAAAATAACTTGTGAGCCTACTATAATTTTTAACAGAAGCAACTTTGGAATATTTTCTTCAAAGCTTATTTAATACATTTTTGCTGCTGACACAGTTATTTTCACAAATTTCAACCATATATAATCAAAAAGGGAAAGGGGGGAATGGGAAGCATAGGAACTGTCTGTAAGTATTTGAGGAGAATTCATGTGTTAAGAAAAATGGTTCTACTGTTTGGCCCCACGAGACAGAGCAAGGAGCAGTAGGAGGAAGTCCAGAAGTTCATAGGAACCTAACTTCAGAACTGGAAAGCTTCAGTGATATGCCCAAGAACAAGGCAAACTATATGAGCTGATTTAAGCTTTGGCAAGGAAACCACTGTTAATAGAACTAACTAGAAAATACAGGGTACTCCTCCCTTATTGGGCTCCCCCTCACTAGAGGTTTCCAAGTATTTGATGGGCACTTACTGAGGCTGTTATAGAGAGAGAGGTCCATGTAGAACAAAGTTTCTTAACCTGAGTTTATTTTTAATATTTTAATAATTCTATCAAAATAATAAGTTTCCTTTGTAATTCTATATTTTTTGCATCTAAAATAATTTCTTTATTAAATTGCCAAAGAAGAGTTCACAACACAAAAAAAGATTAGGGCCCAATGCCCATTCTAGATAGTCTCTGAGGGTCCTTCACGGTCCTTCCAACTCTGAGATTATTATCTGCCATTGCAGATCAATACCTTCTTTATAAATTAGAAGTTTAGAGAATTTCATGGAGTTACCAAGAGACTAATAACCTAACAAACTTTAGGTCACACAATCAGGGCATGTCAAAGAAAAACCTGAACCTTGATCTCCTGCCTCGAGGACAATTACTGTATCTTCCAGGCCATGCTGATTATCACAGGGGAAAAAAAGAAAAAAGGAAAATTTGGAAATTTTCTTTTTGTTTATTTAAAACTTTTGGAAATGAACTTTCCAAATTCTTACTTTTTCCTCTTGTTAAGAGTGTTTTGTTTGGTATTTGAAGAATATCATAAAATTGAAATAGGACAAACATATCAATTGAATGTTTTATGTTATGAGGTCTTAGATTTAGAGCTGGAAAGAATCTGTTGTGATCTAATCCAACCTCATTTAAATTTTGAGAAAATTGAGACACACGAAGGCTTTCATTTGTCCAAGGCCACACAGTAACTATCAGATTTGAGATTTGAATCTAAGTCCAGTCAATCTAGATAAGATATCTAGCATTTCTGAGTCCATCACCTTCATTTTAAAAACAAGCAACTGAAACACAGGTGTGAAGAGGCACTCAGGTAGAGTCACTTCTCTGTTCAGGGTTTCTAGGTAATATTTGCTGATTCAAAATCCAGTTATCTTTCTTTCTCTTATACTTTGCTTCCCTCTTTTAGAGAGTGCCTCCTGAAACAGTTGATTACAGTTCTTTAACCTGTCATAGGATCTTAGATGGAGAGCTAAAAGGATCCCTAGAGGCTATCTAGAACAACTCCTTCCTTTTAAAGATGAGGGACAGTGACTTGCCTAATATTATACAGCTACTTGGCAGCAAGGAATATTGCCGGTTAGATATTCACTGGAAAACTTTCTGTAAACATTTAAAAAAAAAAAGATTATCTTATTGCAAGATAATCATTCAGTGTTAATTCTGCTGATACATGCACATGATAATATTATGGTGCTTTAAAGTATTAAGTTATATTGAAAAACAAGAAAACAAAAAGAACATGGCTTTGCTATTTTAACATTCCCTTAACAACCCTGTGTTAATGAATATCACATCGAGGTTTTCTTCTCCCTCAGTAGGAAATTTGCTCAGTATTTTGGGAATATGAATAAAATGTCCTGTAGAATCTCCAAAAGCAGTTCTTAGTGGTGATTTTATATTGATGGTTTCGTTTGTGAGGACACAATTCTCACAGGTAGTTTTCTGGTATCTCTTTAAAAAACAAAAACATCACAGATGACTTGCTATAGATATTCTAAGAGCATTTATAATCATCATTTGTGCTATATTATGTTTCACTTTCTTTAGGCAAATAAGAAACTAAACTTGGAAAATGGTGGCCTGATGAGAGAGAATTTGCGATTGAAGGCTGAAGTTGATAACAGATCACCCCAAAAGTATGTATTTTATTTATAAAACCTGTTTCCGCATTTGTTGAATAGTTGCCAAGTGAAGCTGTAGGATATATAAGGTAGTTTGCATATTTTCTCATTTGACCATCACTAAGCAAGAAATATAAGATGATTTGAAGGAGCTATTGAGTTTAGAGATGGCTAGAGAGCCCATGAACTCTTAATTCATCTTAGTCCATCTAATGCCCTGCTTTTTCTTAAGATATGGTCTTTTTGGATTGCTGTGAGAAAATCCATCATTTGATTGACTGGTGGATAAAGATACCATTCATCCTTTTGGATCCTGAGTCTCAGAAAGATTTAAATGGTTTGCCCCAGGTGTCTGAACTAAAACAAATCTTATCCAGGTCTTGACAGTGCAAATCTGGCACTATTTTTACTCAAGTTATGGAGGTCATTATAGCATATTTGCAATTTGTCTGTTATTTTTTTTATTTGAACATGAATGCTCATCTTCCTCATATTCCTGTCTTGTTTAATATTCTGTTTAGTACACTCCTGGTTTCAGCCAAAGGCTTTTGGCTGATCCATTGCCTACCACTAGTTAGATTTTTTTTAAAGTATAGTTAACTAAAATAAACCCATATATTTATCATATCTGAATATTCTGCCATCATTTTTCTTTTTTCTTTTTCTTTTTCCTGAGGCTGGAGTTAAGTGACTTGCCCAGGGTCACACAGCCAGGAAGTGTTAAGTGTCTGAGATCAGATTTGAACTCTGGGCCTCCTGAATTCAGGGCTCGTGCTCTATCCACTGCACCACCTAGCTGCCCCTCTGCCATCATTTTTCAAAAAAGGATTACATTCTGGAGAACTTTATCTTCCTCTCTTCTGATGAAAGATTTCACGTGACCTGTTTTACAGTTTAAGTATATAATACCAGAGCACAGGCAAGCACTACAGTACTTCCTAAGACTGGATGTAGAGAATAGTTCTTCAGATTTGGGACTGATTGCCCACTTTAGCATTAGATACTCGTTTCTTCAAAACATGCTGTCCCATGTATCCTCTAGGAAGATGACATAAAATACTCTAAGTAGCAGAAGATCTCTTAACTGACCCTTAACACTATTTTAAGTGGTGATGGAAAAATCAGGACTGAAAGATTTAAGAAGAGGAAGAGACAAGAAGGCACTTTCTCCTACTTGTTTTCATGAAGATCTCTCTTAGTGCTTTTAGGAAGGAAGTTTCAAGGGAGAGGCTACTGAGCTCCCAGAAGTCAGGTGCCATCTCTGAGGTTAGCAGGCCAGGACTTCTGACGCTCTCCTAACCACCAGCATTCACTTCTCCCCATTAGGAAAAAAGCGAAGGCAGTAGACGGGAGACAAAGCAAATTTATCCCGCCAGAAATAGCCCAGCTTGTCAGCTGGAGAAGAGAAAGTGTTGCCTCCAGGAAAGCCAAGTGTGGTATCAGGAAATGGCAGAAGGGAGCCGTAATTATCCACCGCCAAGCTCAATTATCAGTAGAGACAGAAGCAGAGCTTTTACTTTTAAATAGTTCCTTCCCTTCCACTCCCCATCTTCATTTTTCTTCCCCTCTATTGGGATAATGTCCCACTTTGACAAATGAGTGAAATAAGCTTAGGAAATGTTGTTGTTGTTGTGTGGTGGCTTGAATCTCAGTGATGATCATTGATTGGCAGTGCTCCCCTTCAGTCAAAGTAATGGCTGTCCATTAGCTACTTCCCTCAGCACAGTGAATGGAACTCAAGCTATTTTACAGCTTTTATTCCTTGAAAAGTTGCCCACCAAATATTTCAGATGTAGTGTCAGCTATGAGAATGGTATCTTTTAAATACCTATGGCTCCAACTTGATACATTACCAAGAATCAAAAGAATCTTACCTGAAGCAAATCTGGTCATGCTTTTCAAATAACCACAGTCATTGGAACCAAACACAGTAGAAGGACTCTGAATTTTCTTTCTCCCTTCCTTCCTTTTAATGTGACATGTCTCACTAGAAACGTGACTTGAACTCAACAGTATTGCAGATCAATTTGCAATGCATTGAGGTATTAAATGCATCGCATTTGATTTATAGCCTTGTTTACTCTGCATCTCCAAACCTACTGGGATTCAGAGAAGCAGCTGACCACAGCTGAAAATACCTAGGTCTGGTTCATCTGAGGAGAGAGTTCTCTTTTTGTATGGTCAAGAACAAGATAAAAATGTTGTTCCTTGGGATGGATAAGAGGGTCCTTTTATAAACCAAACAAAAAATACTCACATTGTTCCTTTTACATGTTTATTCAATGAGTGTCTCCTAAACTACCTTCTGGACCTTTTTTCTCTTTTCTCTTAGTTATGGATCTAGTTTTGATGTTCTGTTTTTGATTGCTGATTTTGCATTATCTTACCTATTGAACCTTACATGTTCTTCTGTTTCCAGAAGAAGGAGCTTAAGTAAATTAAAATTAGAGATGATAAATTTAAAAGAAGAATATGGCCTTGAGAGATTGAATATAAACATTCCTTTAAAGCAGGGGTTATTAATCTTGGATTCATGTACCCCAAAAGCCTTGTCTGTAAACTTGGATAGGGGGAAAAAAAAAAACTTCATCTTTATATTTATTTATCTCTAGTTTTTTTTTTCTGTTTTATTTTTTCAAATACATGTAAAGATAGTTTTCAGCATTCACTTTTCTAAGATTTTGTAACAGATTTTTTCTCCTCCTTCCCTTACTTCCCTTCTCCTTAAGACAGTAAGCAATCTGATTCAAGTTATATATGTATAGTACCTTTAAAAACATTTCTATATATTTGTCATGTTGTACAAGGAAAAGTAGACCAAAAGGGGGGAAAAACTAATATATCACAAAAAGATACTGATCTGTCCCCTACTTTGAAAACTATTATATGAAGAGAACTTAAAGCTTTAATCCAGATAAATAAAGTCAGAAAGTAATTATTTGCAAATCATTGATTTTGAGCTTTCTTCTATATGATGGATTGACCTGCATTCAAGTACTTCTCTGAGATTTGTTTATTAAAGGAAGCTTATAAAGGTTAGGGAACATGCTTTTTAACTGTTAAGATAGATATCCAAGAAGACTATACTGTTCTCCTATTAAGGCACATTGTTTTGGGTGTCTGTTCTATGCCAAAAACTATGTTAAACTATATGGAGAATGGGAAGAAAAAAGTCTTAAGACTTGATTCTTAATATCAAGGAACTTAGATTCTAGAGGGATTGTTTCATTTTTTGTGACAAGCACATAGGAAGCATAATGTATGCTTGTTAATTGAGTATATAAAATAACAACCTGAAAAAATTCCTTTGGGTGGGTTAGAAGTGCTCTGGACTTTTGATTTCATAAGTATATGAAGATTCCTAGTAAATACTTGCTGAATTTCAGGCACGGTTATAAAGAAGTATAGTGCTAAATTACATAATATCACCTAGAATAAGTGAGAGATAGGAGAATATGGAATGAAAAAGTCTGAAAAGGCTTCATAAAGGAAATAATGATTGACTTGGACCTCAAAGGTTAAATAAGATTTGTATAAATATAATAGGATAGAATTATGGTCCAGAAATGAGGACAAAGCATGAACAAAAACATGGAGACTGGAAATAAGCATAATATATGTGGAGGACAATGAATAAAAATGGAATGGTGTGGAGGGTGGGTGCAAAGGCAAAGGGTTAAAATTAAATTGATCAGGAGAGTAAGGGCAAGTTATAGATGGAAGATCTTGAAAATCCAGTAAAAGATCTTGGAATTTAGGTGAGGCTCATACATATATAGACCTAAGACTGAAATGCACTTGAAAAGAAGACATTTAGCTCTACCACCTCATTTTATAAATAAACTAAATTTCAGGGATATTGAGTGACTTGCCTAAGGTTACCTGTTTACTAAGCATCAGAAGTAGTATTTGAACTCGGGCTTTCTGATTTCAAAATCAGGATTCTTTCTACTCTAATACACTGTTTGTTCCCCATACCTCCACTCTCATAAGAAGCTGTTGTTGAAGCCTGTGTAGCTCATCCGTCATGTTTCTTTTTTGTTCTATGTCCATCCCATTCTGGAAATCAACCTCACCACTTTATTAAAAAAAAAAAAAAAAAGAAAGAAAGAAATTACTATTTATTTGTGCTTAACATTCTTTTCTTTGTAAATTTTGAATTCCAAATTCTCGTCTCCTACTTCTCTTTCATCCATTGGGAAGGTAAGTAATATGTCAATTATACATGTGAAATAATACATAACAGTTCCATAGTGGCCATATTAAAAAAAATCAAAGAAAGTGAGAAAATTATATTTCAATTTATACTGAAGAGTTCATCAGTTCTTTCTACAGTTGAATAGCATTTTTTTCATCATAAGTCCTTTGAAATTGCCTTGGATCCTTGTATTGATTTGAATAGTTTTTCATATTTGAGCATTATTAAAGCATTGCTCTGTGTATTGTGATGTGGTTCTTACTTCATTTTTTCATTAGTTCATGTAAGTCTTGATATGTTTTTCTGAAAATTTTCGCCACATTTCTTATAACACAGTAGTACATCATCACAATTCTATATCAAAACTTGTTCAGCCATTCTCTAATTAATAAGTATCTTTTCATTTTCTTATTCTTTGCCATGACACAAAGCTCTTATAAATATTTATGGATGCTTTTTCTTTTTATTTGATCTCTTTGAGATACAAACTTAGAATTGTATTGCTGGATCAAAGAGTATGCACAATTTTATAGATCTTTGGGCCTAGTTCCTGATTGTTCACCAGATTGGTTGAATCAGTTCGTTAATCCATTAGCCATTCATTGGTATACCTATTTTCCCTCATCTCTTCCATCATTTGTTATTTCTGAGAGGTGTGAGAGGTGTGAGGTGGTACCTCAAAGTTGTTTTTTATTTGCGTTTCTCTAATCAGTAGTGATTTCTACTATATGATGGATTGACCTGCATTCAATAGGTGGTTTCATGTGCCTGTTCATGGTTCAGATTCAAGTACTTCTCTGAGATTTGTTTATTAAAGGAAGCTCATAAAGGTTAGGGAACATGGTTTTTAACTGTTTTTTCATGCAACTATAGATAACTTTAGTTTCTTCTAAAAATTGCTTATGCATATTCTTTGACCATTTATCAATTGGGGAATGGCTCTTATTTTATAGATTTCACTCTATATATATTTAAGAAAGAAGGACTTTTATCTAAAACTTGCTTAAAATTTTTTTATATTCATCACTTTTGATATTACTTCATTGTTTGTCTATGGTACCTTTTAGCAAAATGTATTTTTCCAGATTATCTCTTTTAAATTAAGTCTGTTTTTACTTTTGCTTTGTCTGAGATCATGATTGCTATTCTGATTTTTTAAAAATTTTAGCTGAAACATAATACATTCTATTTTAACCCTTTAACTCTATGTGACTTTCTGTTTCAAGTGTGACCATTATTAAGAACATATTGTTGGATTATGATTTCTAATCTATTCTTCTATATACTTCCCTTTTTTGGGTGTGTTCATCCCATTCACATACACCTTTATGATAACTATATGTTTTCCTCCATCCTATTTTCTTCTCTTTATCATTCTCTTTTTCCTTCTCAGAAGTCTGTTTTACTTCTGATCACTGTCTTCCTTACTCTGCCCTTTCTTTTCCCTTATTTCTTTCCTATTTACCTATTGGATAAGGTAGATTTCACTACCCAGCTGATGGGAGTAAGACTCAAGCATTACCCCTCACTCCCTATTTGCCCTTCACTAAAAAAATCTTCCTTGTGGGCTTCTTGTAGTGAGAAAATTTTCCCTATTCTACCTCTTTTTTCCTTCCCCCCCTTTCTTAGAGATCATCCCAACATAATACACATACACACTTGTCCTTTGTTTACATAGACCCCCTTTTAAGTATGATGATAGTGATAGAATTCTTAGGAGTTACATGAATTATCTTGCATATAGTAATGTATACAGAGTCTATTGTGATTACCCTTTTGTGTTTCCCTTTTTATGTTTCTCTTCAGCTTCTATTTGAATTTTAGATTTTTTTATTCATCTATGGGCTTTTCATCAAGAATTCTTAGAAGTCCTCTATTTATTTATTTGTCAATTTTTTACCTTGAAGGATTTACTTAGTTTATTGGGTAGATTACTCTTCATTGTAATCATAGTTCTTTTGCCTTCTATTCCTTTAATGGGATAGCTATTAAATCTTACTTGTTTCTGACTGTGGCTTCAGTTTTTGAATGATTTCTTTCTGGCTTCTTTTATCCTTGATCTTATAGCTCTGTAATTTGTTTGTGATGTTACTGGGAGTTTTCATTTTGGGATCTCTTTCAGGAGGTGATTGGTGAATTCTTTCCATTTCTGTTTTATCCCTTGGCTCTAAAATATCAGTATAGTTTTCCTTTATAGTTTTTTTGAAATAAGATGTTTACGCTTTTTTTTTGATCATGACTTTCTGACAGTCTAATCATTTTTAAATTATCTCAATTTATTTTCTATATTAGTTATTTTTTGATGAGTTCACATTTTTCTTTTTTCTATTCTTTTGACTTTATTTTTTTGTTTCTTGATCTCTCAGGGAGTTGTTAGATTCCTCCTGTCCAATTTTAATGTTTTATTTTCTTTATTATTATTATTAACTATTTTTTTCAGTGAATTTTTATATCTCCTTTTCCATTTGGCTTGGTCTCCTTTTTAAGTTCTTTTCTTCAGTGAATTTTTGTTCCTCTTTTACCAAACTGTTAAGTTCCCTGTTGTGATTTTCATGCAGCACCCTCATTTCTTTCTCAGTTTTTCCTCTACTGCTCTTCTATCTTTAACTCTTCCAGAAATAATTGAGTCCAATTAGCATTTTTCTTTGAGATATTGACATAATACTCCCTAATAAACACCCAAATAAACTCTTCAGAAACTACATTCCCCGAAAACAGTTATACAAAACTACTTAATAGAGCAGCACTTATCCTCCATTTGACCTTAGCTTTGACCAAGCCCCTCACACTCTACTTGTCTGGCTCTTTCCAGAGCTTAGAAATCTATATTGTGCATCTATTAATATCATCATCTCTGTTTATTCCCTGATGAAGACAAAGGGACTTTGAATATATAACACACCAATGCTTTAAGAGGCCCAAGCACAGTCCCAAACCAATACTGGCTTAGTGCCTCATTGTGGAGTGGTTGATGGGCACCGAGGCTTCCGAAATTCCCACTGGACAGTATTTTTCCTCTGGTTAGTGTATTAAATAAATAGGCCTCTCAGAAGAGCATCTGAAGATGGTAGCAAGGCTTCCATCTCCTCCATGGAGACTAGGACATTCTTCTCTCTTCCATGGCAGTGAATTAGATGTTATCTAAGCCCTTCTCCAATTGTATAATTGTGGTGGTGTTTTTTAACTTCATTTTGGTTTTAACACAAGAGAAGCTTCTAGCAAATCTCTTTACAAAGTATATTGCCCATTAAGCTTGATTATTAATAGGAAGTAGAAATATAGTTTTTACCTTTCATATTATAGTGCTAACCATTTCATCTGACCAGAATTTTATGGTCTCTTCATGTTGTAATTAAAAGTTATAATAACAATAACAAATATTTAAAAATGCTCTAAGATTTGGAGAGTATTTTATTATGTGTCTTATTTGATCTTCATGATAGTCTTGTGGAAGGTGCTATTATTGTTCTCATTTTATAAATAAAAATTAAAATGAGTCTAAAAAGTGTTCAATAATTTGCCCAGAGTCACACAGCCAAATAAGTGTCTGAGGCAGGATTCAAGCTTTAGTCTTTCTTGTTCCAAGCCCAGACACTTCATCCATTACATCAGTATAGTTATAGTGATTGTGTATATTCTTTTGGCTCTGCTTTCTTTATTCTGCATCAATTCATGCAAGTCTCCTATTATATCTATTATGTATTTGCTTTCATCAATTTTTAAAGCACAGAAAAATTTAATTATATTTCTATATCATAATTTGTTCAGCTATACCTTAATCAATGAACAAATGTTATATTTTTCCTTTTTATTATCATAAGTAATATATCTACAATATTCTTTGAACTGTCTCCTCTCCACATTTGAATCTCTGACAGGGTGAAAACTGAGTTGATCTCTAAGTATAGTAGGAACTAAAAAGGCAAACAAATTGTTTCTTGGTACTCTTTGGCAGTGTAAATGTGGAAGAAACAGCTTATACTTTAAGCTGTAAGGATATGATCGCTAAAACCTGCCTGATTCTTGTTCTTAATTTTTCTGGACCCTTCAGAATAACTAACTCTCTCTCTCTCATTTCTCTCCCTCTCTCTCTCTCTCTCTCTCTCTCTCTCTCTCTCTCTCTCTCTCTCTCTCTCTCATTCTCTCTCTTTCTCTCTCTCTCTCTCTCTCTCTCTCTCTCTCTCTCTCTCATTCTCTCTCTTCTCTCTCTCTCTCTCTCTCTCTCTCTCTCTCTCTCTCTCTCTCTCTCTCTCTCTCTCTCTCTCTCAACAATGTCTTTCTGATCAACTGATGCTAATATTTCTGATCCATGCTTATCTATAAGGTTATAACTATGGACCTGCAAGGAACCTTAGAGACAGTACAGTACAACTCTCTTATTTGCAGTTGAAGAAACTAAGACACAAAGTTATGGGACTTGACTAAGGTCCTATAGTGATTTATGATTATGGGCCCATGATTTGAACCCTCTCCACAGTTCACTGCTTTGAGGAAGTTGTTCCTGACTTCCTGCCTCCTAAGTCTGTTGTAACTTCAAAATTCCTGGCATTTGACCCCGACCTGATAAGATAAACTGATTTTTGTTATGCCCTATGGTTTCCCTGGAAGGGGATCTTGTAGACTGTCAGGGGAACCTGATGGTGCCCTGGGGCCAGACTGTGACAGCAGGGCACTAAAATGAGTTCTTTACACAGGCCCTCCCGCTGCCTAAGGGGCTGAATCTCTGAAGGCACAACTAATTGGGAGTGGGCAGAATGACCCCAAACTCTCCTCATCTACTTGTCCTTTTTGTAATGATATTGTAATAGAGTAGTCTGTAACATATGCTAATGACTAAATAATTAGATTGTCAAATAGATTTTAAACTCCTAGAGAGCTGTAAGGCTTAAAAATGATTGTTTTCTTTAAATCTTTCATCACCCCAGCATGGAGTGGATGCTCAAGAGAAATTTTGGATATCTACTCAATTATAGTGAATTTTGATTTTAAATTTTTGGCAAATACGCTCATCTTCCATGTGGCCTATTGCAATATATAATTTAGAAACATCTAGATCCAAACTTAAATTTTAAGTGTATTCCTCTTCCCCAACCCCAACCTCCACATCTATTATGAGTATTGTGTTATTGCTGGAGTACTGTGGGATAATTGTCCAAGAGGGTTCTTTATTTGGTATTGGCAAAGAACAAAGAAGAGAAATTGATTTCTGAGCATTTCATTGCAATCTGTACTAGATTGCTTGGGAGTAAATTTGGTCCACAGTTAAAGTTTAGGGTCTCCAAAGGACATTGTTACACTGATCCATGAAAATGGTAAGAATATTATTTGAAATTTTCTGGGCAGTTTAGACTTAAGAATTGGGACTCAGGATTTCAGGATTGTGACTCAAACATTCCTTTCCCCACTTTGCTCACCAAAATCACCAGATAGGTTACTATAGTTCTGAGTGCCATTGTTTTTTGTATTTCTAGTTCGAGTTGAAGTAAAATAAATGCAATTGAAAAGTAGAAAAGATTCCATTACAAAGTAAACAAAATACTCCTTCTATATATGCTGCACTGCAGAGAAAAATCTGGTAATATGAGGTCAGGATGCTATGATTGGTAGCACATCGCTTTAGGAACAAGGCCAAGAGTAAAAGGAGAGTGGAAATTGGAAGCTTCCTGAGAGACTTCTTCATTAGTTCCAGAGAACTGATTTGAAGAAGAGAGCCAGTATTGAATCCAAATTCCATGGTTATTCCTGCAGCAAGGCAATCCTGTTACACCTCCCTAATTGACTTACTATCCTACTCACCACAGTCTGCTTCCAGACTTTTTTTCATCCTTCCTCAAACCTTCTATAGTTCCCCTTCCTCCCTCTCTCTCAGCTGAGATCATATCATATTTCACCGGAAAAATTGATGCCCTTTGTCAAGAGCTTTCTCTCTACCCCTCTCAATTCACATTTCCCAAATGCTTTCTGCTACTATTTCTGCCATCTCACATGAAGTTGTGGCACAGGGGATCCCATTCCATTCCATCTTTATAGCAGAATGCTTCTTCTACCTCTCCATTTATAATCTCTACTGAATCTACTGAATGTTTCCTTTTGTCTACAAACATGCTCCTGTCTCTCATATTCCTACTTGAAACTTTCGTTCCTGTTAACTATTGTCTCATGTCTTTTCTTCAGTTTGTGGCTAAAATCTTTGAAAAGACTATATGTACTTGGCTTCATTTTTTCACTCTCAACTCTCCACTCTAACTTCCAGCCTCATCATTCAACCAAAATAATTTTTCTAAAGTTAATGATCTCTTAATTCTAGACTCTAATGGTCTTTTCTCAGTCTTCATCTTTCTTGAATTTTCTGTAACCTTTAATACTTCATTCATCCTTTTATCCTTGAAACTCTTTTATGTATTTGTGACACTATTTCTCCCTGATTCTCCTTTGTTAAGTTTTCCTCCAAATCCTACTTAATAATCGTAAATGTGTCACAGGCCTCTGTCCTAGACCCATTTTTTCTATATCATTTCATTTGATGAATTCATTAGCTGCTATGGATTTGATTTTCATCACTGTACATGATGTGTACATGTGTACACATGAATCTGTACTGTTTCATATTGGTATAACCCTGATTTTCATAACTTCCAGACTCATATATTAAATGTCAATTAGACATAACTGAATATGCCATTGACATCTCAAATATAGCATGTTCAAAACAACTCATCTTTCTTTTCAAGGCCCCCCCAGCTTCTCCATAATTGTTGATTCTCCATTCAGCTGTAAGTTTGAGCTTCCTAAAATATAGATCCGATCATGTTACTATCCTACTCAGTAAATTAGAGTGGCTCCTTTTATGTTTCTAAAACCTTTCACAATCCAGATTCTTCCTACTTTTGTAGGATTCTTATACCTGCCTCTGGAGCCTCTATATACTCTGTGACCTAAGACCAGCAATACTGGCCTCCTTTCTGCTCCTTTTTTCCTCTCTGAAAGTCCTCAGATCTTATTTATGACTGGCCATTATACCAAGAATACTTTCTCTCCTCACTTCTGGTTTCTTATTTCCCTGTCTTCAGGACTCAGTTTAAATTGTACCTTCTGAGGAAGCCTTTTCTGATTAACTTTTCACTGAGATATCCTCCCATTTAAATTGTATGTATCTTCTTTGTTCAATGATGTTGGAGGACTAAGGACCACAAGTGTTCTATATTTTCTGTCAGTCTGTCAGTCTTTTAAACTTTGTCTTTAAAGTAAAAAAATGACTTTATCATTCTACTAGGTATACTAAAAAACATGATAAAATGCAAACTGAGTTGGATTCTTATAACATGGCCTATTTTTGGTACATCTCAAAATTAGATCCTGAGCTCAGAAATTTTATAATAGCTTTATTTGTGTTTTGTTTTATTTTTCTTGTGTTTTTTTTAACCTATATTTGAAATATTTTCAGTTTAGAGAACTCTTGAATAGGAAAATTCCTCTGTCAATACAGATTAATTGCTGGAATAGAGGCTAGTCACGCTACATGGTTACTTTCCCAGATTCTTAAAAGCAAAGTATCCCAAGAATAATACTTGAACCCAGGTTTTTCTTTACCCTGATTCTATATTCTACGAACTATGCCATGCTGGCACTCTGTGGTCAGTGAAAGCTGAAAACTTTTTGCCTGTCAATCTCACAAGCACAATATCTTCTTTTCTTACAATAAGAATTGAGACTATTAAAGTTGATTAATATCCCAGGTACATAGATGTGGCAATTCCAAAGTATGTATTTCATGCTTAGTAGAGTTAAAACCCTTGCTTGGTTTGAGGTACCAGAAAATCTTGGATTCACATTCTTCCTACATATATCAAAATAGCCATCTCTAAAGGAATGAGATCAATGGCACACATAGCTTGGTTGGCTTCGTCAAGAGGAATGGTACCCAAGATATTGGAAGACGGGGAGAGAACATGGGAAGGTATTGTTTCTTATTACCTTTCATGACAGCCCATTCCTCTTTTGGATGGCCAAATTATTAGGAAGATTTCTCCTGACATAATTTTCCATGGATTTTGATTATGCAGTAAGTAACAGTTAAGATTTGAATTGAAGTCCTTTAACATCAAATCTTTCAGTTTTCCTACTGGACCATATTACATTTTGCTAATATTTATATAATACTTTCAGATTGCTATCACAAGAATTATTTAAGGTTAAGGAGTATAAAGAAGATTATCTCTTGTTTTACTGCTTAGCAAACTTCAGTTCAGAAAACTTTAAACACACCAAGACCCATCTCTTCTACTTGGCAACTTACCAGCCAGTAAACTTCCCCATCTATAATAGAGAGATGTTACTGCTTGTACTACTTGGAAAAAGATAATGTAGGTGATTATTCTTTGTATCAGTAAAGAGCAATATAATGTGATAAGTAGAAGATGAATTGTTGTTAAGATTACTTGAATGAGAGTGTCATGCATGAATCCAGAGTCCCCTTCTACTTGGTACGGGGCACTTTGAAAGAACATAAGATTTGAAGAATCTGAGTTCAGATTCCTGATTCTAATACTTATATTATCTGATGACCTTGTTCAAGTTATTTTAACTTAGTTTCCTTGAAAGTCAGATGACAAATATATTATCTTTCAACTTCCCATTAGTTCTAAATCCCATGACTTTGACTTATGTCAAAATAGGCTTTACGATTTTATGAAGTTAAAATTGATATGTATTTTTGATGAAAAAACTATTTAATGATGCCAGAATTCTTGATATTTAAGGAAGATGTCAAAAGCAGAAAAACACTTTTCTTCTCCTAAATCTTATGTATTAATATATGAATGGATCCATTTTAAGAGAAAAAAATTTATTCAAGATTCATTACTGATATACTTTTTTAAAAAATCATGTCTCATGTTCATTCTAAGAAAATCTTTTGTTTGAATATGCATATTATGAATATTTGCTACAAGATTTTTTTAGATGGGAGTGGAATGGGAGGGAAAGAATATATTTTTATTAATTGAAAAAGAATTTTAAAAACAAACTTGTCTCATCACTAGTTGAACACTTATATGGCCACTGCTAAGTGATTAATGGTCACCAGTCTAATGTGGTAGTCAGTTGAGATCATGCCTGGAGTATTACAGTAGTTTGCTGTTTGGGCTTCCTTGCTCATGTCTCTCCTATCCCCAATTTATTCTCCACATAGCTTGTAAAAGTTCCCTAAAACACAAATATCAGATCACTTTCATATTTAGTAAATTCCACTGACTCCCTATTAACTCTACAATAAATGCTAATAACAGTAATGGTAGCAGCAGCAGTGCTCATTTTCATAGCTTTTTAAGTTTACAAAGTGCTTTACAAATGCCCTCACAACAATCCTAAGAAGTAGGTGCTATCTTCATCCAAATTTTATAAAAGAGGAAATTGAAGCAGATGTTAAGTGACTTGCCCAGGATCAGTCACATAGCTAGTTAGTGTCTGAATTTAGATTTAAATTTGGGTTTTCATGCTTTAAACTCTAGTACTCTATCTACTATATTAACCTAGCTATCTTAATACAAATTCTTTGCAACCTGGATTCAACTTACCTTTCCATTCTTAATATATATAACTCACCTTTATTTACTATTTGTTTCAGGCAGAATGGCCTTTTTGCCATCTTGAATATATATAATAACATTTCCTATATCCATACTTTTGTGCAGGCTACTCCCCATTTCTAGAATGTGCCCTCTGCTTCTTAGAAACCTGGGTTTTCTTCAAAGATCAGGTCAAATTCTGTTAACTACGTGAGGCCTTCATTAGCTCAACCTAAAAATTCCTAGTTCCATTCCCCCACATATTATATATACATAGACATGTTGTGTCTCCTTTGAGAATGTAAGTGTTTTGAGCACATGTCCGTTTTTTGTCTTTGCATTTCCAGTGTCCATAGCACATAGTAGGCTTTTAATAAATAATTGTTCATTAACTTAGGCTACTGATCTTTTTAATAGTCCCAAGTTTTATTGATCCAAAGACTTGATGAGCTCTTGTCTAGGACATTTTAAAGATTTATCTGTAAGGAAATGTATAGACTAGAACCATGGTCTGAGTTAAAAGGACATTATATATCACCTGATTTATTCTGATTTTATAGATGAGAAGACTGAGTCCTAGAGGGAGGCACAAAATAGCATCAGAGACTTAAACATGGAAGACTCCTCCTTGTTCATCTCATCTAACCTCTTCAATTTATAGATAAGAAAACTGAGGCCCAAAGATGTTAAATACCTTTCCCAACGGCACATGTTCATTATGTAGCAGAGCTTGGACAGATAACTTGCCCTAAGCTAGCCTTTTATATTATTCAGGTCCCTACACCATGGTTCTTTCTTGGTTGAGACTTCCAAGGGATGTTTTTTGGTTTATATTCATTCTCAGACTTTTATCTCATAATATATCAGTTTTTTGTCCCAAGATATAGTAAGTTTCACTTATGTTTGGCATTTTGGCTTCCTTTCAGTGAATCTATTGATGAGCATTTGAAAACTTAACTTGAAGCTTTAGAACAAATAAATAGAGAATTATAAAATTATATCTAAACCAAAATCTAATTATATCACAGAGGTTTATTTTTATAAATTTGCTTTACTATCCACAAAGCACTTTCACACTCTTTTTCTCATTTAATCTTTGCAAGTATTCTTAAAGGCATACTGTATAAGCATTATCATTCCTCCATTTTATAGATGAGGTGGAATTCCAAAGTCAGATTTTGAACTCAGAGTCTTTTGCTTCAGCTGTACTACACAGCTTTTCATGAGCTAAAATTTTCCTGAGGTTGGGGAAAAAGAAAGGTCTTTCTAACATTTCCTTATTAAAGCCTCTTCTGTCTTCCTCTGTATTTCTCTGCAGCAGTTCACATATTGCCTATTACTATTACCAGGTTTTGAGCAATCTGATTTTTCACCTAAGGACACTAGCTATAAAAATGATATTTGAGAATGCAAAACTTGGGGCAGCTAAGTGGCATAGTGGACAGAGTGCCAGCCCTGAAGTCAGTAGAATCTGAGTTCACTGGCCTTAGATACTTAACATTTACAAGCTGTGTGACCCTGGGCAAGTCTCTTAACTCCAGTTGCCCCCCCCCCCAAAAAAAAGGGGGAAGAAAAATATAAAACTCTCATGATAAGCAAATTAGAGGTTGCCATTTTTTATTCTTTTCATTAAATAAACATATTACATAGTTATCACCATTTAAAAAAAAAAAAAACTTGCCAGGTGTGTATGTAAAGGTAAAAAAAAATCTTTCTTAAAATAGTCTAGAAAATTTATTTCAGGTTGCCTCCACAATTTTATGCACATTGATCAAGGATTGACTTTTTTCAATATGAGGGTTCAGTGTTTGAAGTATCTCTTAAGTATCTGCAACATGTATTGGCATTATATTTAAATATTCCAATTAGCAAATTTTACCTTTCTTGACTTTCCCATCCCCAAAATATACCCTCTTTGTCAAAAAGGACAGATTGTTGCTTTTCCTTTTTTTAGAAGCTAAAGGGAATATGCTTTCTTTTGGAAATATAATTAATTTCAGAGAAAATCAATATTAGGAAATCATATGTACCTCAGACCTCTCCTTTTAGGACCACACAGATTGTAACTTTTTTAACTCTTCCAGACTAAATAGGAGTACCGGGACACAGGCTCCTTGGTGACCTGGATGACTAATGGTTGCCTCTAAATTAGAATGCAACTTAGCACAAAAGAAAAAGGAAGTCTTTTTTGTTTTCAATAAAAATGGGGTAGAGGACTAACACAGATATACCTATTTTGGGGTAGAGACTAACACAGATATGTCTATTTGCAACAACAACTTCAGTTTGGCAAGTATGTATTAGCTGCCTCATATTTAAAGTGCAAAAGGTGGGGAGAGAGACAGAATAAGATAGAGACAGTGTGTTGTGTGTGTGTGTGTGTGTGTGTGTGTGTGTGTATGAAATGATAGTCATTTTGTATCTGCTCATCAGGAACTAATATTTAGGCAAAAGTTCTGAACTTTATTTTTTATCATGGGCACATTCAGAGTAATGTGTCCTCAGAATAATGGTTTGTTGTCTGTATTCATAATTGAAAGACATGATGAATTTTATTTAGAGGATTAGTAAAAAGATCATTTTTCCCATTGTAGTTTACAGATCCCCTAAAGTCTATCTATGCACACCTTAGTGACCATGAACTTTAGTTGTGAACCCTTGAATTAAGGGGATTCTAATCTGTACACAGATTAGTAGGGAATGATGGATACAAAAGACAAGGCCAGAAAAAGAAATATGTGAAATGGGAGTAATCTATTTTTGTTTTTGTTTGGGAGTCAGTAGGAGAGGCAAAGGGATGAGGGAAAGGTATGCTTCAGCTATTGAAGATGGTCTTTAAAAATATATCAAGATTGGAGATATCATGTCAAGTTCTGGGGACATCTAATGGTTGGTCTCATGTCTCTTTGAATTTGCCATCATAAATAGTGTATATTACACTCAGAAACATAATAGGTACTTAATTTATACTTGTTCCAGTTCTGACTGAGAGTTTGATTCATATCAGAGTAGAATAGGAAGTAGGGTAGGTAGGAGTGTAGCGTTATTATAGAAGCAAGTACAGTAAAAGAAAGCAATACCATAGGTTCAGAGAGTTATAAGAAATTCAGAGAAGATACCCCTACCACCACCAGGCAAGAGTACCACTGAAATACCCCATACAAATAAATAGGTGTCTAAGGTTTAGAAAATATTTTGAATGCGTGTATATTTGGAAAAGGAATAATCTTTAAATTGGAAGTAGGGAAAGATAGAAGGAAAGGAAAGTCAGAGTAGCCTTTTATGCTTACATTCATTATTTCATCAGAAAGCATTTGATTCTTGCAAGATATATGGATTTTCCTAATACACTTATCAGTGCACTAATGCATTCATCTTACTAATATCTGCTCTTTGGGGGAAAAGTCAGTGAAAACAAAATGTGATGAAGGGATGATTTTCTGATGTGTTCTTTTCAACCTCAATTTTAAGTTGTGTTCAGGAACAGTATGAAAATATTTTTTATGTGGAATCTATTTGAGCCACAAGTACAGATTTTGTATTTCAAAGTTGGGAGAAATGAGATTGATGTCCCACACAACAGTAAAATGCCCAAAATAAGTAGCTCTGGAATGAGTTAAAGCACAGGACTCAACAAGGCTGAGTAAAAAGCTGTAGATCTAGGATGGCTGTTGTAATTGAAAGGGACCAAATAAGTATTTAAAACCATCTCTCTCAGGACTGTTAAGATTTCTGAATTTCAAATTGGCATTTTATATTTGACAAGGTGACATTGTGTAAGAAATGTATTGTAAAACACGGCTGTACGATAGGAAAATGATTGAATGTAAATATTTCAAGATGTGGACTACTGTTCAAATGTTATCATAAATCTTTGCCATTGTTTTAGGGGATAACTCTTCATGCATATTTGAAGTGAATTGATAGGTCTAGCTTTTGGAAGGATAATCTTCAGATAGTTTCCACCTCAGTGCTACTAATAGTCTGATTTCATTAGTTAAAGAATACTGTTAGCTATTCATCATTGTTATTTTCTACCTCTTAGTATATAGGAAAAGTCATTATTAAGTTAGGGGAAAAAACCAATGGTAGAGTCTGTTTATGTCCCCCCTTACATTTGCTGAGGGGCCTGAAATTTCAATGTTATCTTTGTGAAATCAGCATCTGCAATTATTTGTGATCTTAAATGTTTTAAACAGAAAAAAAGTATAAGAACTTTACTTCAATTGGAAAATTAATTGTCCTTCCATTTCTTGCAGGTTTGGCAGGTTTACAGTTGCTGCTCTTCAATCCAAGGTAGAACAGTATGAACGAGAAACAAATCGCCTAAAGAAAGCCCTGGAACGAAGTGATAAATATATAGAAGAATTAGAATCTCAAATCTCATTGCTAAAAAGCTCAAGTGAAGAAACTGAATCGACAAACTCCATTAGCCAAAGAGTACTTTCTGCAGAAAGCCAAGGAAACAGTCACCCTGAGGAAAATACTACAACTTTAACAAGTCAGGTAGATTGTGTTGGAAAGCAGCCTGTTCCAGCCAACCCAACTACACACCTAACACAGTCTTCATGTAGTAGACTCTCAGATATTAACTCTGCTACTCAAGAAGGCTCAAGTGAGAGAGAAACAGAGTGTTGTAAGAATAAAGAACTCTTCCCAGAACAGTTGAAAATTCTGTTAGATGTTACTGATACAAGGATGGATGCCTGTTTGGAAAGACAATGGAATAATAAAACTGGGAATTGTGATCCTTATAAAGATGAGGAACTTTATGATCTCCCAGCTCCCTGTACCCCTTCTTTATCTCTTAGTTGTCTTCAGCTTAATACCCCAGATAACAAAGAAGGCTCTCTGGTCAAAACAGAGAGTATTAGAAAAAACTCACACCACCTAAGAAAATTGGTATTTGATGATTTTTGTGGCACCTCAAACAGTTGTGAAAAAGATTCCCTCCAGGACAATACAAGTAGTTGTGAAAATGGAAAGAAGTCGGAAAATTTCACTTCCCAAAAGTCAGTGTTTTGGGATTGTTGCCCTACCAATTTTGTCCAAAACTTAGATTTTGATAGTTCAGAGCAGAACCCAGTTGCAAGTTCTTCTGGAGAATTGTCAATGAAATCCAGTGAGAAAGCAGGCTCCTGTTTATCTAAAAGATTAAATTCTATTCGCTCCTTCGAAATGAATCGTACTAGAACATCCAGTGAAGCATCAATGGATGCAGCTTATCTTGATAAGATCTCTGAGCTGGACTCCATGATGTCTGAATCAGACAACAGTAAGAGTCCCTATAGCAATTTTAAATCCACCGACATGGAAACCCCAACAAAATTAGTACAAAATAGTGAATTTTTGGATGATTCTGATAAACTAGAAGAAAGAACTAAACCAAACCTTACAAAATGCTCTCAGCTGCTTGATCAGCCAGGAAATAGAAATGAGTGGAAACCCACTTCTTTTTTCATTCTTTCACCATCTGACCAAGAGATGAATGAACATTTTCCACTCCTCTCCTCTCCTAATTCAGGAACAAGTGAAATCAAACCCCAGAACTGTTTGTTTCAGAGGGAGTTTTCCCAGAGTTTTTTGTTTAGCAACTCACATAAGCTGTTTGATGATCAGAGGTTTGGGCCATCTTTTTTCAAGATGTCCTCAGAGATGCACAATGTTCACAATCACCTTCAGTCCCCATGGTCTTCCACATTTGTGCCTGAAAAGAGAAATAAGAGTATGAATCAGTCAGCAAAAAGAAAAATACAGAGTAGCCTTTCTAGTGCCAGCCCATCCAAAGCAACTAAAAGTTGATTCAATTCTATTGAAAAGGTACTTTGTCTTGAGAGGAAAAAGGAAGTTTTTGAACTGTTTCCTTCCTGCCCTTCTGAGAGTCCCCTCACCCCAGACATTTTTTATTGATCCTTTTAACCAAAAGCTAAATCAAAAATGAATGGGCTAGTCTTTACTTTTATATTCTTGAGAACCTCCTCTTGAATCATGTCAGAAATTTGGTGGTGTTTTTCTTTTAACATCAGCATCATTATTTTTGTGATGTATCAGGGTGGGTATATTTCATGTTTTTGTATTTTGTCAGGTGCAGTAGCCTGCTGGTAAGAAGCAGCTTGTAGATCTTCTTAAATAAAAATCTTAGAGCTGTCTGCATTGTCCATAAAACATTTTGTTTTCATAATGCTTCTCTCAGTATGTAAATTTCTTTTACCTGCCACTTTTATTTTGAGTAAAGGCCTGACTTTAAGCAAATTCACACATTGTGAATTAGCATTATAGGTCTGAGTACAATGGAGGCCTGATATCCTATGTGATTTTTTAATCTGAGATTTTGTGGGGGTCTTCTTGTTTTTGTTTTCGTTTTTTTGTCTTTGACTAGCCAGTGTAGGTACAACTTCAGAAATTCAAGAACCATGTTTTTAAATGTCAAAAGTGGTTGGTTTGGGGTTTGGTCTTTTGTTTGTTCTTTCCCCTGATATAGCTAAGTCTGTTTACCTACCTCTTTGTGGAAAACTAGAAATTCAGCCTACTCTGTGTGGGGAAGTATGTTAATTTCATGGCTTGGATATAGAGCACTCAAATTTTCAGTCCCAAATTCTAGCTCTGATGATGCCCCAGAGCTACTTATCGAAATACTGAACTTGCTGTTTGCATGGCACTGTGCTTTATCGAAACCACAGTCTTTGTGCATGCTAGCATTCTTGCTTGCTCTGTTTTCCATGCTAAGGAAAGTTAAGTTTTGGTTAGTAATAGAATGTCTCTTTTATGTAAGTTACAAGTGCTTTTTTTTTCATTTGTGGTGAGTAGGTAGGGGTGGGGGAGGGGAAGAGTGAAGCACAATTTTTAATTTAGGTTTGGAAAAGCATTTGTTATTCCAAACATTCAGTCTCCCTATACAGGCCTTTAAAAATGGGTTTGTATGCTAATGACTTGTTTACCTAATGTGCACTGAACATTTTACATTAATACTGTACTGTTTTACATTAATACTGCATGCTTTTCTATGTGAATTGAATAAAGATGTCATAAGCACTGTTATCCTTGATGTTGCCTCAGATATGGAAATAACATTCTAAGACCAGGAAAACTGCCCTTCTTATCACTTTTAATTGATCTGAAAGTCTGAAATAAGTTGTCATAAATCTTTTCTCCCAAATCGGAAAGTTCACATTTTCCTTATGTGCAATGAGTGTTTTTTAATTGGTCATTATGGACCATGTTTTATGTTAACAGGCATCTCCTAATAAGGGTTCTTGATCATTTTGCCTCATTACCATGTTGGTAGAGCAGCTAGTGGGTGCAGTGAATAGATCACTGAGCTTAGAATCAGGAAGGCGTATCTGAGTTCAAATCTGAGTGACCCTGGTCAAGTCACTTAACCCTGTTTGCCTCATTTCCTCATTTGAAACGAGCTAGGAAAGGAAATGGAAAACTATTCCAGTATCCCTGGCAAAAACCCTTCCTTCCCCCCCCCCCCAAAAAAAAAAAAAAGACTAGGCTACAATTGAAACTCCTGAACTACCATGTTGATAAGTCTGAACTCTAGCTAAAAGCATTTGAAATTGTAGTGACAAACTGGAATGATATTTCTAAAACTGGTACTCAAAGGGTAAGAAACATTTTCCTAATTCTGCTTATGGTTCAAAGAAATAATATCATTTCCTAATGATATACTTGTTTTTAAAATGTGGGCACTAAAATTGTCTCTAAAATGTTATAACATCTATATAGTAAATTCGGATGTGTCCTTTCACTTCCTTTAGGTGATGAGGGTCTGTCATGAATTACCATTCTTTTCTTCTGCCTCCTACCTGCTCCCAAAGTACTTCATAATTATTAATTAAAACTAATAGGGGGCAGCTAGGTGGCGCAGTGGATAGAGCACCAGGCCTGAATTCAGGAGGACCCGAGTTCAAATGTGGTCTCAGACACTTGACACTTCCTAGCTGTGTGACCCTGAGAAAGTCACTTAACCCCAGCCTCAGGGAAAAAAAATTAAAACTAATAAATTCATAGTCAGGAGAACTGCAGGACATTTTAATATTCTATTCTTATTTTGAATATTGACTTTTTAAAATTAGCAGATCACCATATTCTGATTTGATATTTTAAAAAAATACATACCCATGATGGCAAAAAGAGACAAAATGATTGGATAATTACGTAATAGAAAGATATGATATTTCTTAAGAATTGCTTTTAAGACACCATCGATTTATTTGAGGTTTTCCCCCAAATGGTTTAGATTAGAATACATTTGAAATACAGAATATACTTTAAAAAAAAATTTAATCTCACAAAATCTGCATGCTAGTTACATACAGGTACTAATACTTGGTCTATGGCCTAAGTTTCTGCATCAATAGACAATCCTTGTTAATAGCTAAATTGATTTGATTACATTACATAATTTGTTGGATTTTACTTTATGGCCTCTGTAGTCTGTATATGACAAGTTCTTGCACACACAAGTTCCCAAAATAAAACTGCTAAACTTAAAAATAGAGTAAAATTTTTGAAATTCCTATTATTGGTTAAGAATGCTACTTTTTAACATGTTTTTAAAAGTAGTACTTAATGCTGTGTCTCCTTATACCCAAATTTTCTGTTGACTTTGTTTGATATAATGTTTACACAAGTTTACACAAACACTTTTAAAGTTAAACATTAGATCAAGGTTGTCAGGAGTATTAAATTTATTCTTTATTACCTTTTCAGGGACAAATTAGCAATCAAATAAGAAACTATCATACTAGAAATACTATAAACAACCATAGTAGCAACTGAATTTTTAAAATGCCATTACAAATCCTTAATAGATGATTTGGTTTCATGTAGGAAATAACAGGACTTAATTTATTTTGGAGGTGGGGAGGAGAGCCTAGTGGAGGACATAAAGATTCAGTTTAAATATATCCATGATGATTTTTTTTAACCTTTATAGAAATCAATTGGGAACAAGGTTGAAAAGTGTCTTTCAAGGTTTATATCACTCAAAGCACAAAGCTTTTTCATTTTCTGAGAAATTTGAGTTCCAGATTCTTGAGTATATTTAAAATGCTACTTTCATTAACAAAAGTTAGCTTCTTTATACATGCAGGACTTACACCCAAGTTTCCCATATTTCATGTGCCCTCATACCACATTTCCACTTTAGGTTTCTTTCTCCAAACACAATTGTACTTATTGTTTACCATCTATTTTAATGTTCAGTCCTGTCTTGAGACTTTATGAACTTGTCAACTGTAGCATGCCAGTATTATCCATGAAGTTTTCTTGGCAAAGATACTAGAGTTGTTTATTTCCTTTTTCATTGGATTAAGGCAAACAGCTTAAGTGACTTGCCCAGCATCACATAACTAACAAGAGTTCTTCCTGATTCTAGGCTCAGCTCTGTTAACAGTTGAGCCACCTAGCTGTTCTTATCCTCTTCTATAACTGATAAAATACTGAGTGCCTGCTCTGTCATGTATGTTCTATTTAAAGTGTTACAAGTTCTAAAGAGAAAATTGATTCACAACCATAATAAAACATTTCAAGAGCAGTTGCTAATTTCTTTTGCTTTGCTAATATTATTAGTTTGTCAGTGTCACCGATTATGATAACAGGGTATTAAGTTCTGTGGAAAGAGGTTATTAGGTGAAAAGTGAAAAGGAAGAATAACAGAAAGGGCAGATAGTTCTGATGGGACCATTGTTACAAATGGGTAACTGATGATTCCAGGTTTCAGGTTGTATTAACAACTATTCTATAATATCATTGTCCAAGGTACAGTTATGTTACTATGCCACTATCTGTGTTTCCCACCCTAAAATGAGTCAGGATGTTAAAAAAAAAAAAAATCCTTTACTTTGCTTGTTCCTTTAGGATGACACCTGATGTCAGTCTCAAACTGGTTTGTGAGTTGTGGAGCATAACTTAGCCTAAGGTTAGAAGAGTTTCCTGAAGTCTCCTGTGAATGTCTTCTATTCCTATTTGTGCGAGTTCTACAACTCCACCTTTGTCCATCATGTTGAAACTCTATCTCTTTAATAATACTTGGCAGATGGAATGCCTTTTAAGCAGCGATCTCAAAGTGCATTGTGAACATTTACTGCCTAATTCTCGGAACCCCACTCTGAGCTAGGAAGCATCTATTATCATCCAGATTTTTTAAAGAACCCATCTATCTTGGAGCAGAGGTGCTTTGAAGCTCTTCTGGGCTTCTGTTTAATAATATGACTGAGTCATTCTCAAGTGCTTTGTACTGTATTTGCTTTACTTTCTGTCCTAGTCCTTTTTTTGGAGGGATTTTACAACCCAGCACCTTTTCCCCTCCGGCCTCTTAATAGCTCTTATCTTTTTATAACCTTGAATATAAATCTCTAATTGCCACTTAAATATCCTCTCCCCTCCCCGGAAAAGGAATATAGGTAAAAACACCTTTTCAAGAAATTCTTGGCTTGACACTACTCAGAACTTCCCTTTCAAGGGATTTGCTCCTTATGGGGGTGGGGAAAAGAGACTCGTAAGGAGTGTTTTGGGGATGACAGTATTACCGATGTGTAGTCTTTTTAGAGGCCAGGACAAGAAAACTGGCCTTATCTCTTTTTTGCGTGTGTGTGTGTGTGTGTGTGTGTGTGTGTGTGGTTTCCCTTTCCCCTCCCTGCTAATGGTCCCGCGTTCACTGCCTGGGGCAGGCGGCCTGGTGGCTAGACAGCTGTTCCCTGGGCTCTAGAAAGGGTCAGGCGGTGGCCACGCTTGCAAATCACTTTCTCCATTAAGCAAAAGCCTGCTCTCCCAGCGAGTAGAAGGGGCGCCCCGCCTCGAAGACGTTTATTATCTTCCATGTGCCTTCGCCTGAACCAATCTGGGCCCCCTCCGGGGTTACGGGTGGGGACCTTGGCTTCTTGCGTCCCCCCGGGAAGTAGCCTCTTCCACCACGAGTTTCATTCAGGTCTTAGCCTCTCCTTTCGAGCACCTTCAAACTTTATTCCAGGTACTCCAAGCGAGCAGGCGCTCCGACTCGCTCACTCGCTGTCCCGCACCTCCGCTGCCTGCTTTCCGCGTCCCTTGGTCCCTCAGTCCTGGCAAGGACGGATCTTGAACTTGCTCGCGTACTTTCCTTGCCGTGCGTTCGCAAAAATTCTAAGGGTGCTACTGCCCATGTCCCCAGCCCACCACACGGGCCGGGAGAAGTCCCTTCTGCGATTTATTAGTAGTATTTTTACTGCTAACCAAACCTGGTGATTAAGACGCGGAACTAACAAAGAGTTTTCCTTCCACCTTAACCTTGCACACAATCCTTTAACAAATTAATTAATCCTAATGAATTAACACTTCATTTATTTAAACGCGCTACAGTCCATGAATTAAATTTTCATGCAGTGATTAAAGGCTGTTAAAATATGCATGATTTCGTTAAAATTTTATAATAAATCAGGGCAATGTGTTACATGACAAGGCAACTATTTCCCAGCCCCTCGGAACGAGCTTTGATTCGTGCGGGGAGAAAGGAGGGGGTTGCTAGGGGAGCGCGCAGTTGCTCTTCTGGCGACGGAACCCAGGCTCAGATCTCTCTTCCTCTTAACTTGCGGCGTCATTGTTCCTTCTTCGCTTTCCAGATCCTTTCCCGAGTCTGTCTTAGCAGAAGGAGAAAGCATCTTCTGCTCCCCTCCACGGCTGGGGGAGGGGAAGGTGGAAAGGGAGGAGGTGTCAAGAGGGGGATACGAGGCAGAGGCAGAGGACTCCACCAAGTGCAACTCCCTGGTTAGGTGTGTTCAGCTGGTGTTTAACTAAATCAACTGCGTATTTACCTAAGCAGCTAAGAATCTCCACTTCGGGATCCTGGGAGCTGATGCTTGGGGGCTCTTCCCTGTTGTTCTTTTAATTAATCCGTATTTGTGTCAGACTAGTAGTTTATTTGAGGGGCCAGAGAAAAAGGTGAAACTTTTATAAAGAACAGAATCACCCTAAAGTGAGTTTTCTTTTTACTCGGGGACCTCTAAGTAGATCCTCCAGGCAACTTACTCTCCCAGCCATGAGAGGGGGAGGGCTTTCGAGGGGGAACTTCTTGCCTACCCAGGGACTTAAATCACCAATTGAGCTTTTCTATTTTTAATAGGACACCATTCTACACTTTGACTGCAAAAGCAATTATGGCAGCGTGTACACCGGTAATTAGCAGGCCTTTGCTGATATAAGGAAGGTCCTCATTAGGACATGGAAATAGTCTTTTATGCGTTCACCCATAGGGCTTTCTGAAGGTAGGTTGGTTTTGTTATACGCAGGGGAAGAGGTTTTTATATATGTATACTTTTAATAGCTAAATAGAATATAGTGATTGTTAGTGAATTTTACTTAAAAAAAACAACCTACACATATGGTAGTTTTTTTTTTCTTTTCTTTTCTTTTTTTTTTTTTTAATGTTGCTACCTTTAGTAATACTTTGAGCTCAGGCTATGCTTAACTGCACTGGATAATGTTGGGAAGCACCTAATGGAAGTTGTATTTGAATAAAATGGGAACTGGAAACAAAACAGCAGCGGCTTATTCCTGTAGATTACTCATGAATCCCCAAATCACTCCTTTTTCCTGAGTAGAGCAAAGTCTTCTATGAGGTGTTAGTATTTAATATTCTAATCTGTAGTATATTCGTCTTTGGGGAACCTTAAAAGAGGAAATCAAATACAATGGGTTACAATAACATATAAATCCTTATGCTTTGGGAATAGAGGGTGAATGGAATGGTTACTGGTGACAGGCAGGTAGGGTACAATAGGGAAATTCGGCTCTTTGAAATTTGGAGCAGAACAAAACTAGTGGAAAAGTAGATGCTTTTCCTTGCTTGCTTCACCCTCCTTTTACTGAAATTGCTGGGACATTAAAATAGAGTTACTGCCCAGGCGCTTCCCTAATGAACAAGACCCTCAAAGCTTCCGATTTACTGCGAAGAGTAGGCTGGCGCTTCTCTCCATGAATGCGAATGTTCCCGGCAGGAATACGATGAACAGCGAGTTTTGAGGAGGCATTAAAAATGCACCACCAAAATTGTGAGCCGGCCAGAATGCTGAAAACTTGGGAGCCAGATATGGAAAAGGAAGGAGATGAGCTACGAAGGAGAGGAGTTGAAAGGACAATAGAAATAAAGCTAGTTGGCTAGTGGAGTGGAGGGGGGGGAGGGAAGTGATAGGAAGGGCAAAGGGAGATAAAAAGACTGTATCAGTCTGAAAGGGAAAGCCGAAAGAGTAGGGGGTAAAGAAGTAGAAGTTTTTCTCTAGAGAAAGAAAGATACACTCAGAGAGACTGGTTGAAAAGAGGGAGGGAAAGAGGGGAAAAGGGACGGAGGAAGGGACGAAGAGAACGATAGAGAGAAATGGAGAGAGACAGAGAGAGACAAGAGAAGAGAGAATTAGTCTTCTTCAGCCCGCTCCTCTCTTGCCAAGAAAAAAGTGTCCAAGTAGGAGACTGTTCCAAAATTTAATTTTCTTCAAGGAAATTGACCCAAACAAGAATTTCCACCACCTCCTCTCCTATCTTCCTTCATTGTATTTTTTTTTTTTTTTTGGTTTTGTGAATCGCTTAAATCTGGGATTGAAAGTAGAAATTTCTTGAGTTTCAAACAAATGTAAGTTGACCTTTTAACTTTTCCATATTCTCAAGGCTCAAATTTTGTGTCAGAAAGTGATTGTTTTGAAACAAAATTTTTGACAAAACTACACCACCAGATAAATTTAAGAAATTATTAAATTGAAATGGTCTGAGAGAATCACCCTAAGTCAATTTTGTAGCTTTGCAGTATTTTATATAATTAACAAGAGTTATACTCGCAAAGATTTTATGTGGTTTCTGTCACCAAAGAAGAAAGTAAGTTTCTGATTATGTTCAATGAGCTTTTTGAATGAGGGAGGAAACTGTCAAGAAAGGCAGTTTCTGAAGCTCCAAAGCTGAAGGGACATCTTACTGTATGTATACTAGAAATACTGGATGTATACTAGAAAATGAGAGAAAACCAGTTAATATGGTGTGTTCATGTATTTTAGATCATTCCTCTTTGAAAAATCAAACTCCATGTTCATATCTTTTTATCTGTCAGGTAAGAAACTTTCAAACTCTCATGAAACCTTAGATGGGCTTTCTCCCCCTTTGAATCTGAGCAGACCAAGAACTGAATGTAATGCGTCTTCCTATAATAAAGGGGAAAAAATCAGCACTGGAGAGTGGACAGCAGCTGCCACTCCAATGATGACTGAGAAAATGGGGGTGGAGGGAAGGACAAGAGAGCAAACGACATACATGGTGACAATTTGGACCCCCACCCAATCTGACAAGGATTTTTTTTCCCCTCTGAGAATGAAAAAGAGGCTGCCAGAGGAAATGTGGCATTTGGCCTGCCACAGGAGGAGGAGAAAATTAATTAATGAGGGAAAGAAATGTGTCTCCGATCCAGCTGATAGACTCCCTGCCCCTAGAGGCGGAAATTCCTTAGAAATCAATAGCTGGTGTTCTTGTTATCCCCCTATTGATAAGATACCACGCCATGAGATTGTGGGTTATTTTGGTGGTGTTCATTAAAAGGGGATGCTCATTAAAAGGGGTGGGGGAGGGGACTGGAATCTGTGCCCAGTCTGAGACCCCATGCTAGCATAATTAGCACAAGCAGGGGCTATCTGAAGTAGTGCATCAATTGTAGCTTGCCTGTGATTGCCAAACCCGTGGAAACAAAGCAGTAAAATATTACTAAGTCATGCTCAGACCTTTCCATAACCTTCCCATCCCTACATATACATATCCCATTTCTCCATACCCCTGGAAAAACCCGAGAAGAGTGAGGCAGGGAAAAATGGAAAGTCTGACACAAAAAAAGCAGATTTTTGAAGCATAAGTTAAAAACTAGATGAGTTAAGTTCCTATTAAAGGTATACCAATCACTCACCAGATTCCATATCAGAGGACAGCAATCCACATACTTAAGGAAAGAAGGAAAAATCTTATCTCCATTCCAATACCCTTCCCCTCAGCTCTTTCTCCAATCACCAATTAACAAATACTTATTGAGTGCCTGCAATATACTCAACACTGCACTAAGTACTGTAGATAAATATCAAGAGGTATGAAACTGAGTTCTTGTTCTCGGAAGGGCTTGCAAACACACAGAGAACCTATTAGTCACCAATACATTTCCATTTAAGAGCTTGCCCCCTTATTTTAGGAGAATTCCTACACATATACACAGATCTCTTTGATACTTTGTTCACCCCTCTCTCTTGGAGTTTATATGATTTTCTGGTTAGCCAAATGGAATTGAACTGAGAAAAACAAACAAATGAAAGTGAATGGGACAACTGGGAAACAAAGCTACAATCTTCTCATCCTAACTTTGGCTACTCTTCTCTCAAAAATGTTCCTCATGAGTATATATGGTGATTTATAGACATAATCTTTCTGCCTACATTGTGGTTGACCAGAGGTGTTGGTTGGAGCCCCTTGTCTGCCTTCTCTACTAATGTTTTCCACAGAAGGCTATATTGTGTTTTTTTTTTAATCTCATACAATCATTCTTCTGTTTCACAAGTGTGAAATGACACCTGACGTGTTTACATAGTGCACATCAGGCTGAAGAGGAGACAGTGTCCCCAGACTCCCAAATTCCAAGTTTGTCTGTTTGGAACAAACCTTCTTTTCATCAATTGATATAGTTTAGTTAAAATGAGAGTATATTTCAGTTAGGATCTGGTTGATCTTGTACATTCATAATGATGAATACATGGAACTTGCTCTCCTCAGCCAGAAACATTCTGTTTCTATTCCATTCCCCATCGAGATAAAGTTGCATTCAGTGATCCCAGGGGGCACCATAATGGATGAAAACACAGCTCCCTCTTGCCCAAGTAATTGAACATGTTTCTCAATTCCCTCTTAGACTGGAAGAGGAGCATAGGGAAAAAAAAAAACATAAGAAAAATGGACTTTAAAAAATTTAGCTTATGAATGAGCACAGGTTAATGATACAAATATGCATAGGGTATAATGCAGAGGGGACAAAATCCTACGAATTGATATTTGGGTTTGTAGAAGGGCATATATATGTGTGTATATATATGTATATATATACATATATGTGTGTGTAGATTCATTTAAATTTAGAATATGAAAGATCCAGTTAGTCTTGAAATGACAACAGATTTATTATCTGATCACTGCTTCTTAAAAACAGTCCCTTGCCCTTTTCCTTTAACACTTCTGTCACAGATATGATAATATCTAGATTGTTATTATCACTCAGAGTAATCATTAACATCCATTGGGATTCCCTTCACCTAACTATTATTTCCCCAGGGATTCATTTGACCTGGGCCAAATAACAGGTTGGATAATTGAAAGATTTTTTTAGTAGTCTTTGGTTTTAATATATTGTTACCATTTTGATCAATACTAATAATTAAGATTGGTTCAAGGCCAGGTCTTTTTCTAATTTGTTTTAAATTAATATTCTGATTAGTAGGGGTTTTTCTAAAAGTAGGTTTGTTCCAATTATCTACTGAAAAAAAAAAAGCAAGCAAGCAGACAGGAAAAAATACAAAAGCAACTAAATTGATTTAAAAGTTACATTTCTGGCTGCTTATTCCTTTACTCTGCACTGTTTTCTTTGAGTTTTCACTACAAGAAGTGTGTGTATGTGTGTGTTTTGAAGGGGGTATAGAGGAATCCCAACTACACACTGTTAAGTATTTTTCCTTTTGATTAATCTATGCTTCAGAACACCTGCAGCACGTTTGAAATGTGGGTTTATACACTGTTAAAGGAGACAAACAATAAAGAAAACGCCCAATTTCACTTCAACAGCCTTTCTTAAGTAGAAAGCACATGCTCCTTCCTTGTGGCTCCTAAGTGGCTGTCACTGGCAGTGCCTGATACAATAATAATCGCAACAAAAGTATGTGGAGGAAATTAAATTATATGGAAATCAATAGCATCTGACTGCTTCAAACAAATGTCTGTCACTATGATTATTCTCAAGGAGCCCATTTATAATTCTTAAAAGTAACAGGTTCTCACCGAAAAGACATCACCTTCTGCATTTATGTATTGTTATTTATACTCTATACAAAGGAATGTGCGGGCATAATTTAGCATACAAATGCCCAGCTGTATGCATTGTATAACATCTCGTTAGACACTCAGGCATAGATATGTACCTAACTAATGGGTATATGTGTGTTTAGAAATTTTAAAATATATATTTAAGATACTTAAAAAATCGAACATAAGTAGAAATATATACATGCATTTTCTCCTTATTCTTTTTCTTAAAAAAAAAAAAAAGATAAATGATACATACAACGAAGATAATGTTTCTTTTCTGGACCTACAGGTTTGATCTTTATAGGATAGATGTGGAAAAAGGTGATGCGTTTAGTGCGCATGCCTTGCAGCCACAGGTGTAACACCTGCACTGTCCTTCCCGGTGGTCATTATAAGAGCAGCTCCCACGCTCCGGTACCCGTTAGACGTGCAAGTGCGCAAGAAGATGCAACAAGGCACAGGGAGAGGGAGGGAGAGGGAGTGAGTGAGAGGGCGAGAGACAGCCGATGTCTATCAAAGCGGTGGAGCAACAAGCTCTCGCGAGAGATTGCCGGGCTCTAGCCACGAGATGTGGGGGCTCAGGTGTAAGAGGAGCGCATCTCATCCCAGCACTAGGATAGAACAGACAGATAAGTGAGACCGAGAGGCTGGAGGGAGGCACACTGTGCGGTCCTAGCGAGCTCCAAGCTTCCAGCGGCAACAGCAGAAGCAGAAGCAGCAGCAGCAGCAGCAACAACAACAGCCACAGCAGTAGGAGCAGCAGCAGCAGCAGCAACAGTAGCAGTAGTAGCAGCAGCAGCAGCAATAGCAGCATCCGCCTCCACCACTACAGGAGCTGGTACTCCTTCTTTATCACCATCCCAAACAAGAGGAGAGTATCAAGAGCACTTTCCCCCTTACTTCAGGAGTGTTTTTGGATTTACATGCAAAGCCTTCAAGATGATGTCCATGAACAGCAAACAGCCGCATTTTGCCATGCATCCCACCCTACCTGAACATAAATATCCCTCTCTACATTCCAGCTCCGAAGCAATACGAAGAGCCTGTCTACCAACTCCACCGGTAAGGGACCCCCCCACCCCACCCCCGCCTCCAACCACTGCAAAGCCTTTCCCTCGCTTTCTCTCTCTTTCTCTCCTTTTCCCATTCCTTCTCTTTCCTGTATACGGCATGTATGTATGTGCATTAATAAAAAAACCGCTGCGAGGCACATTTTGACAAGCGGCGCTTAATGTTTTTTTCATGTCTTCCTCTGCAATCATCTGAGCGCCTGTGATCTTTTTTGAAAGTGGTGTTCACACGAGTCTCCGACTTCATCCACTTTCTGTATTAATTTTTATGACTCGGCCTCTGAAAGGAATTTTCTTTATGTGCTCTTGTGTTTGACACAATTCCCCAGCTGAGAGTTACATATCCATTTCTTCTTCTTCCCCTCCTTTTCTCCCCAATCTTTCCTCCTCCTTTCCCCCTTTCTTCTCAATGTTTTCATTTTACCCCTTCTTTGACTTATTCTCCTCTCTTTGCCTCTCCTCCCTCCATCCTCTCTCCTTTTGCTCTTCTCTCTTTTAATTTGCCCCTGATCTTCCCGTCGTTCTTATTTTATCCCTCCCTCCCCCCTTCTTGCTTTCGTCCTTTCCCCGTGGCCTACCCTTTGCCCTCTATTATTATTTGGTTGCTTTTTGTTTTGCCTTTTTTTTTTGTTTTTGTTTTTTTTTGTTTTTGGTTTGGTTTCGTTTATGTTGATTGCAGCTGCAGAGCAATATCTTCGCCAGCCTGGACGAGACCCTGCTGGCCCGGGCCGAGGCTCTGGCGGCCGTGGACATCGCCGTGTCCCAAGGCAAGAGCCACCCCTTCAAGCCCGATGCCACCTACCACACCATGAACAGCGTGCCGTGCACCTCCACCTCCACCGTGCCGCTGGCGCACCACCACCACCACCACCACCACCACCACCAGGCGCTCGAACCCGGCGACCTGCTGGACCACATCTCCTCCCCGTCCCTGGCGCTCATGGCCGGCGGCGGGGCCGGCGGCGGGGGCGGCGGCGGCGGCGGGCACGAAGGGGCCGGCGCGGGAGGCGGCGGCGGCGGGGGCGGCGGCGGCGGCGGCGGGCCGGGCGGCGGCGGGGCCGGGGGCGGCGGGCCGGGCGGCGGCGGCGGCCTCTTGGGCGGTTCGGCCCACCCGCACTCGCACATGCACGGCCTGGGCCACCTGTCGCACCCGGCGGCGGCCGCCATGAACATGCCCTCGGGGTTGCCGCACCCGGGGCTGGTGGCCGCGGCGGCGCACCACGGAGCGGCGGCGGCGGCGGCGGCGGCGGCGGCGGGCCAAGTGGCCGCGGCGTCGGCGGCGGCCGCGGTGGTCGGAGCGGCGGGGCTGGCCTCCATCTGCGACTCGGACACGGACCCCCGGGAGCTGGAGGCCTTCGCCGAGCGCTTCAAGCAGCGGCGGATCAAGCTCGGGGTGACGCAGGCCGACGTGGGCTCGGCCCTGGCCAACCTCAAGATCCCCGGGGTGGGCTCGCTGAGCCAGAGCACCATCTGCCGCTTCGAGTCCCTCACGCTGTCGCACAACAACATGATCGCGCTGAAGCCCATCCTGCAGGCGTGGCTGGAGGAGGCCGAGGGCGCGCAGCGCGAGAAAATGAACAAGCCCGAGCTCTTCAACGGAGGCGAGAAGAAGCGCAAGCGGACTTCCATCGCCGCCCCGGAGAAGCGCTCCCTCGAGGCCTACTTCGCCGTGCAGCCCCGGCCCTCCTCCGAGAAGATCGCCGCCATCGCCGAGAAATTGGACCTCAAAAAGAATGTGGTGCGGGTTTGGTTTTGCAACCAGAGACAGAAGCAGAAAAGGATGAAATTCTCCGCCACCTACTGAATTTGGGGGCTGGGGGGAGGGGGAGACATTTGGGGAAGAGGGAGGTGGGGAGGGGATGCTGAGGCTCGCGCGTGTTTTTTGTTGGGGGCTTCCCCCCTTCCTTCTTTCCCTTCGGTTTGATTTTCATTAACCTCTCAAAACAAATTATTATTTTTTTTACTTTTCCCTCCCCATCCCCCTCCTCTTTCCTCACTTTCTCCTTCTCTGCGCTCCTCTCCACCCAATTTCCCGGTCCCCTCCTTCTTCCCCTCCTCCTTTTTTCCTCCTCCCCCCCGCCCCCTTCCCTCGGCCTCCGCCCGGAGGAAAGAGAATGCTGGGTGTGGAGAGGAGGTGGGGAAGTAGTGGTGGGTATGGGAGGGAGGAGAGGTTTTACTGGGTGGGGAGCAGGGGTGGAAAGAAATAACAAGAAAGAGGAGTTGTGAGGAAACGGGCTGGGGGTTTTTGGGGGGAGGCTAGGTTGGGAGGGCTGTATGGGAAGGGAGGGGAAATTGACTTGTTCTTGACCAGAGACACTTATAAAAATATCCTGGGGACCAAGGAACAATGTACAAAAACCAACCAACCACCAAAAAACAAAAACAAAAAAAAAAAAAACCACAAAAAAAAAAAATCTATAGAAATAAAGTAATACTATAAGCAAAAGCAAACGCTTTAGAAATCTAACTCCGGGGATACGTCCTCTGCAGCTTGATTTCCCCCCCCAAGGAAGAGAGTTAAGAACACCATCACCACTATACTACCACCGCCCAAATCATAAACGCACACACATATGCACACAAACGAACTAAATCACAAATTTAAAGAAAAACAATCTGAAGGTGAAACTTGGTATCTGTGTTAATACTAATTGTTTTGAGCTTTGATTTTATTTTTCTAAGTTTCACCTCCACCCCACCCATTTTGGTTTTGATTTTAAATTAAATTCCCTTTACATGAGGCTTCATGATGGTGGTTTTCTGTATCGTGGGGATTGGGTGGGTCGAGAGTGGGTTGGAGGCTATTGCATAATTGTAAGGGGTAACAGTTTTCATGTGGCTCAGACTAATCTTGTCAGGTTTTGACTTAGCAAGAGTGAGCTTTGGCAGGGGTTGACTAGAACTGTTCAGATGATGAGACCCCTGATTTCGACTCGTGAAGACTAAAAGGCAGAGCATTGAGTCTCGTACAGATTTTACTCTGGGGGGAAAAAGTAATTTTTGTTTCCTTCCTGCCCTCGCATTTGATTCAGATCTAGGAAACAAATCATTTTTAATAGTTTTCTCTAAGCGAAAGTTACCTCACCGTTGCCTCCTTTTTTTTTTCTTTGTGGGTGTGGTTTGTTTTAAAATATATCTATATATTTATATATTTTTTCTAGCTGTTCAAATATACAGATTGCAACTGTTAGCAGTAGAGGATGACAGGAGAGATGCTCTGCCCACATTGAGGCCGAGGAACAAGATGCACTCGGATCCTGTAGGTTCCCTTTCCAATTTGCTCGTGAGGTTGAAGAGGATATTGCAATGTTAAAAGTTCCTGATTTCCAGCTATAGGACAGGACCTAGTTATTATGAAATCAACGAAATCAACATTTGAAAGAGGCAATATCTGATGTGGCTGGTTTGTTTCTGAGGGGTCTGCATGTTGTTTGGGGGGGAGGGAAACAGATTAATTGGATTTTCTTCGGAAAAAAAATCGTTTATTGTCGGTAATAAACATTGGGTAGTGGAAACTTTTTTTATTTGCACTATCGGTCTCCCAAATGAAAAGAAAAATATTCACGGTAATATATCGAAAAACTCGGATGGAAAAATCAAGACAGAGATAGTTAAAGGTGGTTTAGTTAAATGTCGGCTTTGTAAAGGCACAAGATGCTCTTTGAATCTCCTGATATGATGGTGTATAGCCATCCTTCACCAAGGTTAAGAAATTTCTAAAAACAGAACAAATAAGGGGGGAGGGGTGATAGAGAACCTGCCATTTAACAAGACTGAAATCATGCATGACCTGAAAGGCACAGAAAGAGCCGTGATTAGGTCTCACTCTGATTATTTATTATTTATTTATTTTGTGTATCATTGTTTGCAGCGCAAACATTCTATGCATTTGAAACTGAGCACTAAATAGACTAGCTTCTGGTAGACCTTTTCGTGGGTGGTGTGATTTCACAGTTTTACTGCCTGTTTTCACTGAAAACACATTCTTGTCACATTCTTGTATTTAGAAAAGAAAAAGGAAGATTATTGTAAATATTTTCTTTAATGCACACACACACAAAAAAAGAGAATACAAATTGCAACCACGTGTAGCTCCTGAAATGTCTCACTGATTTATCTACCTGTTCATGTATGTTTGCTGAGCTTTCTCCTTGGTTGTGTCTTTCCTATATTCCTTTTTATTTCTATCAGAAATATTTCTGTAAGCCAAAATACAACAGGGAGATGTGTCCCAGCACACTTACAAATAAAACACAATTGAAACCAGAACAGTTTTATTATTATTGGCTGCATTTTTGTTTCTGATGTAAGGCTGATAAAAGTCCAGGTAGAGCCGTTCAACAAATGAGACTTAATTCAACCAAAAAGAGGAAGAAAAAAAAAAAAAAAGAAAGGGGGGAAGGAAAAAAAAAGGGGGGGGTGATGAAAAGATGTATTTTTCTGCCGAATCAGAATTCATTACTTTAAGATAGCTCTTATGTGAAAAGCGGTGCTCTGAATAAAATGAACTATATATTAGCTGACTGTGTTTCTTGAAGTTTATTTTACCTGCAGAAAATCTTAACTCAATCTACCAATCAAACCACATCACTCTCTTTAGTGTTCTGGAGGCAATATGCACCTTTGAAGTCAGTGTTGCGCTTTGGTGGTTTGAGGTTTTATATGTGTTGTATTGGCCTAATTGCACTTCTAATAATGATGTAACTATATGCTTTATTTTTATTTGGAGGTTAACAAATATAAAAACCATTAACTGCTCTGTCCTGTTACGTTGTAAGACACAATTGTTCATTTGGAACGTACAGGATGCCACCTACTGCTTCAAGTGATCCAAGACCCTCTGTCTATTTCTGATGACCTGTGACTAGATCAGATGCCAAATGTACAAAAGTTTCTTAATATCTGGGATTATTTCTTCTGGAGACATCCTATTTTAGCCAAATTTTTTTTAATTTCACCGGTAAATCTGTGAACCAAGACACTTACTTGATGTTCAGAAAAGAATAATACATAAAAGCTGTGATTTTAAACAATTGTTAATGTTAAAAAAAAAAAAAAAAGCACTAAAGGTATTTTTAAAATAGATCTCTTCCATCAGAAATTGACTTGTTTCTGTTGTTATTGACTTGAATTGTCATCAGAGTTTTTAATAAATGCATTTGTAAAAATATTATTTTATAGAAAAGTATGATGAGATTTCATTTTTGGAGAGCCAGGAATGAACAAATAAAAGAAAATTACAAAAGCTGGGTTTTTTTTAATCTGCCCAAAACTGAAATGTTGCAGGCAAACACATTTGTATTATACAATAATGAACAATGTATGTATTTAAATCTTAATCTGTTTTGTATTAAGTAAATCCTAACGAATTACAAAGAAAATACTATGTTAATAAAACAAAATGAAAATCTATGATTTGCAGAGTTTCCTATTTTATGTAGTAGGAAACTGTGCAAAACATGAGTGCTTTGCTTTCTATTAAATGGATGAGTATTTAATGTAAGACTTAAGTTCTTTATTAATATCTTTAATAGGCAATCCTTTGGGGATATGTGTATTTGTACATACATAAAAATATGTTACAGGAAACTGTATAGTGATTTGTCATACAGTAGTAGCTTTGCCTTTCCATGTTTGCAAATCTAAAAGCGGTTGAAGACAGAAAGTTTATTCAACTTGTAGTCACGGTCCAGTCACTGGACTTGATTGTAAATAGATGGCTCAATGTCTCTGTAAGAATGGCTCAGATGAAGCCACAGTGACAGGGGAGGAGGAATAGGCAAGTGGATTAAAATGAACACTTGATCATCTCAGGAAATCCAGGATGTGGTGAAGAAAGAGAAAAGGAAAAGAGCAGCACCAACTTTTACATCACCTTTATTTCCATTTCTTTCCCTACTCCCAGTTCTCCTTTCTATATTATAGCTTCAGGGTTTCTACCTCTTTTCCTTGATAAGATCTAAATTAAAGTCCCTTTTACTCAACCGACTTGTGGAATGTCTCTTTAACAGTTCTTCTCCAATGTTTTCAAGTTAGATTATAACGTCACTAAACGAATGCTAAACACCCTCAGCTAGTATAGCATGGATTCTCTCTCCGCTTTCCCCCACCCCGCCCATACCCATGTAATATTAAGCCCAATTTGGCCTTTTTTCAATAAGTTAACTTCCTGGAGCAGGAGAAAGGACTGTCTAAATAGCGAAGTTTATCCCATAGTGATCCATTCTTTTCTTCTCAAACCCCCTTCCTTCTTTTTTCTGAATTCCCTTTGCAAAACAAATTTGTTGAAAGGTCTTTTTTTTTTTTTTTTTTCCTTCCATGGGGCTGATTTCCAAGCTAATTTGTCTTGTTTTCCCTGTGTTTTTGCGGGTTTTCTTTCCTTAGATCATTTCAACATCTTCAATATAGTTGTCTGGTGAAAGGGTTTATTTATATAATACGATCATACCATTCATATTGTTATCACCTTGGTATTATCATCACGAGGAAAGCCTGTATTTGCTTGCTGTTTTGAAGATGACAAGCTTAATTAATTTTTTTTTTTTTTTAAATAGCGACCGAATCTATTCTCCTGGGGATCTCTTCCCACTTGCAAGATAAGCCTATTTTCAATAATTATGTTATTTAATATTTGATAAAATATTCGCTCTTGCTGCTGTCTAGGCCCGCTTCACGCGCTCAGTATTTATAAATGGGACTCACTCCAAAAGAGAACTCCACTCCGGGAGTGCTCGTATCCAACCACGTGCCCTACAAAAGGATCGCTGCAAATACAATTACAGAGCAGCCTTTAATAATTCATGACCTGAGATCCTGAAAATTAATAAAATGAACTATAACAAGAGACTAATTAAAAACTTTCGTAATTGTTGTCAAGTCAGCTTGATGGGAGGTGGACAGCACCTACCTCCCTTCCCTCGCCAAAAATATCCTGATGGGAAAGAGAGGTCAAGGCTCTGGCAAGCAGAAATTTGGGACTGGAGAGGGTGTATTTCCTTTGAAAACCTCTAAAGTGTGTCTTTTGAAAATGTGCAAAGAAAGCAGCTCTAATTCCCAGAGTTATTTTTGAGATGGTCTCCATATGACCCACTGTTGAAGGACAGTCTTTCCCCCTGCTCCTACCCCCACCTCCCACAGTGGAAGGAATGTGACAGGTTGTTAACTACTAAGTTACTTAATAAAAATAATAATAATAACAGCTTTCTTTTTATTAGATTGGGATTGGAGGAATAGTTGAACTTTTTTTTTTTTTTTTTTTTTTTTTTTTTTTTTTTTTTTGAGGGAGGCATTTGTGTTTTGCTTCTGCCCCTGTAAAAAACACACAGCTGACAGGGTCATCTAATTTCCATCCAGGAGCACACATTCCAAAACGAAGTACCTTTCCGGCTCCGTTCCAGAAATCTCCCTTGAGGGCCATTTACCCCAGAGAAAGAACTTCTCTCTCTGCGGTCCATTCTTGGCCACAGGTTTGGACTCGTCGGTCTCTCCCTCTTCTCTAAGGTAGCGCCGAGAAGTCGGAGCTTCTTTTTCTTCTCAGTTCTTTGTGAGCAAATCCTATAGGGAAGGGGGCGAGAGCAACGTCTTACTGCGTGCAGTCTCTTCTTAGAGGTTCTCTGCGGGAGCCTACGGATCTAAGCCCAAGCCAAACGGCTTTCAGTTTCGTGACCAGAGCGACAGGGCTTGAATTGGCTCAAGCGAGCTGCGGATCCAGCTTAGCTTTATAGAAGCAAGGGCGAGAGGCAAAGAGTGGGGCGCTAGGACAGATGCCCTGTCTAAGGTCCGCCGGGTCCTGGACCTTTCTCTGTCCCAATAGCTGCTAAAGAGCGTTTGCTAAGGCTCTGGCAAAGAGAACCTGTGGAAAACCAGATTGGATTAATCGCTACAAATGACCCAATTTCTCGGGTCCCTGCATTAACTGGTTGATTTGCGATAAATGAAACAGCAGTACCCTGGACTTGGCGGGGTGTGGGGGAGATGATCGATCCGGTTCAGGGGAGATAGAGCAAAGGCAAAGTCGGTCCGCGGAGCGTGCCAGGCTGCTGCTATCTACCGCACATGCGCGGCGTGCACCTTCCATCTCCTTGTAAAGGTAGTTGACCGAAAACCTCCCGGACACTTCTAGCTTTTTTGGGTGGAGATTACTTGAAAACAGGTTCCTCTCGTTTCCTCAGTCACTCTCCAAGGTCCTCCATTAACATCAGGATCCTTCCCTCGAGAAAAACGAATTGGGCATTTTCTTATTGAAGATAAATATGATTATTCCCCCCTCCCTAGTTAGCAAGTTAACCGAAGCTCCCCCACCCCCGCCCACTCTTGACACCGCCTCCAAAGTTTCATAGCCTCTGTCCATTTAAAGACAAGAAAGATCCAGTAGTTAGAAATCAAAATCTTGTGGGTTCTTTTAATTGTTGTTGCTTTTGCTGGGTAACTGTTATTGTTGTTGTTGGTGGTGGTTTGTGTGTCTTTCCGTGAGCGTGCGTGTGCTTGTGTTTAAGGTTGAGCAGCGAGGACAAGTTTGGCAAGTATTTTGTCGATGAATAGGAGCGGAAGGGTGTGCAAGGAAAAGTAAACTAGAAGCCCCTAACGTGAAACTAATAGAGTCCTTGTACAAGGGCCTGCTCTTCTCACCCAACTGAGATAAAAACTTTGTATTTTAAAAAGTGATTTAAGAGAAGTAAGTAAATTTAAAACTAGGAAGTCCACCCTTTGGCTGTAGATGAAGCAGAGACTTCGGGAACTAACCTGGAGTGATTTGAATGTCGGAGGTAGGGTGAAATGGAAGATGGGTCTTAGATTCAGATTCTATGTCCTTTTATTTTAAAGTTTTATTTCCTTTAGATTGCAGCACTTTTACACAATATTTAATCCACAGGAGGAGAGAGAGAGAGAGAGAGAGAGAGAGAGAGAGAGAGAGAGAGAGAGAGAGAGAGAGAGAGAGAGAGAGAGAGAGAGAGAGAGAGAGAGAGAGAGAGAGAGAGAGAGAGAGAGAGAGAGAAGGGGGGAGAAGAGAGAGATTGATTCGTTAAGGTCTTTTTGTAAACCAGTTTACAAACAAAAGTTTGTTTGGTAACTCTAATTATCACGCTAAATCTCCGCCTGGCTTCAGTTCGGCATAATGTATACTAACTTTTGTACACATGGATCAGAATAAAACAAAGTGTTGACAATATCCAGCCGTAGAAATTCACTTACACCAGACTTTTTTTTTTTTTCACTGAAGTGTTGACAATAAACATTTAATGAAGGCAGAGACTTGAATGTCTCCAGACAGTGTCAGAATACTTTAAACAGACCATTAGCATGGCTTCTTGTACTTCAAACACAGCACACTATACCATAACATTATAAAAAATACAAAGTATGAAACAAATAATCTGTTTATACAGAGATATCTTAAGTGGTTTGCACTAGTTCTGACATCTCCTGTACTTAGTAAGAAAAACTTACTCATTTCAGATTACTCGCGCTTAAAAATGTTAAATACAGTTAATGCAATATTAATCGCCCTTTGGTGATATAAAATGCAATATTTTCAGGCAGCTATCGAGCTTTTCTAGAGGAAGAGCTGATGAAAAGAGTCACAGCTGAATAGTGGAGAGAAAAAAGCTCTGTATTTATTGCTTTTGTTTGGCTTTTGGCTACAGAGACAGGAACATTCTAATGGGGTAAGGACATTTATTTTATCTGCAATCTATTGCTGCTAGAGCAGGAGTGGCAGATGGGGTTTGGTGTTATATTCACAGAGTAATTTAGAGCAAATCCTAATAACTAATAATGATTTATGTTAATTCCGATCACTTATGTGACTTTATTAAAGCAGGATGATAAAACAAGAAAAAGGGAGCGAGACAGAAAGCTCCGAGGATGAGGTGCTAATCCAATTGTCCTATACTTTGAGAAATCTTAAATGGGCGTTATGAGTTATAAGGGGGAACGCAGACATTTTTTTAAGCAGGTAGGAATAATTTGAAATAGGCAATCGGAAGGTCATTGTGTTCCCAATCCCCTCCAACACTGAAGTCTTCTGAAAATGGATTTAAATACGACGGATTGTGAAACCTTAAAAGATGAGTAACTTTCATCTGTATTTAAGAGAAATCAGATTTTCCTTATTTCAATTATTTGCATCCAACTAAGCAGTTATTTGCAGAGAGTTGCGTAATGTGTGTGTGTGTGTGTGTGTGTGTGTGTGTGTGGTGTAGTGTGTATGTGTGTGCCTATATTTTCTCCCCATAAAGTGGTTTCATATGGACTCTAATTTTTTCTGAAAAATAAGAGCATTCCCCCAAACTTCCATAGCGTTATATTCAAAAGTTTTCTTAATGGGTTTTCTTTTCATCTGCAATTTCTGCCTGCAGACAATTCCTCTCCTTTCAAGTTTTTTGTTTGTTTGTTTGTATGCTTTCTTAAAATTATTATTTTTTTCCTGCCTAAAGTTTCATATGAAACCTTTAGCTACTATTACACTTTATGGGCATATATAAACCAGTCGCCTAAAATGCCTTCTTTTCCATCTTCTAAAGGTAGCAATGATTCAGATATACCAGGATTACTAGTATCCTGGAAAAAAAAAAAAAAAAAAAGAGGGATTTGGAGTAAAGTAGTTTTGTACTGCGGTGTAGTTTGGGTATGCTGGGCTAGGTTAGGCTAAACTAATACCAGATAATGCGACTCCACAGTATATTGAAAGGGAGAGTGATCTTTGCTTCTGGCCATTTATTTTTCTGTTACCTTAATGCCTTTTGTTGCCTCGGGGCTATACAGATTCGAAAGTAAGACAACATCAAAGCTCCTTATTAATACTGTTTTTCTGAAATCAGAGGAATCTACCTTAAAGGTTTAATCAGGCAGAACATCATTTATTTGCTAAGTAAATAGTCAAAATAAAGTTCAAAAGTTGCAGAACAGTTTATGCGCTGCAGACTAAAGAGAAAGGAAGGTGGGAACCTCGATTTTAAGCTTCAATCAAAACGCTGATATGGATTAAATAAACCTTAAGTGGGATGCAAGCTTTGATTTTAAGTTATCACTCTAATCTCCAAAGAACTGATAGGAATGACAAACAAACTGGATGTTTTCTCTGCCTTTTAAAACAGCTATCTACAAGTTTCGATTCCTCCCTCCCCCAGGACTTTTTCAAAACTTTGGTTTTCAAAACTATTTACAGAACTGTTACTTCTTCTGTAAAAGCTAGTAATGTATTTGGTATTCTAAAAAAAAAAAATTGGGGGGGGGGAGGTGGGTGGGAGCGGGATTGTTTTTTTATGTTTTCTTAGGAATTTCTATTATAAAAACCTATTTTAAAGGAGAGGTGAATCCGAGTCTTCAGGATCAGAGTAGGGTGTTTTTTTTTTTTTTTTTTTTAAAGTTTTGCAATGTCTCTATCTGCAACTGTACCTACTAGTTGGTACTTCACAGAGGTCTAACTTCCTCCGTTGCTCTTCTTGATTATTAAGGACAAGAAAACCGATGGAGCTCAGGTTCACAACTCTTTAATGATATTTACTAGGGGTTAGTATGAGAGCTTGTATTTCTGTATGTACATGCATAGACATATACAAACATGTAAGCACATTTTTGGTGAGTGTAACTGAGCCTTAAAAAACAAAAAAACAAAACAAAACAAAACTTTATTTGGGTTCTGCTCCTGTGTTTCTCAGCACTAAGAGCAACTCCCTTAAAATTGAAGAGTGATGCATTATTGAAAGACTATATCAAACAGCTCTGGGGTGCAGCCTTTTCTGTGTTGGGCTCTAGATGAAGTCTGACTGTCTGAGTGCACATAAGCCTCTAATATGTTAATGGCCGTAGGGGATGCCTAAGGTACCATCTCAAGCTGCTTCGCACACCATATGTCAGGCCGTTAGCCACATGGATCTATTAATCAAAAAGGGGGATAGAGGGAGGGAGGGACGGAGAAGGAAAGAGAGGGAGAAAGATGGAAGGATGGAGGAAGGGAAGGAAGGAGAGAGGGAGAGAGGGAGAGAGGGGGAGAGAGAGAGAGAGAGAGAGAGAGAGAGAGAGAGAGAGAGAGAGAGAGAGAGAGAGAGAGAGAGAGAGAGAGAGAGAGAGAGAGATTTTGACCTCAGTTTGCATTTCTTGTTTTCATTAAAAGTGTGAAGATATAAAAATCATAGGTTTAAAAAAAAAAGAAACTAGACAAAACATTCTGTCGAATCAAATACTCTTTTATGCATTTCCACATAAGGAAGATCCAATTTTATCTACTTCTTTTGAAGAAAAGAAATTTTACTTCCCTCCATTGGTCTCTTTTAGTGTTTCTTTATTGTTGAAATTTATGAAAGACTATCTTTGTATCAAAAGCAAGTGTATATGGTGTGCATATGTGTTTATTTCATGATTATGTTTGAAGTGAGTGAGTGAAAATAGGGGGAAAACTGGAGAAAAGAGAACTGGGAGAATTGTGATGTGTAAAAGAGAATCCTCAAGGTCTTGCAAGCAATAGCCTAGCCTTAAACTCTTCTTTTAAAATGGGGAAGGTGGGGCGAGCGCTCCCGTACTCGCGATGGAGTGCGTGTGTATGACACTATAGTTTTCATCATTTCTAGGTTCCCGATAGTAATTTTATATTTTTTCCTCCTTTAAATTAACTTTGTGATGAAGGAAGCATAGAATCCAAATGATAACAAAATATATTGAATTCATTTTGGATAGCTCTATAAAGAAAATACTTTATTCTGAAAGAAAAGAATATCTCTTGCCCTGAATGATTAAAAGTTTTCAAAGAAGCAACTCTATCTATTGAATGGGAATAATTAGAAAACTGTCTCAAGTTATTTGGAGTTAATTATACATTCCACATGGAAGTAGGGGCAAAATACTTTCTTAAAATGGTAAATATGCTTAAAACTTATAGGCATACAAATTCAGAAGTCCCAAATGTATCCATATGGAGAGAGCACCTCAGAAATTATATAAAAAATTAAACCACATATGGATATATAGCCACAAACTAGAAAAAAATGAACAATCCATAAGAATAGAAAAAAAATTAATGCAGGTAAATTGAGCGGGAAAGGGGAAAAATGATTTTTTTTGGCTTTTAATGTTTAAAACACATATTACAGATGATTTATAGAGCAGAATTTGGAGCATAGCCTTAAAATTATTTTAAAACATTAAGTTATAAGAAAGATACACAGAAATAATTAATTTACACAATATAGAATAAATAAAAGTTTAAAGGTTCTTGTTATTTAATACCCATAGGACTAATAACTTGTGAAGCTGTATGATATAGTCACACTATGTTTATTTACTTCACCCTTTTCCTCTCACATCCTTCTTTCTATGGACATACTTAATGATCAAGGAAAGAAGTGAATAAAATCTACCTTAGAAATATATGAGAAGGGGAAAACAGAAGAAAACACTGTGTGAAGAGAGCTAAGAATAAAACACAACAAAGTGTTACATAGAATATGATTAAATCTCTTACATTAGATATAATCTTTGAACTTTAAGTTGATTTCTAATAAATTATCTATTTTATATAGGTTTTTATGTTTCTCTTATATGAGATAGTGATTTATTAGTACAGAACAAAAAGTTAAGAGGAGTAGTTATCTTTTTTAAATTAAAAAGAAAGTTTAAGATTTTGAGTTTGTCTGGAAAAAAAACATATATCTGTGTATGTGTGCATGTAAATATGATGTTAGTAAACTTAGTCAAGGAATAAATACTAGGTATCCAAAGCAATATATTACATGAGGGAGGAGATAAAGATATACTGTACAATATAATCTTGAATTTCTAGGCATGAAAAAGCACTGATTATCTTTAAATTTTGGTATACTCTATGAACCATCATTTCTTTCCTTTTAGTTAAAAGGTAGCTCATATATCTGTCGCTTTAGGTTTCCAAAGACTCGTAACTTAATTCCTTCAGGCTATTCATCAGCACAGTAATTAAACTAGCAAATGGATGTAAATAAAGTGAAATTGGTTTCATGACAGATGAGGCGAAGAGGCCTCTGACATGAAGCAAGGCAGGACAATAATGATTTCTGCAGCATCAGGCTATAGAAGGAACCCCATCTGGATTTATTAGGTGCTGCAAGTGATTTGCTGGAAGCGGGCAAGACAGGAGGACTCACTTTAATTTGACAGAAATTTTGCATCCTAAAGAGGCTGTGGAAATGTAAATCCTGGAAGGAAATTGAGCCAAATTGTAAACATATGTATTGTTCCAATGAAAGTATTGGCTATTCATTGTAAAACAATCAAAACTCTTGAAATTAAAAATACTAACTAAAAGGGCATTAATTGTACAACTTTCCCCAATATTAAGCAGCAATGAATGATTAAATATTATTAATTCTACAGTAATCTTTAGGTTACTCGTGTATAGAAGTCATTTTCCCTCCTGAAGCAGCCATCTCTGAATTACAATGATTAAAAAAAATAATAATAATGGCAAGATAAAAACAAAGGTTCCTTCCTATTTTGTATATGTGTTTCTCTCTGTGTGAAGATAGAGAGGGTGGGAGAGAAAGCTCTGGAGTGGGATGGGATGAGGGGAGCATGACTAAATTACTTTGATATTTGTTTTATCTTTACTAGTTATTCCTGAAGACAAATACAGATTGGGTTGTAGACATGATAGCTTGTTGTTTGCCTCTAGCATTTTGTACTTAGTTGTCCAGAAAGCAAGTTTTTTTTTTTTTTTAATCTATAAAAGAAAAGACTTTTGAAGTCCCTTTCAGACAAATGCCATCAAAAATCAAATAAGAATTTCTAGGGACAAGAAGAAATGGGTCTCATAAATGAAGTCCATGTATGGCACTGAGTTCTGGGTGGGAATGGGAGATGGAGGAAGTAGAAAAGGAGACATGGCTCGTTTTAACATGATTCAAGTCAAATTTGACTCACCAAATCCACAACAAGATGAATGTAATATAAAGAATAAATACAAGGAGAGTTTTCTCAGCGGGGGGAAGATTAGTCTCTTTCTCCCTGAAAAGATGAGAAATGCACTGCTTTTTGTTTAAATGTACTTTCAATTATTTAAGCTCCTCTTCGTGATTAGCAAGTGAAAGTAACGGTGCAAAGTGCTGGGAATGGGGGGCGGGGTTGGGGGAGAAATCTAGGTAAGTAAGGCCTGTAGGTTTTCACACTCAGGCCAGCTCCCCATGGCTCTACATCCTCAAACCAGGGTATTCAACTCAGTTAGATCTATATAAAGGTGAGGATGAAAAAGCCTGCAGGAGGAAGATGAAGTTAATCAATGTATCAGTGAAATTTTACAGCCACAGAAGCAAAGACACTTATTATTTCACCATGGATTCGTATTTTCCAGTTTAGGGCTAGGAGTGGAAAGAGCACAAAATGTCTCAGCTCTTCAGAGCTTTTAGACTGACAAAAAGATACTTTAAATGAAAATTATGGAAAAACAAGATGATAAAGAAAGCATCAGATATAGTCTTTTGCAATTATATGGCTTAAAAAAAAATGCCATCATTCACCCATAGCCTGCCTCCCTGTGGGTAACTCTTAGAATACTAAGGTATCTATATTTATAATGGAACTCAGTTGTTCTCTCAGACTCTGCTTTTTAAATATAAAAAAATAGCCTAATTATTTTAAAGTTATTTTAAAATCAGAAGACATATCACAGTCTTTTAATTAGAATACTGTATGAATTAGAGGTAGCATATGGAGGAGAATGTCAAGAGGAGGGTGCCAGGGGCAGATCGTCGAAAATCTGTATTCATTTCTCTCTCTTATTTGTTCAGTAATCTCTACCATCATAACTAAATCTTGAAGCACTGATGTAGTTCGAGTTGTTGTTGACTCAACGTCAAAATTCAATCACTGGGGGTTTTGCATCAGCCGGGCTACTTATTTGTCTAATAAATCCGTCATTTTGTAAGAAAAATATTTGAGCAGCCGTACTTGACCTCTTGGTATCCACAAGTCACATTTATTTCTACCAGTTTACAAATGCAAAATCGAGATGATCATCTAACGCCTGGAGGAACTGTGTTGATTTCTGATTGGATTTTAGATGGAAATGTCTATTTTAAATACCTTGTGATTAAATTGTACATATAATAGAATTCATGCATTTAAAACTGATTCCTGCTTTGAAACTTAAAAGCCTGGATTGCTTCTCACACATACCAATGAAAAATTAAAACAAACAATAAATAAAAACCCAGGTCATCTCCTATTATAAGACTTTATTAAAGCCAGAGCTCTACTGCAAAAGTTCTTTCCTAGAAATACCTTTTTCACTCACTGATATTAGATAAAGAAATACCTAAAAGTTTCAAGCTTTGTAAGTACAGAATCCACTGGAGAATTCATTGTTGATATTTTGAATCCCATTGCTACAATGGTAGACATATTGCCAATGTGTGTCTAAAATATCAGTTAGTGAAAACGATGCACAAATCAGAACACTGATAATCTGAAGTCTCATTACACTACCTATGTGATTGGATTACTTTTACTTCTCAATTCATTCTCCAGATAAGAGAATTAGGTGACTACTTGAAAACATTCTATATTCTTCAAGCCAAAAAAAACTCTTGTAAAAATTTGGGATTTTTCTGGATACTTTGGAAAAAGCAAATCATTCATTAGAGACCCATTCTGTGTGATGTTGGAAGAAATAAAACATGGTAGTTCTCTATTTTTTGTATTCAAAATGCACAATCACCTTTGAGTTTACAATACCAAATTAAAGATGCAGTAAGAAGTGCCTTCTTCAGAAAAGAGAATTGGAAGATCAGCACCAAAACAACAGGGGAAAAAAACCCAAACCTTTTTTCCCCCTAATTTGGAATGAGGTTTAGATATATCTGATTATCTTAAAATAAAATTTTTAAAAAGCTGCTGAAGTAACTTCTATTGACTAGTGATTCATCCTTTTGGGGAAATCTTGGACTTATAATCCTTTGGAGGAAATGGGATGAAAGTAGGGGCCAGTGACTGATGGAATGTAATCTCAGAGAAAAGATGAGTAAAATAGATGGTATTGAGAATTATCTGTGGAAGTTAACATATAAAGTGATGTAAATTGCTAATAGTTACTGGACAGTAAATAACTCTCCTAAAATGATAGAACTAGTTCGAATTCTTTAAGCATAAGGATAAAAAAAGTCATATCCAGAAATGTTAAATGCATTGTTCCAGGTCATATAGATAGGTGTAAATAGGAGAGCTGATATTGGAGCTGAACTAATCTAATTATAATTCAAAGGTATGTTACACCATATAATAACTGGGCAAGGGTAGAAAAATATGCATGTACATTTCCTTTAGTTTCCTTTTAACTTATTCTATCTCTTATACGAATTTAATGATTTGACATTCAAAACCTAGAGAAATGGGCCAAGCTTAGCTGTTATTTACTTTAGCCTAGCTTTGGTGAATATCACCTCAACATACTCCTCTATAGTTTATTCTTCTCAAACTCTCCCCTTTAGAATTTCATTCTTCTCCTTGGGTATGATTTTTTTTTTTTTTTTTTTTTTTGTCCCTATCCCTAGTCTTGTCCTAGAGTTACCTCTCATTATCAAAACCTTGGGCTTCTGGATGATGAGTGCCTAAAGTTCTGGAAGGTAGGTGAACATTAGTTTAGTGTAGTATAGAGACCAAGAAGTATAGTAGAGATACAAAAACCCATGGAGATACTCTTCTTCAGATCTAATGAGGAGTGGAGAAGGGGGTTCTGGGGAAAAGGGGACCGAAGAAAGTGTTATTTCGGAACCCTTTCTTTGATCTTTGGTGTCCAGTAAGGAGCTGGCCAAGATTTCCAAACAGAGTTGACTTCTTAATGGATTAAGGACAAGGATTTCTGAAAGGCTATGACTGCTCTGCCTCTGTTTCTCTCAGTGAGTGACTAATGATTTCCTGAACTTTTGGAAAGCTACTTCTTTAACAGGTTTAAAAATTTCAATTTCTAATATTTTGCTCAGGACGTTATATGAATTCCGTAATAATTTTATTCCTTAAACTCCATGTCCACAACTCTTTTATATTCAACTGTCAGGGCTCCATCTCATTGTGAATAATGTCTGAAATCTGAAGAAAGTTTGTCTTTATTCCTTCTCACACTACTAACTTCTGAGCCTTCCAACTCTCCTTATCTATTTATGCTTAGCTTCTCATTTCTAATCCTTAATCCTCTAAGCTGTTCTGCTGAGAACAATACTTCAGTCTTGGGACATGGGGTTGAGACATTTACAATGTATTTAATAAAGGATTACAAGGACATTCATGCAAAATTTTAAAGCCCTATTCTTCCTCTCCCCACTTATATAGAACACTACAGGATTGTGGAGACACACTTTTATAACTTTCTTCCTATTAAGAAAAAAAAGTGACACGAGATCTCTCAAAGCACATGTAGAAAATGAGGTGACATCTTATAATGAAAAACAGACTGAATCTGGATATCACAGGACCTACTTAAAAATCACATATCTGATATTTACTACCTGAGCATTTCATTGATTTGGATTTCAGTTTTCTCATCTGTAAAATGAGGCAATCCAATTAAATGACTCCCGAGGTCCCTTCCAGTTCTAGAACTATGATGAAATGACTTGTAGATAGCAAAAAGAGCCCTACTGATCATACAGGTGGTTTAGCAAACAGACAACTTTTGAAACACAATCTTCTTAACCCCGTCTTTTAAGTTATTCTTCTGTCAAATCTTTTGTTGAAAATAGAGCGTGGGTGCAAGAGCATGAAGGAATAAAGTTATTCAGTAAACCTTATAATCTGTCAGAATGACCCCAAAAGTTACCGGCTATTAGTGTAGTTTATCTCTGTTTTAACTCCTATGCAGGTTTTGTGAAGAGATAATGTTGGATGGATTTAGATTTTCACCTCTAATTATTTACTTAATCTTGAGACATGCAGGCTAACCCAGAAAACTGTGTTTGGTGGCTGGGTACAGTTTCGAATCAATTTGATTAAATCAATTTTAAAGGCTTTACAAAAAGTTTTCCTTGACTTTTCAATTAGTCTTTTAAGTTAGCCTAACTTAAAAGTTTCCTTTTGTATTCCTGTGTCAAAGTATCAATCAACAAGTATTTATGCAGCACTTATTATATGTAAGATACTTGGTTTGGCACAGTGGCCTTTGTTGCAGATAGCAAAGATTGGAAAGAGGAAAAGAGGTGAGTGCTGGAAGAATTTTTTTTTTTCCCTTTCCAGCTTCCAGCATCCAGGATGTTTTTATTTGATTGCAGTAATTCCAGAACAACATAGAATTAGATATCATTGCTCAGAAAGCCTAATCCATGTGTATAAAAGCTCTAGGACAAGATAGTTCCTTTTAAAATTGTCTTTCAGCAGCCTTAAGTAGTTTCCAGTGTGAAGTTTTTAATGAGAAGAATACCAGAGGAGAAAGAAGGAAATGTTCCAGCAGATTGAAAATATTAATGTTAGCTTGTGGAAATAGATGTAATAGGCTTCAGTTATTAACAACTTATAAAAGCTTAAATCAATATAAATTAATTTAATTATAATTTGTAATTGCATTATGCATGATCAATTTGAAACACTACATTAAAGATAATTAGAGCTAGGTGCCAGTCACTCATCACTTCCCTAATAGCTTAATGAAAAGGAATGTCATGTACCACCTTTGGGTTGAACCTGTAAATTAGGATAAATGCTTATTTTCCAATAAAAAGTGTGGTAAAAATAATTGTACTTTTAATAGACATTTTTATGACTCAATTGTAAATTTGTAATGGATTTTTTGTATTTTTATTATTATTTTTCCATGAACTTAGTTAAGTATTTATTAGGGTTGATTAAGCTGTTGGAATGTTTCAGCATCAGACCTCAAGGATTTGAATTAAGACTAACTTTTATGTAAAAATATCATGCTGTCCTCGGGAAGCTTGTGCCAAGAGGTCACTGCAGATGGAGGTCCTAACTTAGCATAATGGGTTTAACATTTCCATGACATCATCAGGGAATCTGAAAGGAGTCTAAGGATAATCAGAGTGGTCATTCAGAAGTACAGTAAATATTTTATGAGGATATATAGAAGACAGGAAAGATGGTCAGAAAGGTGAATCTATGCTCCTTAGTGCTCTGAGAAGGAGGCTTTTCAGTTACCATCAGTGTTGAAAGAACCACTGCATATCTTATATTAATAAGACATAGCTTGACTACGAGCAGGACCAAAATTAGTTTTTCATTTATCCTGGCTAATTTTTATTTCCTGAAGTCTACATTTTGGTGAACTTTATGCCTGCATCTTGGGATATGAATATAGGATGAGAAGTCTATTCATTACCTCCCTCAATACTTTATAATGCAATTTGCTGATAGCCTAGAAGCTTCTAGCTTTGAAATAAAAGCCCATTTACTGTTAAGTTGATAACAATTGAAATAAACTGACACATATTCTAAAAGGTATCAGGCTTATGACTTGGATTAATATAGTAAGCAGCATCAATTTATTAGTTCTATTTTCTTATCTCTGGTAAACAATTGACTTAGTACTTACAATGTGTTGCTTGGTGGGACATTCATTTTGGCACATTTTCCAAGTAATGTTTTTATTGGGAAAACCAGAGTCTTGAATTCTCTTGAATTCTTCTCTCTTAGTTTATAGAGTATTTCTAAAATTAACTCAGACATTAAACAATAGTAAACATTTTATCATTTTAGTATTCGAAAAGTCATCTTTTTTCAGTGTTCAGATGTCTACAAAAATCAAATCTAGTTGCTTCTCATCCCCCCAAAGTTGAGATTCTAAAGTTTGCTTGTTCTTTTCACTAAGCTTTGCTAACAAATATAGTATTAATAATTTGAATCATATAGGTTGAATGTAGCAATAACATTAAAGTTGTACAGGTTTTTTTTTTAAATTAAAGAATAAGTACTTATTTCAGTACTTCCAATTGGAATGAGTCCTCTTTTCCCTTGAATTTAGCTTTCTTCTTCATATAAAACATTATATTTATGTCATTGGAAATCACACTCCTAATTTTTTTCTCTGTAATGGAGATTTAAAGAAATAAATGCAGAAAAGAGTTAGAGATCTAAAATTTCATCACAATTAATGAAGTTTGATTTTAGATGTTCTCAAAATTATAATCTTATGTTGTGACCTCTCTCTGGAGCTTTAGCAACATGCTGGAAATCACCTGCATGTTCTATTCTCAGCTCAAACTAAACATGTAAACATTAGAATCATTATCTTCACCCCCCCACACACACACCAGTTTAGGGACTTCTCCTGTGGTCTCTATTTTTGTAAATAACTCCATTCTCTTAATCATAAAGATACAAAATTTGCTTGTCAGTTATGATTCTTCCTTCTGTTTTATGCTCTCCTCACCTACCTAGTTACCAAGAACCATCTTTTTTTTTTTTTTAATCTCCCTAAAGACTAACATTCATACACTATGTTCCCACTGAGACTATTCTAGTCCAAATGTTCATTACCTTTCATCTGAGGGTTTTATAGAAACCTTACTAATAGGTCTCCTCCCTCAGGCCTTCAGATTATTTCTCCTAAAGCAGCACTCCAAACATGTCACTCTTCAAACTGTAAAGTCTGCCATGTATATATATATATATATATGTATATATATATACATACATACATATATGTATGTATATATATACATATATATATATGTATATGTGTGTGTTTGTGTTTCTCAAGTATATACATTTATCTTTCCCAACTTTTACCTTTTCTAATTCTTTTTCCTGGAATGCCCCATACTTCACGAAGAAATGTGAATTATCCTATCTTTCAATGACAAATTAAAGTTCCATCTTTTTCTTGAAGCTTTTCCAATTAGAAATGATCCCCTTCTCTGTATTTCTCTAGTATAGAGTTTTGAATTATGTACTTCTGCACATTTTATCCTTCTTGCTAGTCTCTCAGAACCTTGATTGGGGGCGGGGGGGGGGAAATCACTTTATTTATCCTTGTATCTTCTTGTAGTATCTAGCAAGGTGCCTTGCAAGATTCAGTATTAGAAGATGCTGAATAATTTTTCGTTGAAAGAATGAATGAATGAATGATATTTTCCTCAATGCTCATATACTACAGTGCCATTCTCCCATTTCATGCTCTCTCTTATTCTGATGATTTTATTTTCAGAAAGATAAATTACAACAACAATCTTTTTGAACCTGAGTTAGCCTCTTCTTTATACTTATATCTCATAATTATATTGTGTCAATGAGAATTCAGTCTTCATTAAGTTTTTACTTTAAAACAATTTAAAATAAGTTAATATTACAAATGTCATAATTTCATTCATTTCTTCATATAATTCATTTATGAATCATATATATATATATATATATATATATATATATATATATATATATATATATATATATATATATATATATATTCCCTGATGATGTCATATATAATTCTTCATATAATTTCTTCATTTACGGGAACATGATTTGAACAATTATAATACATCACTGTATTCAATTATGAATTGATTTCATAACTCAAAACTTAATGAACTTTATTTGGATTGAAAGTCTAATTGTTACTGATACTAAGGAAAACTCTCAAATGCACCCTTTCCTTTGCTCCCTTTTATAAAAATCTCTGTTCTTGAAATTTAGTCTATTTGCCATATTCTAATTCAAGACAATTCTCTGCTTGATTTATGTCTTCTTTCTCCCCTGTGCAGCCACTGAATATTGCAATGTAATGGTTTCCAGCAAGTGGACTAGTCAAAAGTCAAATAAATCATTTTTTTATAAGACTCAGATTTGAAAGCTTCAGTTAGATGGTTTTGCTTCTTGGCAAAGGGACTCAGCAAATTTTTCTGCCTGACACATTTTATAACTCTTCAGAGCAGGTGTGTCACTAACTACAGATGACAGTACCCTTTCCTTCTTTCACCCACCCTATATACTTTGGTGCCATGCTATGCATTAGTACATTCTAAGAATGCTTTTTGATGGTAACCAACTAATTGTTCTTGATTGAGCCTATATTCTACTTAGCATATCATATGGAACAATGTCATTTTACAGGACCCTGGCACCTATTGATTTTCAGTAAGTAAAAATAGCTTTGAGTAGCTGTTATGCCCAGTGAATCACTAACATAAAGTGAGGTTTACTGTGTCTGTTGTCACACTGTGAAACACAAACAAATCTTGTTCTAGCTTAAAAAGCAGAAAGTATGGTTAAACTTCTTTTGATTCCAATGGTTATATTTAGGATGTGGTTTCTGCTGTTCTGAGGGCTTTTTTTTACCCTTAATATGGAAATGCAAAATATTTTAGACCAGGTTGTTTTCAAACTAAATAGGCCAATCAGAAAAAAAAAAAGAAAAGAAAAGAACTGGTCTGTGGCCCTTCCACAAAATGTCATGAACAGGAGCCACAGCTAGTAACTATTTTGTTTAACCTAAATAAAAGTTTTCTTCATAATTTCAACTATACTGTGCATTGTGGAGGCCAAATAAAGAGAATTGTAGAAAAAAATTAAAAAAAAGAAAGGAAGAAAGGAAGGAAGGAAGGAAGGAAGGAAGGAAGGAAGGAAGGAAGGAAGGAAGAAAGAAAGAAAGAAAGAAAGAAAGAAAGAAAGAAAGAAAGAAAGAAAGAAAGAAAGAAAGAAAGAAAGAAAGAAAGAAAGAAAGAAAGAAAGAAAGAAAGAAAGAAAGGAAGAAAGAAAGAAAGAAAGAAAGAAAGAAAGAAAGAAAGAAAGAAAGAAAGAAAGAAAGAAAGAAAGAAAGAAAGAAAGAAAAAGAAAAGCCCCTCAAAGATACATCTTTACAGCAAAATGTAGAAATGTTAAAAAAAAATTGGATTAGGAAATAGATGAATATAATGACCTTCCTTACTCTCAATCATATGCTGCCAGCTAAGTGTTTGAGTCTGAAAAATTGCACTAATGAAGCTATTTGAAGGCTTTTGTGGACAACTGCTTCCTCTTTGAAGATTAAATGAATGATGTTGATGTGATTAATCTTAGTACAGGGAGTGATGCAGCAGCCAGAAAATACCTTGGTGATTTTCATAATTAAACTGAATCAACATTTCAAAGAAATGCCAGTGTTATCACTTGTATATTAGAATTATATTCATTAGACAGAAGAAACAAATAATTTGAGCAAACAAGATTTTCCTTTCGGTGTACTGAGACTTCTGTCATGTCTCAGAGTATCTGACTATAAAATGTTGTTACTGTTTAATTTCAGTCTGACCTTTTTAGTTGTTTTTGTTGTTTGTTAATGATCCTAATCAGTTTTCTTGTTCCATATTTTTCTTATTTTTAGGACTACCATTTTTCTCCTTTTCTAGTGACTTCATGATGACATCCTTATCTGCAAAGTGGGGATGAAAATACCTCCCAATCCCAGAAAGCTGTGTGTAGCAAAGCATTTGCAATTTCGAAAGTTCATGATAACTGTGAATTCTTGCTATTGTTATCTTTCATTTGCAACATAAGTCATATGCTTAGCCTTGATATATTCATGTTTTTTTTTAATAAAGCATCATTTAGTTTTAGTTTTCTGACAGGATATAAAAAATGTAATTATTGGCATCTTTGTTTTCATGTGTTTGGTCTGTCAGTGAGAAATATTGTCATTTTTTATTTATTTACTATTAAAATTTTTTTTAAAGTGACAAATTTTCTCCCCTTTTACCTAGAATATACAAGGAGAGTGATCTCACAGTGGACCAGATGTCTAGAGTTCAGAGTCTAGTTAATCCAAGGAAGAAATCAGGCACTCCATTTCCAAACTGAGGAACTAGAGGAAATTGCTTTGGTAGACCAACTGGAAACAGTATTCCTACCATCTTAATAGAAGTACAAGTGAGGTCCAAGGGTTAATGATTTGCACATCAATAGAAATCCAGCATTTGGCTAGTTCTATCACCACTTTAAATTATTTTAAAGGTTTCTGGGTGACTTTTGGTAACCCTGATATTTGCAGTGTTCTTTTAGCTAGTGCACAATCTTTCCCTTCCTAGTTATTTAATAGAAAAAGAGGAATGACTTCTTTAACTTAGTGGATAAAGAACTGGTGTTTCTCTTCAGGGAGCTCAATTTTAATTCAACTTATAATCTTAAGTGAAATGAGTTTGGGCCGCTGTCTCCAAGTCACTTGTGTCTCGAAAGCCACAGATACAAACTATTTTGCCTTGGTCTTAGAGGAGAAGAAAATGTTATAGTGATAAGATGCAAGGTTTTTCTATGACAAGTAACTCTGGAACAAAACTTCTCATAATATTACATGCCAATGTGATTGAAGATGCCTGTGCATACACATGCACCGCTAGAAGGAATTGGCTAAAACATCATTTCACAACCTGGAACCTGTTGGGATTCTTTAGGTATTTGTCTTCACGAGTGTGCCTGTGATGCCAGACAGTCACCCCATACCTAGAAGTTGCCAGTTAATCATGACAGCGGATGAAAAATGAGACCTAGCTCAACATGTGCAGGACTGTGGGATGCTCACTTGAAACAGCCTTTACAGTACTCTCAGGCTACCCAAATCAAGTTAGAACTGTTAGGGTACCAGAAACTCAGTTTTATAACACGTCATTCCTCTTCCTTGCTAAGCATCTCATCAGCTGCAGCAACAGTAATCTAGAATGAGAAAAGTATAATGGGAGCCACAGAAAGCTGGGATAAAGTTGGTAATGACTAACTGAAAGCATATGGCTTAGGCACAGCACATTTTAAGTGGTGATCTTCAGAGGAGGATAAATAGGCCAGATGAGAGGTCTTTTGGACTGGAAAGAATCTACCTTGTTGCACAGAAATGAAAAGGGACTATGCTCAGCCTTTGCAAAAGTGAGTGAGGTTTCAATTCCTTCCCATCTCAAAATTCTGTACTTTAGTGAAAATGCTCTGTTGTCCTTCAACATGAAAATTAAATGTCTGCTCCTGAATCTTTGGTTTAAATTCAGCAACATATCAAGGATATATGACAATAGCCATCAGTCTCAAAACATGGTATGTCTTAACCTTAAACTCCTAAGGTTATCTAAAGGTAACCTTAACTTATGAAGATAAGTTCATGCTTATCTTCAATCTCTCCATGGTGTGCAAAGCAGAAGAGGCTGTGGGCAAAGGCTACACATGATTTCTCATGCTTTGTTATATTACTTCAGAAGTGGTAGGGTTTTTTGGAGGGGGAGGGAGTATACTTTCAATTTTTGCTTTAAGATCTGTATTTTCGGCCTTGCCACTGTTCAAATAAGAAGAAAAATAATCGTTTTATCTCTTGAATCTATATGCCTTGGAGTCTTTGAACTTTGCATTATAACATTATATTTAAATTTGGTAATAGATGAAAGACTGGTTCATCACTGATAGGGAATCATCTCTTATAAGACTTTGCTACTAGTTGTTTATTTTATCTACATATCTCTACAAAGTGGTAAACCTGGTAGGGGCTTTTTACAAAATTCAAGAATGCAAGAATTATAAAGAGTGTACAATGTGTGTGTGTGTATTTATGTATAAATATATTCTTATACATGTTATATGTGTGTGTTGCTATTAAGTTAGTAAGTAAATTATGATGTCAACTATATATTTAGATGTCTGTTTATGTTATCTCATCCAAATATCTCTATTTTTACTTTAGTTTTCCTATATAAGTGTATGATTTTTTTTCAGTTTCTCTGTATCATCTTATATCTGTATCTATAACCTATATATTTTTCATAAGGAGTTTCTTCACTAGGAACTTCCCTTACCAATGAAAAGTCTCAAGCCCAGAAATCCTAACTCAGAAATCATGGATCATTTAACATTACTGGACTAGTATATTATTTATCACCTAATATAAGAGGGAATGTGGAAAGATTTTTACACAGATGATATGACCAAGTAGAGCCTAGAAGTGAATGAAATGAAATTGGAATATATATATATATAATATATATAATGTTACTTATAAGTGTTTCTGTTTGGATGTATGGGAGAGAGTGGCAGTTGTGGAGAGAAAATGGGTATTTTGAAAAGAGTAAAGGTAAGCTGGGAGGAAGAAGGGAGAGGTGAAAAATATATTAAGAAAATGGTCCTTCCCTCATTTAATAAAGATAGAACACTATACTGCTCATACACTCCCTGTCTGGAAGGTTTTGCATTTATCCAAGAGAAGACCTTCAGGAGATCCCTCCCACAAGTGTAATTTACCAGAGTTGTCTGATGTCCAATTCTATAGGGCAGAGGGTGGAAAAAGATAATTGCTCAATAAATCATTCCTACTAAGTAACATTTTTTCTTTTCTGGAACACTTTAAAAAGTTGGAAGCAATTGAGAGGTTATGAAATTGCTCCCCATTCTCTATCCAATATGCTGGTAATGGCCTTGAGTTTCTGAGCTATCCTTCTAGTCCCTGTATCTTCACCATTAGCAAGTCTAACATTATGAGCTTTCTTCCTCTTCATCCTGTTGCTTGCTAGGTGTTTCTATATGTGAGTTATCTTCTTTCTGAAGAATCAGATCATTTAACACATCCCTCCTACCTTTCCCCCAATCTATCCTTTTTTCTGTTGGGTTACATATCACTGCATTTAGATTGGAGTGGCTTGAAAAATAGTCTTCGGGAATAAATAATTTACATTGAAAAAAATAGCTGACACCTTATCATCCATAACTTTGGACAAAAACAAATATTTTGGATTGATCTTCCAGCCATACAAATAACAACCTATCTTTGGCTTAGCACCTTAGTCCAGTAGAGTTAGCTGAGACTCATAGGGCCCCACAGCTAGTAATTAATTGTAGGATGATTTTTAACTTAAGTTTTCCTGATTCCAAATGCATAGTTCTAACCATTATATGTTCTGTCTCGATGTTTAGATAGCCATATATCTATATCCAATCAAGTTCCATGCTGAGATTAATAGATAACTATAAGAAGTAAAGATGATAAAATTTGATAGATGGTTAAATGGATAGAAGGTATCTATAGGAAACTTCTATACATATATATTATTTCCTTCTCCCCTGTCTTCCAGATGAGTTTTCCTTTTCTTGAGTTTTTCTTATCTCTTTTCTCTTATTTACTTATTTCAATTGTTAAAAAAAATAGAAGATAATATAATGTTTATCCACTGCCTCTAGGGTCCATCCTTTTCACTGAAGAAAGGTGAAGCGTCCTCCCAGAACCTCCATTTAAAGTTGCCCAGGCCAGCCATCCCTTCATTTCCCATCAGGCTGTCTACTTTTGGACTTCTCTGGACTTCTCCATCCCACCAGGTACTGTCCCCATTTTTCAATTTTATTTAATGTGTTGTCTTTCCTATTAGAATGAAAACTCCTTGAGGGAAAGGATTTTCTTTTTACTTTCTATTTACAGTACTAGTACCCTGCTTGGTACTGAATGATTGGTGACTGAGTGAATGAATGCAGCTATTCAGAATATCCTTTATTCATGTTATAGATCAGTAAAACATGTTCTAAAATTGATGTTTTTATATAAGGACATTTTATGTTGTGTCAGAGGGTACTACCTATAAAAATGCACTTATAAAAGACTTATGAAAGCCTTCCATTATTTCTTCCCATTCCTCCAAACAAACTTATTTTCCAGCATTTCCCACCACAAGCCAAACATTTCAGTTAGACTTATTTTATTGTTGTTCCATGAATACACTATATTCATTCCCATCTTTGTGCCTTTACATAAATAAATTCCCCTTAATTGAAATACCAACCTGCTTCTCCTCTGTCTGCTCTCTACCCATACTACAAACCAAGCTCAATTTTTGACTCTTCAATGAAGCCCTTCTTAATACCTTCAGCCCTTATTCATTTCCTTCCAATTTCTTACAGAAATACAGTCTATAACAAGTCCTTAATTATGGATTGCCTTGTATACCACATTTTATTTTCCCAATCTACCCCCAACTTGGGGGTAGAAAGTATGTTTCACAGTTAATGTTATTTGCAGCAGAGCTTCTTAAACTTTTCTTACTTGTGACCCCTTTTTGCCTGAGAAATTTTTACACAATTTTGGGTATGTAGACATTTAAAATAGGTATACAAATCAGATATTTACTGATAATAAATCACAATTTTGTGGCCCACACATTCAGTTATATGATCTCATGTGGCGTTGTAACCCAAAGTTTAAGAAGCATTGAGCTACAGAACCTTCCTAACACAGTGTCGAGGATCTAGCAGGTACTCAACAAATTTTTTTATTATTATGCAGAAAAATCATTTCTGGAGTATCAAATATCATGGGAAATTCACCATCAGTGCCATTTCAAGAGTCACTTTTTATCATTTTCATTCTACACAGTCTGGTTTTTTAATATACCCAATTATAAGAAACTGACCAAAATAGGACTCAGTTCACAGACAGATTCAATCAACAATACTTATTTCACTTTTTTGAGATTTTTATACCTGTAGGTTCATTTGTTGATTTCAAAAGCAACATTGACATAACCAATCAAAAAGTAATCTATCTAGGATGCAATGGCCACTTGAAATAGTAAAATGAAAGCTAAAGAAATATATCTAGTCTATGATGCAAGGACACAATAGAGATATACCAATGACCCCTTGAATGACCAGAATTATCTTTGTATTTTAGATTGCAATATTTAGGATCTCTCTAAATCCTATGCTGAATGTCTCATTGTGACAGAAGTGAACTGGGCTTTTGTAGGTTATACTATGCCATAAGTTGTGGAAAGCCATAAAGGCTTTGAATATAGGAAAACCAGTGGATTATGTATATAATTTGTGAGGAGGCAACTAGATGGCTCAAGGAATAGAAGGCTGGATTTGGGCAAGAAAATGAGTTAAAATGTCCTCAGACATGTTCTATATGTGATATCTTTGGCAAGTCACTTTATTTGCCTCAGTTTCCTCAGCTGTAAAATGAAGATAACAATAGCATCTGTCTCCCAGGGTTACTGTAAGAACAAAATGAGATAACATTTATAAAACATTTTACAAATCTTAAAGTATTACATAAATACTATGATGATGATTACCCACCTTGCTAAGCTCAAAGAAACTTATTGTTACAAAGTTGACAACTAAGTTATTATGCATTACTTTGCCCTCCCCCCCCAAAAAAAAAACAACTCATGAAGAGCATGTACCATGTCATGTAGGTGTTGAATTCTTTTTTGTTAGAGGAAGTACCCAACACAATAAAATCACAGGATCTTAAAATGTTAAAATGTCAGCACTTTAGGACTCCAAACTTAACCTGTTTTAATGCCATGTCTCTGAGCATGAATTTGGAATAGTGGTGCTTAAATCATATAAGAGATATAGTTGGAATTTGACTATGCTTGTTTTCGAACTGAGTAGCTACCTTTAGAAGCACTAAAAGATATTTCTTGCATCATCTTTCTCTTATTTAGGATCCATATATAGTTGTTTACTTAGAGAATAGAGAAACTTGCTTCTATTAGGCAATAATCACAAATGAATTGCTCACATTATCATAATAATCCTAGATCATTCTTTAATGAAACATTTTTTTAATTGATACATTGCATTTCCAGACCACTTCCTTTTCCCAGTATATCCTTGTAGCTCACATTTTCATAGTACTTTATAGGTTATACAGAATAAACAGTCTTATTAGATGAGGAATAGAAAATCAATATTCATATTTTCCAGTAGAGAATAGTTGAGAATAGAGGTTGTACTGCAAATCTTGTATTCTGAGGCTACAAGACCCCCTTCCTATGTGAAAAGGAAAACAATTGAATTCATGATCTTATTTGAGTATCATAATATTTCTGTGGAATGTGTAAGTTGTTGGTCACCTATACTCAACCACTGAAGGAAGGGATGGGGATAAACCAATTTAAACTTAATTGTTGAACTTAATTCTCTTCTTGATAAGTAGCATCCTGGATGCAGGTGGGAGATTTCATAAGGAAATTTTACATTCTTTACAATAAGCAAGGCTTTGAATTGACAATATAACTCAGGAAGGTGATATGAACCTGACAAAGTATGTATCTTTTGTGTGTGTGTGTGTGTGTGTGTGTCTGTGTCTGTGTGTATGTGTGTGTGTGTGTGTGTGTTTGTAAGCAAGGGAAAAGGAATGAGAGACTTGAAGTAATGGAACAAAATCACTGTGAGGAAAATATCATGTTATACTCCTGTACTTTATCCTCCATCTACAACTGGGCACTCTATCTGCTGCTCAGGCTTTGAATTGGTGAGACTTTATCACTTCTAGCTCAACTAGAACTATATCCCTGTTGCTCCTCAGTTATCTTCATGCACTGAATTCATGTCCCTTTGCTTTCCCCCTCCAATTCCATTTGTATTTCTGGGAACAATAAATTAATGCTACTATTATGTATAAGAGCTTGTTAATCAATTAGCCTATGATTTCATTCACCATCACCTTGACTTCCTAGACCAAAATACTTTTCCCTGGACTATTGTTAAGGTGAGGGTATGCTTTTTCAAGATATAATTTTTAAACAATATATTTATTTTTAATTTATGGAATAAAATAAGCATTTCTATAATATAGTATAATGTTATGGACGATTGCACATGAAACTGCAACTCTATTATGTACAATTTCCTATTCTTTTTATATAAATAATATAATTATCCCATAAATTTATTTTTTTTCTTCCCTTTCTCTCCCCCTCCTCCTTAGTGATGGCAACTATTAAACACAAATAACATATATGTATTTGCCACCTGCCACCTACCTGTATTTAAATTGATACATCCAATGCGTAGCACTATGCCTCCTATATCATAAACACTTAATATATGCTTTTATATTCATTTATAACAATGAACCTTCTGAAAATGGAATGAAATTCTTAGGAAGGTAGTAAGTCTCCTTTAGCTGAAGGTTTTGGGAGTCTGGAAAGACCATTCCTTGGATATGTCTTAGAGGTATATAGTATGAACTAGATGTTCATTAAGGATCCCTCCAACTCTGACATTCTGTTACTCTCTGCATCCAAGGTGACAAATGGCTATATACTGCATAAATTTAGAAAACTTATCATTACTTCTCCCCATTTGTACCATTTTTTTTTCTCAGCAAAAATTATCATTAGAACAATAAAAAATGAAGCCTCAGTGATTGGAGTATATTTTAGGTTTGTGTTTGGTAGGCTGATTTATTTTTGAAAACTTTTTATGCATAAAGAAAAGGGCGTGACAGGGAAAAGAGGAAGGCTGTCCAACAAAAAGGGCTGGATTTATCATTGTCTAACAATTTTTCATTCAGTGGGATTATCCATTAAAAACAAATGCCATTTTCAAATACACAACTTACCAAAATGTATCTAAAATATGTTACAATTCAAATGGCTTTTGCCATAGAACCCTTAAATAGCATTAGATTTTTATATAACTCCGATCAGAACCAGATATATCCAGTGTTGGTAACTGTGTAGCTCAGATCTTCCTCTTATTTCTTTTTCAGAACACATGTATCAACATAGCCCTCTATTGAAGCTGCTTCTAGAGGTCACACAACCAATTCGGCTTCCTGTCTCTCTTTCCCAGCTCAACCTTATTCCCTGACCTAAATACATTTCTGCTGGACTTCAAGATTCAGAACATCTGTCTACAACCTTTTGCGAAGTCTCTCTAGAGGCCTAGTTTTTTTTTTTTTTCATTGTATATTTTTGACCACAGAAGAAGCCATGAACACACTTAGTTTCTCTACATGTATCAGATTGTCTTACTGTTAGGGATGATAATTTATGCCTTCATTACCAGTCTCTTTGGATGTTCCTAATCTGTATTATCACCCAGTACATCCAGGAATAATACAATAGTTTGTCTGAGGGAACACCTGTTTCCTTCACAAATCTGTCTACAATGTGAATTTCTGTATTTTTTTTTTTTTGGGGGGAGGTAATTCTAACCTTTTTCCAAATCATTGGATTAAAAGTCAGAATGCTTTCTATAACTATTTACCCATAGTCAAATAATTTATAGAAACTGTAGAAAAAAAGGAGAGAAGGATAACAGAAAAAACTGAATATACCTGACATTTATATAGTCCTTTAAGGTTTGCAAAGGACTTTAGGTAGCATAATCATTGGATTTGCATGGCAGATTGTGAAATGAGTAGGAACAGGTCCTATTATTAACTTCATTTTACTGGAGACCTTAAGTGAGCTGGCCAAGATTACACAGCTAGTAAATGTCAGAGGGTAGCTAAGTGATCATGTGGATAAAGTGCTGGACTTGGAGTCTGGAAGACTCATATGAGCTCAGATCTGGCCTCAGAGGCTTACCAGCTTTGTGTTCCTGGGCAAGACACTTATCCCTACTTATCGGGAAAATGGGCTGGAGTAGGAAATGGAAAAAACATTTTAGTATTTTTGCCAAGAAAACACCAAATGGAATCATAAAGAGTCATGAAGAAATGATTAAATAACGGCAATCATAGCAAATATCAGAGGGGGAAATGTAAGGATGTATCTCTTGACTCAAGACCAGCTCTGTCTATGACATAATCAAAATAAATGATCCAAGATGAAGACGACACACGAGTGTTGTTTTTCTGTGGCACTGCATATTGATAAAACCATAGAATCATATTATAAATTAAGAAATGAAAGGGAATTTAGAGGCCATCTAATTCAATCTTTTCGATTTATAGATAAGGAAACTGAGGCCAAAATTTTTTTTGAACTTTGATGGCTTCTCTGAGGTCACACAAGGATCATTTGATAGATAATATTTAGCATAACATTTTGAAGCAAGACACATTGGGTTATTCCCATTATTCAAATGGATAACCAAAGCCACAAGATTATTGTCATTTCCTTAAAATCCCTCCAGAGTATACTAGCTCTGAATCAGAATTCTTTCTGCTCTACTTGCTGCTTAGTCTGCTGAGTCCTGCCCTTTCTCCCTTTTTTCCGGCAAGAAAACAAACTTGGGAGAATGAAGGAATCCTAGGAAGTCTAATGGGAACTATCGGGATCAGCACCATCTGGTTTTGAGCATGGGGATGAAAATCAAAACCCCTGAGTGTGAAAAGGGGTTGGTGTATACTAAGAGATGCTTAATCAAAGCACAGCCAGTTACAATTCCCCTGAAAAACTAGAATCCAAAGAGCAAGAGACATCTGATGTGACTTTTTGAAGGCCTGCTCAAAGATTTACGATAAAGCAAAGCCCATTGGGAATGGAAAAGAGGGGAAGAATCAAACAAGGATATGCTGCATTAGTTAAAGGCTTTAGGGAAAGGATGCGGGCAGCTAAAAGCAGAATGGGTTAATGCTAACAAAGGGGGTTACAGAGCTTAAGGACTTTCATGAATACAGTGTATCAAGGGATAAAGAAGCACCAGAGGTAAAATAAGCTATGTATGTAGGTCCATGAAATTAATAATGATGCTAAGATGGCTGGCGTATTGAGCACAGGGAAATGCAGCAGGACTTAGCAGTTTGGAAAATGGACTGTCATTTAAGTTAGATGGATTCCATTACTCCATCTACCACTAATTGTCTAGATGACAAGGCAAAGGCAACTTACTCTTTTAATGGCTTAGTTTTTCTAGCTGTAAAATGAGACAATCTCTACCTACTTTTTCTGGAATTCTAAGGATTAGTGAAATCATCAGAAAGTAAAGAAGACCTTGAAATACATAAGGGTAAACATTAAGGAGTCTAATGTGAATAATAATTTATAAAATAACAAAATGAGGTTCATCTAAGGGAAAATGAAAATGGATATATCAAAGGCAGATGTTTTAGGAGTGGGACTAACAGTTAGCTGTGTTGTATATGTTTATTTCTTTTTTATGTTGTCTGAAATAAATTCCTTAATTTTTTTTGCTATACTTTGTGTAATCTGAAGTTTACTGAGATGTGATGCTCTTCATTCAAAAAGAGTGAAAGCACATCAACATTTTGATGGAGATGGCTAAAGGATCTAAGAGGTAGAGAACTGGAAGGTGTGGTCCAGCCCATAACTCCAAAAAGGACTAACCTCAGTCATCTGAGGAAGGTAAGTGTCCATCTCCCCTTTCAGGAAGGAGATTTCAGGAGAGGTTACTTAAGCAGGTTTGCTTCCAAACTCAATAGCAAACATTTAGTCTGGTTCCTCTTATCTTCTACTCTTAGGAATGACTTGGCCCCCAAATGGGACAGGCTGTCTATTCACAAAATTCCACCTTACCTGAGAGCTAAAGGAAGCTTTTACGTATCCTTTCCCCCCAAACCAAGACCTACACACAAGACCCAGGACAATTGTCTATCATCAAAAGCCATTAGTAGGAGAAAATGAACATCTAGCTTTGTATCTAGCAGGCATTCAATAAGTGATTATTGAATGAAAGAATGAATGCCTTCAATTATCTTATTTTTAGACATTCATTATAGTATTCAATTGAAATATAAGTCAGATGTAACAGAACTTGTTGCACAACATCTTTAACTAAGATATTCTTCAGGGTCAAGTTGCTTTGTCTCACAACAGTCCCTTAGGCCATTTGAAAAGGGTTATTCCTGTAATACAAGATGGCCTGACTAAAACAGTGTCCTGGGTATAGAACTTGGATTTTTTAAAACTTTTTTTGCATGACTCCTGGCATGCACTGTGTCAGGATTTGCATAGTGTGTGTGTGTGTGTGTGTGTGTGTGTGTGTGTGTGTGATGTGATCAAGGAGATGAATGTTGAGGGAAGTGGCACATAATGAGCACATTAGGCTCATATGGATCATATCCATATATGATCATAACATGCTTAGAAGTGAGGAGGGACCTTAGATGTTTCTTAGTCTCATTTTACACATGCAGACAATGAGGCCTAGAGAAATAAAATAATTTGCCTAAGGTCACTTCATTAGAAAATAATAGAGCTATAATTTTAATATGAATTTAAAGTAGTAGAACTATGATTTAATATAGATTTGATATCTCTAGATTCAGTGTTCTTTCTAATATTTACTTAAATATGATAAAAATATACAAAAGCCAAATGAGAATGGCTTGACTATAGATATAGGTAGCAAAAAAAAAAATAAAGTACCAGTGATCATAAAAGCTTTCGTTTTATATAGTAGTTTATAGGTAAAAGTTAGAAGTACACATTTCTGCCTTTTAAGGAAAAAATATATCAAGAAACTTACAGAAATGTTTCTAGAATAGAATACAAATTTATAACAAAAGGGGCTTAAGTTCTTATTTCAAGACTTTTGTTTACAAAATTATTTATTTGAATTATGTCGCTTGATTCTCCCTATTATGCCTTGAGATGAAGTGTCATTAGCTCTATTTTGCAGATCAAGAAACTGAGGCCCATAGTGGCTGATCTGTCCAAATTTATTCATTTGGAAAGTGCTGGGGAAGGGAAGCACCAATCCCATTTTGTGACTCTAAGTTTGTTGTACTTTCCCCTCACATTTTGCTGCCTCTATGTTCATTTATGATTTCATAATAAATATAATTCAAGTAGATATTAAATGTAAGCTTCAGGAAATTGATTCTGAATCCAAGTATGTTGAATATTAGTCAGGCTACAATAGGGTATTATTGATCTCTGTCTAATATACCATCTAGTGAGAGTTTCAGAATGAGGATAGTATAGATCAAATGAAGGATTACAGAATGTTAGTGCATAATAAAAGCTTAAAGACCATAGAGCTTGAAGAGACCTTAAACAATATTCAATCCAATTCCCTCATTTTACCCTGAGGAAACTGAGGCCAAGAGAAGTTATGTGATGAGAGGCTACATGACTTGCCTAAGATCATATATGTGACAGAGTTGAGATTTAAACACAGGTCCTAGAATTCAAATCCATTGTACAACACTACATGTCTACTGAATTCTTTTAGGGGCTCTTTGAAAGTGATCACATGTTTAGAAAAAATGACTTCTTACAAGACAGGAAAAGAATTAAAGTTATTTAGCCTGCAATTAAAGCAACCCTGAGATACTACTTTATCCCTATCAGAATGGCAAATATGACAAAAGTGGAAAATATTGGATGTTGAAGGGGATATAGGAAAGCTGGGATGCTAATGTATTATTAGTGGAGTTGTGAGCTGATCCAGCCATTCTGGAGAATAATTTGTACCCAGATCCAAAGGTCTATAAAACTGTGCATATCCTTTGAACCATCAATATTATAGTTAAGTCTATGTCCCAAAGATATACAAAAAGGGGAAATGGATCCATTTGTGCAAAAATATTTATAGCAGTTCCTTTTGTGGTATGCAAGAATAATGGATACTTATTAACTTGGGTATGGCTAAGCAAGCTGTGGTACATGATTGTAATGTAATATTATTATGCTATAAGAGAAATGACAAGCAGGATGATTTCAGAAAAACTTAGAAAGACAAACATGAACTGAAGAATAGTGAAGTGAACAGAGGAGAATATTGTGTATACTAACAGCAATATTGTTCAATGTTCTAATGTTATTCTCAGCAATATAATGATCCAAGACAATCCCAAAGATTACTGATGAAGCATACTACCCATCTTCAGAGAAAAAACTGATAGTTTGATTGAATATAGACTGAAGTATGCTATTTTAAACTTTCTTTTATTTTATATAAGTCTTCTTGTACAAAACAACTAACATGGAAATGTTTTATATAATTGCATATATATAAACTATATCCGCTTTACTGTTTCAGAGTGGGGGTTGGTAGGGAAGGAGAGAGGGATAGAATTTGGAATTCAAAACTTTAAATAAAAATGTTAAAAATTGTAAAAAAAAAAAAAAAAAAAAAGAATAAAGTTGTTTAGCCTAGAGATATTTTTAAAAGTCCAAATCATCCATTTTCCTTTTTTTTTTTTTTTGATCACATGAAAGGAGATATATAGAACATGGTGACCAACTACATTTTCCCTGAAGATGGAAAAGTAAAATCATTGATACTGGATTAAAAATAAAGTTTCTTCCATCACCGAGAAAAAATAAAACAAACCAAACATTAAAATAAGAGAAACAAAATAATTCTTTGAACTAACAAATAGGCTATGGTCTATATTTTCAGGCATACTTGGGAAAATATGAGTTTTGGGGAAATAGTAAGATAACTTTTTTATGGAAGTGAACCCAACTATGTGCTAAGCACTGTATTGCTTGTTGGGAAAACATACAAAGGCAAAATAGTCAAGGAAGGTCAAGAAGGCAAGAATGATAATGTGAATAAGGGGACATGGTGAGAAAATAGCCAGGAAGAAACACAGGAGACTGCTCCTTGATATGATTTGTCAAAAGCTCACTGGGAATCCAAGAGAAGAGTTCAAGGTTTTGATGATATGAAGATGGAATGAGAGCATATATATAAAAAGAAGACCAGGAAATTCAGAAGCCCAGATTCAAATCCATGGCACATTTTGTAATCAATAGCATATTAAGCAAGCATAGCAGTCTTGTTGTCCTTTGATGATCCGTCAGGATTTTCCTCCAAAGGATATTCTATTAGTGAGCCCTATTACATATACTACCTATGAGTATACTCAAATACTCAAATACATGTACTATCTTAGTGCACATTAATTTTTATTAACTATGGCTCTCTGGTAACTCCTTGGAAATGATAGAAATGTTTTGTTTTTCCTCTTTATTCTTTGCCACATATGGTAATTTTCTGAATTCATTATTTTTATAGCATGTCATTTAAGTATGAATATTTTAAAAGTTAATTGCAAGGATCATAAATGTGATAGCTGAGAAAAGCACACTGAAACAAGTCACATCATTTTAAGTCAGCATCTGAAGAAAATACTTTTTCTTCCTCAGGATGTTCATCAGCTCACATTTCTTACCCTTGCATAGGCTTTTTGCTAATGGCTGTAGCTGTACCCTTCTTTTCCTTCTGTGAATGGTATCCACAATTCTCCACTCAAAATACTCAGATGTGAGAAAAGTTAACTTATGTTTTATTTGTCAAAATCCTTGATGAGAGTGGAAGTTTGCATTCAATCACACTGGCTGCAACACAGATTTATCTACAAATTTCATTGTAACAGATTTTTAAAAGGCTGAATTATTCAGATAAATGTGTCAACTCTCCATTCACCTTGTCTGTGCATGTGCATGCTATTATAGTTAAGATTCTCAGTTGCACTCTACCTATAACTGTTAATTAAACTCAGTGAAAACCTGCAGCTCCTACTAATATGGTATTTGCCTACCGTTTATTTCCATCCAGATTTATGATTCAACTACTCAGCAGAAGGGCTGAGGAAAATGTTCCTAGTTATGACTCAAACTACTTTTTAGCATCAGACAGATGGTATCTTAAATACCACCAAAGGGGAGAAGAGACCACCTGGTATCACAGGAAAGAGTATTGACCAAGGAGTCCAGAAAACTAAGTTCTAAACTCTGACTTTGCACCCATCTTTGTGTGTGACCAAAGGACCCAAATTAGGATCCGAAGTTAAAAGTCACTTATGTTCCTTTGAGTCCTAGTTTTTCCATTTGTAAAATGGAAGAGTTGGAGTAGATCCTGTCCAACATTCCTTCTTTGAGAAAATCATAGGTTTAGAACTGGAAAGAATTTTATAGAAATCTAGTTTAATCCTTTCATTATACATAAAGATACCAGATACAATTAAGTGACTTGTTCTAGAATTCACAGGTAGTCAGTAACAGAACCTAATATTAGGTCTTCTAGTCTTCTGCCTCTAGGCAGCAAGATAGTACAGGGAATAATAAAATGCCAGACCTGGAGTCAAGAGGACATGAGTTCAAATTAGGTCTCAGATACTAATTATACAACTCTGGACAACTCATTTAACAGTTTGCCTCAGTTTCCTCATCTGCAAAATGAGATGGAGAATTGAACCATTCTAGTGTCTTTGCCAAGAAAACCTCAAATGAGTTAAAAAAGAATTAGATCTAGTTAAGGGAATAAATACTGTCTATATACTAATATATCCCAACATTCAGCTTCTTTCTTCAGATTCTGTAAGTTTAGTAATCACTGCTGGCCAAATAAGATTATGTTGACCCTCATTTCTTTTATTTTAGCTGTTCTGACCTGTTGTCTAGGTACTAACCAAATGTTTGTTAAATTAGATTTTTCCTTCCATGATGATGAATTTGTATGGATTGTCACTTAGTCTCTCTTCTAACTTATGTAACACAACCAAAGACAATTCATAATAGCCTTTTTAAGAAAATGTAGTTCTTTAAGGCCACATAGTAGACACATTTGTGCTTTTAAGCTCCTGGCAACAACCCTGTGATACGGGTGTTATCACATGTATTTTTCAGATGGGATAGCTAAAATCTTTATTAACTAAGCCAGGAACTCTACTAATATAAGGAAAGAAACTCAGAGAGAGCTATTGGTTTGCCCTTAGTCATAGTAACAATCTGATGTAGGTAGATCCAGTGGTCTTAGCATTATATTATGACACTTCAAATCATTGACTGGGGTTCCCTCTGTGAGTCTGAAAAGAACAAAGTCAGTAGTACATCATGGTTTTGTCCTTGTGAGGAGAGGGAACACAAAATCATAGATTTAGAATTGAGAAGGACCTTGCAGGTCATCAAGGTTTACAGATGACAAAACTGAGGCACAGAGACACTTGCTCTTTGTTATGCTGCTTCACATGATCAATTATATAGGTCTCTCTGTGGCAATGCAAATAGCTAAATGCTTCACAATAGAACAGGCATCAGGATCTTGGCCTTTGGAGAGAGCTCTTTGTAGTTGACCTAAACAACCACTGACCATAAGAAAACTAGATATTTTCATCATATCAATTATATTCAGTAAACATTTATAAAGTATCTACTATGTGCCAGGCACTGTACTAGGTGCTTAGGACACACAAAAAAAGATATGGCAGTTTCTGCTCTCAAAGAGGGCAATCTAATGGAGGAAGAGAACACATTAAAAAAAAGTTGAAAGGGAAAGGGCAGGATACTCAGTGTGGGGAACATGATAAAGTCCTGCACCTAGAGTAGGAAATGGTGAGGTAAATTCCCTGGATATTTTCTTTGGTAGAGTATTTGGGAGGAGTTCTCTGGCCTCTCAATTAAAAAGAGATAGAGGCTCCAGAGGCAAGGGGGTCTGAGGAACAGAGTTTCATCTCACAGAATGATAAGTTTCTGGAGATCATGAAATCTAGGAGAACAGCAAACTGGGAAACTATGAGGCAGGATGAAGTCTTTGGGGCCTGTCATTTCCAAATGAGAGCTTTCATAAACATTGAGAAAACTGGGTGCAACTAAGTAGTACAGTAGATAGAGTACCAGGCTTGAAGTTAGGAAGATCTGAGTTCAAATCCAGCCTCAGATATTTAATAGCTGGAT